>NC_088926.1:6172500-6452500 GCF_038396675.1 Hydra vulgaris | reverse complement strand
TACAATTATTAACAATGATTGTATAAAAATATTGAATAAAACTGATAAAATTTTATCCTATTTATTTACTTCTGTTTTTCAAACTGTTCTTCAAGTCTGTTTTCAAACTATTCTTCAAGTTCAACGAATCTTCAAGTCTGCAAATTGTTCTTAAGTTAATACTATTATATTCAAGTCTGCCAAATTTTTTTTTATTAATATTGTTATCTTTAGGTCTGCAGATTGTTCTTACATCGATATTAAAAGCTCTTGTTCCTTTGTTTTACATTGCAATGCTTGTTATTTTTGTTATCATTATTTATTCTATCATTGGTGTTGAATTATTTATGGGAAAACTTCATTATGCTTGTGTTAATGAAACCACCAGTAAGTTTTTTGTTGAATTATGCTAAATATACAGATATGCACTTGATAAAATAAGCATTCTTATTCTGTTTTTATAATAGTGTGTTTACTTGAAAAGAGTTACTTTGTGCAATAGCTCTTCATCCATTATCCCTAAATGCTTTTGTTTTTACATTGAAATAAATAAACTAGTTTTTTATTTTAATAATAAGATTTATTAAATTGCTACATTATGATTTATTAAATTACAACTGATTAAATCTTTCTGAGATTGTTAACACGACACAACATTAAAGAACAACATTAAATAAAAAAATATTTCATATGTAAATATTTGAGTTTGATATTACATTTTAAAATAATTTGTAAAGTTTTTTACCTATTAGTTTTAAAGTTTCTTTTTGTCTCTTTCCCATCATGCTTATTAGGATCCCCCTCCCCTTTATTTATTAACTTCGAAGAAATGTAAAATGGTTTTGTTTTCGCTTTTTTAAAACTCTAACCTTCCCATTTATTAAGATCTCTTCCAACCTCTCCCTCCATCCATTTAATAAAACTGTTTATTAGATTTTAGAAATATTTTAGATATTTTTAATTTTATGTCAGCAAGCAATCATTATTTAAAAGTTAACAGAAAATAGTTGACAAAAGACTTAACTCTAAATTGTGTGAGGCAGAAAAACATAAAGATGGAAAGATCCAAAGTTTGTGTTTAAGAAAAAGTACTGAATGAATAAAATTTTTTAAGCATAAAGTAACAGTTGTAGTAAAAAGATGTCACTTTGCTGAATTACGAGTCATGGAATATTATGTTTTTTTTATTGGTGGAACAAAATAGAGGTCTTATCACAAGATTACAAAAAATTGTAACACATAGAAACAAAAAGCTGTGACACATACATGTTAACACATATAAATCGTAACTGATTAGAGATATTTATATTGTTAAAAGATAAATCACTTCTTTAGCGTATTTTAAAGTTCTGCATCATAATTAGAAGTTATTTTAAAACTAAGTTTAAACTCCTAATAATTTTTAGTTTGGATAAAGACAATTTAAAATTTTTTTCAAACGACTGAACTACTTTTAATGACGTTATAAACAATTTGCAAAAAGATTTATATCAACTAAAAATAAAACATTCTATTAACTAAAAGTAAAACATTCATAAACATAATTTCTTTTCATAAATATAACATTTGTCATAAAAACTTTTTGTGATACTTGAGAACAAGTCATAAAAATTTTATCCTAACCTAAGTTAATAATAAACAAAATATCTTAATATCTAAATGTTGCATTTTTTTCGTTATAAATGTTAAATTTTTTTTTCTTATTCACTTTAAACAAGGCTGCAATCAACCACTATTAATTTGGGAGTTACTAGAAATAAAAAGGAGTTAAAAAGCGAAGAAATGGTTAACAGTAGACTTTTAAAAGTTGTAGGTTGTATGAGTCAGGAAAACATGAAGATAGGAGAGAGTTATTAAGGGTTGAAGTGCAGGTAAAAAATTACACAAATAAAATTTTTTTAGAGCATGCAGGGACAGATATAGTAAAAGAATAAGACTTTGCTTTATTTTTTTATTTTTTTAAACATCTTCGCTTCCAACAAGACTGCAGGAAACCACTAATTATAGTTGGAAGTTACTGGCAGAGAAAAGATGAAGATTGCAGAGCAAGATAATGATTGACAGATGACTTAAAGGATTGCAAATTATATAAATCAGGAAAACAAGATGAAGGAAGCGAGTTCCAAAGAACTGATGTTCGAGGAAAAAAACTACACAAATAAGAGTTTTTGGAGTACTTAGGAACAGTCACAGAAAAAGGATGACACTTAATTGAATGACGAGTAACACGAGAATGAATATTAGTAGATGGCACAAGAGACGCTAGCTCTTTAGAGCAGTGACCATTATAGTATTTGTACAAAAGAGAAAAAGAACCAACATTACAACGATGTGATAATGGTTGGAGGTTGGCTGCAAGAGCAGGTCCAGTTATGTTTACAATGCATTTTTGCACCTTGTCTAAAAGAGAAAGGGCATCATTAGAAGATCCGCCCCAGATATGGCAACAGTATTCCATACAAGATTTGAGATTTATAGAGGTAGAGAATAGAATCCAGAATAAGAAAGTGTCAAGCTCGATAAAGAGATGCAACCTTAGCAGATGCTAATTTTGCAATGGATTTGATATATGGTTTCCAAGAAAGATCTGAAGTAAGAGTTAATCCTTGAAGGTGAAGGCTAGATGACTCATTGAGTACATTACCATTCATAAATATAGGGAGATCTAAATTATTGCAATAATGAGTTTTATCTGATTTAAAGTTCACCAGCTGCTGTAAAAGAATTCTGCTACATCGACTGAAACTTTGACAGGTGGCAGCATTTACATTAAAAATATAATTCACAAAGATTGTCTGCAAGTATATTATCTTTGCTGTCTCTTGGTATTGCTGCATGTTTATATTACTCATTATTCTAGAATTTTTAACTTTTAGAATTACCAGCAACAGACTTTCTGTATTTTTTATGTATTTAAAAAATTATTGCTCAATAATATATTAAAGAAAATTTAGTTACTATATTCTCTAAAATATTATTGCATACAGGCCATTCCCATAGTTTATCAAGAAATGCTTTTTTATCATTATGAAAAAAAATCATCAATTAGAAACTATACTCAAAAAAAAACTGTTAAATGAATATAAGCTTTAAATTAAATTAAATTTGTTGAAAAGTTTAAACCTGAAGCACAATTTTCTTTTTTTTCTTAAAGGCATTTAAAAAAAATAAGAAAACATAATATAAAAATCTGTTTTTTTAGCAACAAAAAAAAAAAATTTAATAAAAATTAAATTGTTTCTCAATTGTTGTTAAAATGTTTTTACAATAGTCTATTGTGATTTAATGTTTTTTAAATAAAAGATAATTTTATATTCCATGTTTTAGCTTAACAAAAATTGGCCTTACGTTAAACTGGAGTTTTATATGTAAAAAGTGTAATGTGTAATGCTACATAACAAGGCCTAATTGTATAATCGCTTGCTTGAGCTTGGTAGTATTTGTAGAAAAAAGAAATTGATGCAAATTTGGGACAGAGACTCTAGTTCGGCTAGATTTGGTCCAACTAGATTTACATTATCTTTATATTATTGTTCTACTATAATTATTTTAGAATAATTTTAAGATAATGCATTTTTGGGCATCATTATTACATTAAAGGATGGATAAAAGAATAAAAAATTACAAGTTACAAGCACAATAAAGAAAGGCATCTTAGCTGTTAACTTTTTAATGTATTAAATTTTTTTTGTGAGTATTAAGGTGCTCCTTAAGTCCTTACAATCTTATCATAGAGCACCGTGGACAAGCATTTAACTTGAAAGCTCACACCTCCTTCTTTACCAATGTTGCTTATTGGGCTTGAGCCAGACCTCTCGGTTCTGAGTCAGGACATTAACCACTGCACCATGACTGCACAATATTTGGTATATAATTTTTATAAATGATCAGTATTGTAAGATAATCCATGATATAGAATAGAGGACTCAAAAAGAGTGTTTTCATTTGTTAACATAGAAATATTAACAATTTAGCAATAATTACTAGTATTAAACAATAGAGTTTTATTTGAATTAAAGTTCATCCCTGCAAACATCAACCCATCACAGAGGAAACATGACATTCAAGATTAGATGAATGTTTTAAGTGATCAAAAAGTAATGACTTTTTATTAAGGTTAGAGAATATAGTTGTGTTTTCAGTAAATAACTACTCTAAAGGTAAGATTATTAAAAGAAGATCATTAATAAACATAAGAAACAACACAGAGTCAAGGAAGGAGCCTTTGTTCTGTCATTATGATAAACAAATTAATAGTTGAGTGAGATTAAAGATTGTATAAATTGTTGAAGATTAAGTTGTTAGATTAAAGTTGAAATATTAGAAGTTCGTTAGTTAAAAACTCAAAAAAAAACTCAAAGACCTAATAATAAGAAGACTGATTAGTCGGGGTCAGTTCAATCAGAATCCTATAAAATAGATGCTATTTTCTGGCATAAATATATCTATATAATTATCCTTAGGAGAGGTTGTTTTGTTTTTAAATTTTTTTGAATATTTTTATTTTTAAAGAATTATTGTTTGTGGTGTGTTTTGGTTGTTTTATATAGAACCTTATATAAAAGTTAAAAATAAAATAACTAAAATATACCACAAATAACAATAGACCACAATAGACCAAAAACTAACAATACAGTTTTCAAAAACTTGTTTTTGCAGGCTGTTAATATAAGGTAATACAATTATGCTAATATATAATAAAATAGGTGCTTGAGTTGAAGTTGAAGCACATAAAAGCTGAATAAGTAGTTGTTACTGCATAAATTGTAATATAATATGCTTTAATAAAATCATTATATATTTTAATGTATGCACAAGGAGCAAATTAACTCAGAGATCGCAAAGATTTTTGCAGAAAACAAATTTACTGCAACAAAAATAGAGAAGTTCACTCTCATAAGACTCTTGCAACTATTATATTTTTTAATACTATTTGTATAAAACAGATGTTAATCCAGGTATACAAATACAGGATAAAGACTTTTATTTTATCCTGTATGTATTACCTGGATTAAAAGGTAATATATATCAACATATATTTATTTTGTGTCAACACTGTCATAAAAAATAATGAAACTTTTTTTTAAAAAACTTTTTTTATCAGGACTATAAAAATTAGCAATGGGGTTTTCTATAAATAATATAATTTAAGATTGCTAAATGACTTTAACCTGTCATAATTTGTGATTCACAATGGATTAATTTGCCTCTTGATGCATAAACTTTGTTTAGATGAAGTAACAAGATTTCGACCATGTAGTATCAGTTCAAAAGTAGGTTACCAATGCAAAAATGGAACAGTATGTAAAGATGTTTGGGAAGGTCCTAATTTTGGAATTACTAGTTTTGACCATGTGGGATTAGCTGCATTGGCAGTGTTTACTTCTATTACAAAAGAAGGTTGGACAGATGTTTTTTATTTAGTAAGTAAATAATTATCAGCTTAATATATTGTTGTCCTGTATTTATCATTCATTAAATCATTCTAGGAAAGGTAAGTCTATGCAGGAGAAACAAGATAATTTTAGGGTTGGGCAGCATTGTTGCATTTTTTTCTAATATAACCTGAAAAGCAAAATAATGTTGCTATAGCATTAAATAATATTAGTTTTTATTCTATAATGTAATGTATACCAAAAATGCTATAATTTTTCTATTCATTTTCCATTCATCTAAGTGCAATACTAACTTGATAGTTTTTTGTTAAAATTTTACATACACAACAACAATTGAAATGAAAGTCTCATATAGCTTCAGTAATCTCAGTCCACCATTATATACATCTGTATTTATGTTGGATTCGTCAGTGTCAGTATCTAGTACATTTTTTCTCTCAAAGAATTCTGTAATTGGATTTTCAATCATTATTTCTGCTATCCTGAGTATAGCCAATTGAGTTTAACATCAGAATGAGTTCTTTATCAGTATTGAAACTGTTACCACCTGATGCTATTTTTGAAGTCATTCTCACTGTGTCACAAAATGACTTCTAATTCGAACCTCTTTTCCCGAGTAAAACCTTTAGGGACATGATAGTATGAGTATGTAGGAGTACATTGGAGTTGGTTTTGAAATCTTTTATCATTGTCTGTGAAAGAAAAATTTGTTTAAAATTTTCAATTTTATTACTCTGATTTCTTATTGATTCTTATTTATTCTATAAATAAGCAGTGTACTTCCAACTTAGAAACAAAACAAACAAAAAAACATTCAATTTCTTCAAAAATTAAAAAAAAAATCAGATTCTAGCTTAACAGATCAAGCATCTTAAAGAAAAGGATTACTCTTATTAAATATAAATCTTAAAAATTGGTGTTGAAGGGTAATTTCTTGCATATCATGTGTTATAATACAGTATTCTCTACAAAGTAGTTAAAAGGAATGCTTGCTGTTGTAATCAACCAAACAGTTTAGAAAATTCTTAGGATAGTCCAGATGATTACTGGGTCTTTTTTAACTGTTGCCAATGATGGTTGAAGTCATGGTAGAGTGATTCTGTTGCTTGATCTGAATAGATGTACAATGAGTGTTGGTGGCGATCAATAAACTGTGTCACATTAAAAAAGACAGTATGCACTTTGGGAGTAACACTTGTTTTGGCAGCTTGAGGTATGAGTCTTTGAATTCTTCAATGAGGAAGGGATAGTTATCTTAAAGAACATTTTCAAAGAAAGCATGAACAACTACATCAAACTTTCTGAATGTATCAATGAATGGAAATGTTAAAAAGCAAGCATGTTTAAAAAACTTTTTTAACACATTGAAAAGGCAAGCAGTAAAAGCTTTCTGCACTCATTGCCTGCAACTTGCCCTCCGTGAAAAAGGTTGTTGAATGTTCATCATTTAGGCTACTCTGGTGCATTTTTCCACTCTAGACACACTCTTGAAGAGGTGGTTAACAACACCAAGAAGCAAGTGAAGTTCCATGGGTGGAATGAAGTACAAGATGAGTGTTCCTTCAGGTAACTTAATAACTGGCTCATGCAAATCATTTTGAAAGCCCTGGCTTTTTTGTTTGGGCACCTGCTGCTTGGAAGTTTTATTGGAGCCAAATGCCTTATTAGTTTGAATGGAGCCAAATCACCACTTTGATGAAGATTCTGTGATTCAATGTCACACCAGGTACAAGGGTGAGCACTTGAGTGAGACTGCAAACAAAACAACACAAATACCAATCTCTCAAGGCTCAATTTGTCCATGATCTGCTTTACATTGTCAGTGAGGTTTCATGTGATAGTCACCAGAAGTTAATGCTTCACTCCTGAGTCTTTGAAGAGAGGTTTCTTAGTCGGGGGAGAAGCATTTGGTTCTAAATCCAGAACCCCTAGAGACACTTTCATGAACCCCCCTCCTCCATCGATTCCCACCTTGATAAGTTCATTTGACTGAGAACCTCTGATCTAAACTAAAGTGTTTCTTAGAGCTTCAACATCTTTGCAGTACATAAATAGATGTTTGAATTCTTGGCTAAGACTTTTAGGTGTGTCTGAAATTTTTGAGGTGATAAATAAGTCAGAAAGATGCTTTCCAAGAGACTCAAATTTTTTCCTGAAGATTTTATTAACTACTTGCTGGGGAGCTACTTTGTCAAGTGTTGAAGCAAGCTTGTTCATCCCTCTGTTTAAAAGCCAAGTCTAGTTTTGAACTTGTAGAAATTGTTAAAGAGTCAAGGTGGATGTAGCTGCTTGAAAAAATTCTTTTTGTCTTGATGACCCTGGAAAAAAAATTTACATCAACATAACACAGTTTCTCATAGTTTTCTTGTTGTAAAAAGAATTACTTAAACAAAAGTATATTGAGCATATATGACTAGAAAATATTTTTCACTTGAAGTAACTGGAAGATGCCTTCTTATTCCTGGCACAGTGCCATGGGTAAAAGAACCTTGTTAGCTATCACAGAAGCAGCTACTCTTTCTGCTGCTTATGTGTCTTTTGGTACAACTTTAAGTTCTGTCAAAGTATTCCTTTTGTACAATTATGTAGAATCCTTTATCTAATCAGTGAAAATTACGCTGAACATTGTTACTCAACAACTGGCTGTTTTTTTGGCTGACTGATTTTGTTTGTTTTTCCAATCAGTTGAGGGCTTCCAAATTTGGTTTTTTCCACATAACAAATCATACAATCACATGGTGATTTTCTTGTTGTAGGAGGAGTCTTTACGTTTTGGTAGTCAGGCAGCAAGGGAAGTTGAACATCTTCACAATTGTCTCTTTTTCTAAGGCCTACTCAACAGTTCTTGCAGATACCATTTGGGGCACTTTGGCTTTCAAAGTTGATAGCTTGACCAAAAACCTCTTGACAGCGTTTAACCATAAAGACAGTCAGTTGCCTGTAAGCTTTTTTAAACAGGGAAAACAGACTGTTTTTTTGTTGTCATGAGTTTTTGCTTGATACAACATTTTAAATAGTTTTGCACTTTTATTTTCCTCAAAAGGCACAATGAAACTATTCACCTTTCAATTCCCAGAATTTTAAAATTATTAAATGGCCTAGGAACTTCTACCTAAATAAGTTGCTTATCTTTGTTAGTAACTTATGTGACAAAAATATAAAATTTTTATGTAAAAAATATTTCATTTTATTTGATTAATAATCTTATCAGTAGGTCAAAAAGTCAAAATTTTCAAATCGATTTTTCTTTCACGGACAATGATGAAAGATTTCAAAACCAACTCTAATGTAATCCTACATACTTGTACTATCCTACCCCAAAGGTTTTTTTATGGGAAAAGAGGTTTGAATTGAAAGTCATTTTGTGACACAGCGTTCAGTTTCTTTGTAGTTAACTCAAATAGTTTATTTTTTATTTACTTCTTTGATTTAAATAAATAATAATGATAAAATAAATGCTAAAATAATTTGACTTTTACTTTAAAAACTTTAAAAATGATTTTTTTAAATTTCTTGACAGTCTTTAACTAAACAGCTTCATTCATTCAGATATATATATATATATATATATATATATATATATATATATATATATATATATATATATATATATATATATATAATTTATATTCATATAGTATATTCATATATATTTATATATATTATATTGCTTATGCTGCTGGCGCTTTTGAAGGTTTTATATGTTTACGTCATTTTTAACTTTTTGTGTGGAGAGCTAGATTCTTAGGTTAAGTCCAAGGCCTTCTTAAACAGGCTGCAACAACTCATTTTCTGTAAAATTATAGAAGACCGATTTTTTTTATGGTTAAAACTTTTACTTTTTTATGTTTTCTTTTATAAACAAACTTTAGAAACAAATGAAGAGCTTTGTTAAGACAAAACATTTTGATTAAATTTTGGGAGCAAATATTGTTGGAGTTATTTTTACACTTAGTAATAAGCTACAATAAAGATTAAAATATTTTAGTTTAGCTGTTGATTTTAGTACACATGTAATACAAATAATAAATTTTAGCTTTTTAACACATGTAATACAAATAATAAATTTTTCGATGAAAACTAACTTAAACTTTAAAATTTTTTAATTTATTTTGAAGTTAAAAGTTTTGCTTGTTTTATTAAACATTCCTTCCCAAAATCTTTAGTGTTTTTTACAATAATTGTTTAAAAAAATGTTTGCCAAAATGCAGCAAATTTTTTTAACGCTTCGAAAAAGCAATTGAAATTTACTATTACAGTTTATAAAAATGTCAATTAATCCTCTCTTGCACAGCAATGGTAAAACCTTATTCACAAGTCTCACTTCAAATATAAAAAAACAATAAATATCTAAAGTAAACTCAATTGTCAAAGATTCTCTTAGTCTTCCCCTGTTCAAAGAACTAATCAAAGCTCAATATATAAGAAACATATCAAAGGTGTCTGTTTCCTCTAAAATTGAATGTAATTCTGGAAGTTTAAAAGTAAACCTGCAATATATAAAAGCCCTTATTTGCATTCATTTGGCAACTGTTCCTCACAATTTTCACATATTGACATGTCTAGTGGTGGCAAGCAGGAGGAAATATTGTAAAATCTGCTTGCTCGTCTAGCTCGTCTTTCTAATTTTATCAATTTTAAATTTTTGAATAATATTTTGCACAGTTATCAGATATGTGCCACCTGACCCTTTGTGATATTTCCCAAACTGTTTTTCTAGTGCATCTGATTGCAGTGTGTGATTACATAAGATACACCGCAATTCAACAAATACTTTGCACAACTTGATAATCTTTTAAAAGTTTTTTGCAAGACACTCGCAGTATTCATTGTTAAAGTTCTCTAAGAAATCTGATTGCCAATCATTGACTAAAGTAATAGGATTTCTTCGAATATCATTAAATCGTGACCTTTTGCTTTAATCTAATATCTAGACCTTTTGCTTTACTGTTGACTTTAAGTCACCACTTGAAAACTGTTTCAATGAAAAGTGCTGTGTTTTCAGCTTCAGGAAATTTAACTCATAACACTGCAACTGTTTCATCATAAAAAACTTTAAGAACTAATCCAACATTTCGTTGTTCAATTGGTTTTGGTGACATGACTTGTGTTAACGGTGACAACTTTACAATTCGATTATCTGCAGCATGAAGTTGAATTATAAATTTCCATTCTGCAAGTTACATAGTATCGTTATCATTTAGCAATGTATATTTTAAACATTGTAATTTTTCAGTGATCCAATTATTTAAAATACATTTTCAAATATGCACAGTGTTGTTTAAAAGATAGAATGCTGGAACATTTTTTGCATTAAAATATTGAAATGTTGTTTGATTTACTCGACAGTTATCCATTACTAACCCAAGAGGCTTTCCACCTGCAATTATGATTTGTTGATTTAATTCTTCTATCATGCTTGTTTAAAAATTTGTTGTAACTTATAAACTGGAAAAAAGGAGCATAAGCGCTAAAACTGTTTTTGCTTTTTCTTGGACTTTTGCTTTTTTCTTTTTCTGCTTCACATAATTTTTAAGTAAAGTATTTTTTTTTATTAATTTATTCTAACTAATTGAGAGTTTTAAAATTATTTAAGTTTTTTAAACAATAGTTTAAAAAAATACTAGAAACAAAAACTTGGCTTTTCAGTTGATTAGTTAAAAATAACTCACCACCAGAGTACTGTGGCCCAAGTTTTATGTACCTCACCAGCCAAGATAAAGTAGTATTTTCGAAATTCTTGAAGCTCCTTAAATATTTACTTTAAATATGCGGTATCTTCAAGTTTATTCACTTTGTCATTTGTTGTAACTCTCCTACACTTGGCAAAATAAGCTTCTCTACAAGATCAAAATATACTGATCGAGATTTTGAATTAATATGCAATGCAGCTGAAATGTCTTCTAAAGAAATCATGGTATTATTTGTTTAACAAAGCTATTTGATGCCTAATATAAATTGCTTGCTTAGAATCTGTTTCATCATTAATAACATAGCTAACTGCATTCTCCAGTTGAGAATTATATTTAATAATTCCCTTGTACAAAAAAGGCTATCTTTAGTAAAATAAACATCAGAATCTTCTCAAGTTAAATATATTGAAAACTTAGGTACCGGTCCAAAATGTTCATATGATATTAAAGATATATTTTTTTCTTTTTTAACAAAAATAAAGTTTTTCTTCACAGTTATTTGTTATTGGTTTAAAATGATAAATATGATGATAACTGTGAAATTGAATTAAATTGAATAGCGTCCATTTTTTTAAAGTTTTCGAACTCATTAGTTAAACTATTTTAGTCAGAGTAAACCAGTGACATCTTGCTTTCTAGACACTATTGGAATACAAGACACTGGTATACAATCTTTCTAGACACTATTGGAATACAAGACACTGTATCCAATGCATCCAGCCAGTCTTTAAAGACTGGCTGGATGCATTGGACAAAAAAAAAAACTACCACCTTTGACTTTTTTATGGTTGTATTATAATTTCCCATAAACACAACATTTATTAGGCATTTTACAAGTTCAACTATAATAGTTTAAATCAAACAACTAAAAACAACGAAAAAATTTGGCCTTCGCTAATAATAGGGAAAATGACCAATTTTTTGTTAAAATTTTTTTGGTCAAGGTCTTCTTAAACAGGCCGCGACAGTGGCCTGTTTAAGAAGATTAAGTCAGATAAATTTCTTAAACTTTTCAAAAAACTTAATATAAAAAAAGTTGTTGCCAAGGTGATCATATATGATAAATACTAAATTCAAAAATATATGATAAATACTTAATGATCAACATGAATAAAATTCTAAGAAAAATGAAAAAAGCTAAAAATATTCATACTGATTATATTAATTTAAATGAATCCTTTTTTGATTCGTTCATAAGCATGATTTTACTATGTTCTATTATTACTTTGATTAATCTTTTTTTTCTTTTCTTTATGGCAATTTTTAATTTGAAGTCTCTGGTGATGAAGAAGTTTTAATATTGCATTTTAAGTTTATGATAAATTAGTAAATTTAAGTGTTTAAAAATCAAAATACAATCATCAATAGAATTTTGTTTCAAAACAACTTTCAAAAAGTTTTTCTAAAAAAATACCACAATACACTTTTGCAATATTATTAGGTTGCTGCAAAAATAATCTCGTTTTTCAACCGTTAACTTTGAACAAACATAACTCAGCATAGAATAAACTTTATTAATCGAAATAAGAACCATTACAATCAACACATTTTTGCCAACGAGAAACAACTTTATTTATCCCGGTAGCGTAAAATTCCGAAGTCCTGGAAGCGATGAAGTCATCAAAGGTCGTTTTGACATCGTCTCGGCTTTTGAAGCATTTCTCGTGGAGGAAGTTGTCGAGATGCTTGAAAAAGTGGTAGTCGGTGGGCGAGAGGTCCGGTGAGTATGGTGGATGAGGCAGAGTTTCGTAGCCCAATGCGTTCAACTTCTGCAGGGTCGGTTGTGCGACGTGCGGCCGGGCGTTGTCGTGGAGGAGAATTGGTCCCTTCATATTGACCAATCTCGGGCACATACATCGGAGCTTTTGATGCATTTCGTCGATTTGCTGGCAGTACTTCTCTGCCGTAATCGTCTCGCCAGGATTCAGGAAGCTGTGATGGATGAGACCGGCTGCAGACCACCAAACAGTCACCATAACCTTCTTTTGGTGGAGATTCGGCTTCGGGAAGTGCTGTGGGGCCTCATCGCGGTCCAACCACTGCGCGGAACGTCGTCGGTTGTCGTAGAGGATCCATTTCTCATCACACGTCACGATCCGGTCGAGAAACGGATCGTTTTTGTTGCGCAGAAGAAGAGCAGACGATACCTCAAAACGACGATTTTTTTGATTTTCGTTCAGTTCGTGCGCACCCATTTGCTAAGCTTTTTTGACTTTCCTATTTGCTTCAAGTGGCGATCAACTGTTGAGTTATGAACGTTGAGTTCTTCCGCAACCTCTCATATGGTTTTGCGCGGGTCGGCTTCGATTAAGGCTCTCAATTGATCGTCATCAATCTCAGACGGGCGTCCGCGACTCTCTTCATCTTCAAGGCTCTCCTCACCGCTGCGGAATTTTTTGAACCACCACTGTGCCATACGTTCGTTAGTGGTTTCTGGGCCAAATGCAGTGTTGATATCGCGAGCTGTCTCGGAAGCTTTTCGGCCCATCTTGAACTGGAACAGAAAAATCGTGCGAATTTGTCTCTTGTCCATGATAGATTTGACGTCCTGTAAAAAATGACTAAATTATTATAAAACAAAACCAATACGATAACTAGATCAAGCGAAAAACGCGCTTTTAAATAACATATAGCATGACATCTGCCAATAATAAATTTATTCAAAAATTCATCCAAAAATATAAAATATGAAAAACGAGATTATTATTTATGCAGCAACCTAATATTTATAAAATGAATAATTAATATTACTCCTGCTCTCTGAGAGCCGTTAATAAAAAAGCCCACCTAGAATAACCATTAGTAAGAATATTAGGTCTTCTTGAAAATTCTGTAAAAAAATATTGTGCTCTTGTTTAACTTGTTTTCATTTTCAGGTTTTTTTTAATTTTTGTTTTTTTTTCCAATAAAGAATAAAAATTCATCGATTATTATATTATTTATTAAACCATATTTATAATTTATATTAATTTATATAACAAATTAATTTCTAGATAGAAGATTCATTAGGTGGAGCTTGGGTTTGGATATACTTTGTCACACTTATTATATGGGGATCATTTTTTGTTCTAAATCTTGTTCTTGGTGTTCTCAGTGGGTAGGAATTATTTTCTTATAAGAAAATGGTTATATAAAGCCATTTACAAACACACACACATACAAACTCACAGATCCACTTACACACACACTATTAGTAAATATACTATTTAAACTAAATCTGTTCAATTTCTAGTGAGTTCTTAGAACTTTCTTTTTAGTGAATTTGCTAAAGAAAAAGCTAGACAAACAAAATCAGGGAAGTACCAAAAAATCAGAGAAAAGCGTTATGTTGATGATGCTGTTAAAGGTTACACTGAATGGATTCAACAAGCAGGTAGGTAAGCTTAAAAGGTTGATAAATTTTGTGCACTTTAAAAATTGCATATGGCACTTCAAATTATGTATGTTCAGTGAAAAGATTTTTGAATCAAAAACATGTTGCCAGAAATAATAATAAATATTGTAATAAATATATGATTATAAATATACTACTTTTGGTTTAGAGGATTTAGAACAAGACCAAAACATCAATGAAATTAAGTTTTATCTAGGTAAGTTTTAATATTTTTAAAAAAGAAAAACAAATTACAAGAATTTGTAAATCTTTTGGTTTTGTTAGGATAACTACATCAATTTACCTTCAAAGAAAATTGTGAACTATTCACTATTATTTGATTTTAATTTAATTTGATTTTAAATTGTAACTTAAAACTACACGAGGCTTGGGCTCATTTATTGAATAACATTACATTTAGTTTATCTGAAATATACTTGCTAAATGTTTATCTTTTGGAATGTATATTGAAATTCGTATTCATGGTAATACTTGCAGAAGGTTTCCTACAATTTTTCGTAAAAAAAGCAATTGACATGGCGCTTCATTCTAATCCACCACTAGAAATAAAATCATTTTTGAGGTACGTAGATGATAGCACAATTTACCAATAAAGATAATGCAATCCATTTTCAACAAATATTAAACAGTCAACATCATGGCATTAAATACACAATCATATTAGAAGATGAAAACTAAAAAGTTAAACTTTTTAGATATTCATATAACCAACAATTGAAAAGGTATTAATGATTTTAACATATATCGAAAAGAAGCGATAACAAATATTCAGGTTAAGCCCAACAATTAAAAAAGGTATTTATGATTTTAATATATTGAAAAGAAGCGATAACAAATATTCAGGTTAAACCAAATATTCAGGTTACACCCAATTCAAACCACGATCTTAAAAATGTTAGAAAAAGTATTTATCCATAGAGCTTTATCAATTTGCTCTGAGAAATTTGTAAATAAAGAAATCGATTTCCTAATAAATGTATTAGCTGAAAATGGATACGAAAAAAAAATAAATTACAAAACCTTGCAAATATTGTTATAAAAAAAAGTAAAACACAAAAATAATGAAATAGTTTCATCTAACAGTGAAGCAACTATGCCAACTATATCACTACTGTGGAACCCAATATTATAACTAAAACTTTGAAAAGTCTTAAAGGAAGCAGGTTACAATACAGTTTTTAAATTAAGTGTGAATCATAAATCTTTGCTAACTTTGCTCAACAAAACAAAAACTACAGTCAAATAGCTATCCCGGAGTATACCTAATAGAATGCGAGTGTAAACAAAAATACATGTATGAAACAAAAATAAAAATCGGGACAAGAACAAAACAACACTAAAAAAATGTATTAGAAGAAAAATGGGACCATAATTAATCTGCAATTGGGCATCACCAAAACAAATGTCCATGCTATATAAAATGGGAGCAAGTAAAAATGTCGAAAATAGAACCTTAAAAAATTTGAAAGGTAAGTTTGAGTATCAATCGAAACTCAGTATAAAAAATGAGAACCTAAAAATGATGGTATGAATTTAGATGATGGTCAATATGTAAAAACGCAATTCTGGGCGCCATATTTTTTATACTAATGTAACGTTTAAGAATTCTGTTTAAAGCAAACTGTAAAGAAACCATCAAAAAGTGAAGTTACTATTTGTTTGTAATAAAATATTCTTAATAGCTTGTAATTAAAGTTGAAGATGCTAGTATCAAAAAACTACCAAAAATTTCTTAAATAGTTATTAAATTAGTATTGAGAGAATTCATGTTTATTGATGTTTATGTATTAAATTCATCCAACTTTCATGTAAGATGTCGTCATTTAAAATATGTGTATGTATGTATATATATATTAGTGATGTACCGATTAATCGGCATCGGCTTAATCAATCACTTTTTGCACAATCGGTATTAGTATCGGCATCAGCCTCACTTTCCGATTTTCCAACCGATTGCATTTTAATATTTTCATCCTGTATCAGGCCTTGTTACGAGATTTTGCTGTGTAGCAAAAACGCGTAACGCATTTCTAAGTAATTCAACTCAGCAAATATATTTTGGATCATTAGAAGTTATATTGCGTCACTAGCGTCTTTTCAAGTACCGCATTGTAATTAAAGTTATTTTATTAACGCGTTAAAAATCATACAAACAGTTAGTTATTTTCTCACTAGAACAAAAGTTACAAAAAAAATCTAAGTTCTTATTTAATAAATCATTTTTATTATTTTCTTCAAATATGAACTAAACTTTATTTTGAAAAAAATATTCTTTTTATTAAACGTAAAATAATGTTTGTTTATTTTCTTATGATTTTACAGTTGGTTTTTGATTATTTTTCTAACTGTAAATAAATTTTTTCTTGTTTAATTTGTGAACCGATAACTTATTCGTGATCATAATTTATTTTCATAAATTAAACGAACGTCATTAAAACTTTACGTTATTGAATTAACAATAAACAAAATATCTTATTAATAAAATATTTACATTAAAATAAATTGTGCATTTTTAAAACTATTATGACAAAAAATAATTTTTACATTTAAAAGGAGTTTATATATTTAATTCCTTAAGATAAAACTTAAAACACTTTATTTTAACTAATTTTTATCAACAATAAAAAAAATTATTAAACAAACTGTTTCTTTAACAAAAAATCTATTAGTTTACAATTGCGGTTAAATGCTTTTACTTACAACTTTATTTCTTCAGAATAAACCTCACATAAACGATATCAAAAGATAATTAAAAATATTCTAAAAGATATAAGTTTTTGCGTAACGCAAAACTGCTGAACGCGTAGGCAAATCGCCTTTTCGCAAGCAAATTGCGAGCTGCGTAACGCTTTTTAACAAGGCCTGCTGTATGATAATAATTAAATAATAAATAAACTAAACTTTATGCATTACTCAGAATTTTTTTGATAAATTTTTATTTTAACTTTGTTTACAAGCAATATTATTTATTCTTAAGATGATGTTTATAAGCTTTAATTTAACAAGCTAACAATTAAACAGCTAATTGTACTTATACTTTTACTGCCATTGTGTTGTTTTTAGAATAATTTTATTTTGTGTTGTTCTATTGTTATACTTAAAAGTAACCTATTTAAGCATTGTTATTTATATGTGTTCAAGTATAGCCTACTATATTTCTATATTTTTATTTGTTATTTTTGTTTTTCTTTTAATTCACCTCCCCAAGGCCACTGCAATCGAGGAGGCTACTTTAGTTTGGCGCGGTACTACCAGGGGCATGGTGGGGATAGAACATCACAAAATAAAATAATTATAAAAACAACTTATCTAAAAATAGTTGAGATATCTAAACAACATATGATTGTTGTTTAGATATCTAAATTATTATTAAATTAATAAATAATTCTAAGTAAACTGCTAATTATAGTACCATTCTTTTCAAAATTGAAAGAAAAAGAATTCCTCGACAATTGTATTTATTTTTTGAAAGTTTACTTTTCATAGTAAAAAAAACTATAAAATGTATATTTTTTTAACTGTGTTTTTCTAATATCTTTTAAAATAATGGTTTGACTCTAATTTGAGTCTAAGTATTTGTTTACCAGTACTGATTCCATGAAAAAGATTACATGATTTAAAGTTGTATGGTTTTATATTTTCAAAATTTTAATAATTAGTTAATTCATCGGCATCGGTAATGGCCTTTTCCCATCCATCGGCATTGGCCAAAAAAGTGCTATTGGTACATCACTAATATATATATATATATATATATATATATTAGTGATGTACCGATAGCGCTTTTTTGGCCGATGCCGATGGATGGGAAAAGGCCAATACCGATGCCGATATATATATATATATATATATATATATATATATATATATATATATATATATATATATATATATATATATATATATATATATATATATATATATATATATATATATATATATATATATATATATACATATATATACATAAATAAATTGTTATTTATTTTTTCTACCTTTATAATATAAGGCGTTTAAAAAAATGAATAATAATAAAAGAAAAGATTGCTGCCCCATTCATTAATGGGGGATCTTCCATTAGGCTGAGTAGACCAAAGCCTTGGGTCCCCAAGAGAAAAGGGGCCTCCAATAAGAGTCCCAGCACTAAACTACAAACTAATGTCTTCCTGCGCTGCGCTAAGGAATAAGATAATAAAAAATAATCTTAATTTATAAATAGCTTCAATCTCAGCAAAGAGTATTGAAACATAAAATGAGGAGTAGAAGTTAATAAGACTATAAGAGTTTAGAATTTAGTGAGAGTTTAGTTGATTTTGATTTCTAATTATATATTATATAAATGCAAAATACTTTTTAAAGCTAAAATTCACTTTTAAGCGATCTAAGCAAATATAAAGTAGTTAAAAATAAAAAATAAAAGAACAAAGGGTTAAAACATCAAAATTTCAAATTTCTGATTTAGTCGATTTTTACTTAAATAAACCATCTTTGTTTTTCAAAAAAAAAAAGGAAATTGATTCATATCCAAAATCTAAGTAAAATTATAAAGATCAAAACAGATTTTTTTGTAACATTTTTTTTAGTAAATTCATGAAAAATGGTCAAACAGTTGTATGATCCTGGCTTTGTTATTCTTTATGAAAAGGAGCAGCATTTTGTTTACCTGCAAACTATTTTCCTATTCAGGAAACATTGCAGCATAGGTGTCTGACGGTTGTTAAAGATTAGAAAAACATAAGAAAAATTTTTGTATTCCATTAAAAATCTGATGATCATAAGAAAGCCATGATGATCTATCTCACACAAATGAGATAGATCATTATAGCTTGCCACTATAAAGTCACGACGATAAGTGGAGCCCTCCACTTGAAATTTATTGGGCCATATGGAATTGATTTCAGAATTCGATCTTTTCTTGAAAGTACATCTAACAAAGTGTCAAACTGAGGTGATGAAATGTACTACTTACTTATTCAAAACTGTATATGAAGAGGTAGTGCAGCATGAGTAAAAATTTTAAAAACAAATTATTTAGCAGATAAACAATGTCGATAAAAAATGTTATATTCTTATTGTAAATTCCATGCCAGACATTGCTCATACAGAACAACTGGAAATAATATTAAGATATATATAATAAACGATTTTCAATCTCTCTACAGATCAAAAATCACACCAGCAAGATGCTATTTACAAAAGTATTTCAGTTTTTAAATAATGCAGGTATTCCTATTGAAAATATCCGTGGGCAATCATAGGATGATGCTTCAAATGTGTAGAAAATATACAGACTTAAAAGGACGAATTAAAAAAAAATGAATGCATTAGCAGATTTTGTCCCTTGTGCTGCGCATTCTTTAAATTTGGTTGGAGTAGAAGCAGTGTACATTGAAATGGAAATAACAGAATATTGCGGAACTATTTAAGACATTTACACCTATTTCTCTGCATCTTCACACCGTTGAAAAATTTTTAGTGAAAGAGCATCACTGGCATTTTCACTTAAAAATTTAAGCACCACTATATGGCCTTCTCATTATGAGTCAGTTCATATGGTTAAAGTTAGTTATCAAAAAATACTCATACTAGAGATGTAATGGAGTTGTATCGGATGTGTAACGGAGGTTTATCGGAGCCTGCAAATTAAACTAAGGCTTTCAATTTACAGTCTATAAACAATTTTTAATAAATGTTTTAGTTTAATTTTTTAATATCAAATCAAAGTCTTAAGATCAATATAATTCATTTTTACATTTGAGCTTTGTTATAACTTTTAATTTGAATTATCAGAGCTTGAAAAATTAATCGTAACCAATCCAACATATTAAAGCAGTAGTCGAAGCTCCATAACATTTTTTTTTTATATACAAATTTTTTTATATAATAATTTGATTCCAATAAAGTAAATTTGAAACTTTTGTTACACCTCCAATACACCTCCGTTACATCCCTACTCTATACCCTTAAATATATATTTAAAGAAAGTTCTAAAAAAGTTGAATGTAAATTAGAGGCAAAAGGTTTACATAAAAGATTTATGACGCGGGAAACAGCTGTAATATGGGAAATAATCTTCGAGCAATTTAATAAAGTTAACAAGTACTACAAACTTCTAGTTGAGATATTTATGAAGGATAAACTTTACTCCATTCACTAGAGTTATATATAAAAATTTTATGTGAAGATTCCGAGCCGAAATTAAAAGATTTTGAGAAAAGCAACCAAAATGAGTCCAGAAGTCGAAGAAAATTTTAGTGTTACACATAAAAGAGTAAGAACAAAAATATATACCGATGGAGAAAAAAGAGACATTTTTACTGGAAGGGATAAGTTTTGTATGGAGGTATTTAATGGGTTGTTTGATAAATTGGGGACTAAACTTGAAAAAAGAAGTGTTTTATATAAGGATATTAGAGATAAATTCAAGTTTTTAATGAACCTGGGCAAAAGAGGTTCAGTTATTGAACTTAAATCAATGTAGTCCGTTATATCATTATATAAAAATAATATCAGAGAAGAACTATTTAGTGAGTACAGTAAATTTCAGCATTATTTATATATGGTATGTTGTTACAAAATGATTGTATCAGTGCTTTCGAAATGTTAACACTAATTTTTGAAAAAAACTTTATTGATATATTTCCGAATCTTTATACAATTCTTAAAATTTACTTAACAATACCTATAATGAACTGTGAAACAAAACGGTCTTTTTTAAAAATGGCTTTAATAAAAAATAAATATAGATAAACAATGACGGGTTAAAGGTAATTAATCTCTCAATTCTTTTAATTGAATCGGAAATCATGAGATCCATTTCCTATGATGAAGCCATTTATCAGTTAAGTACAAAAGAGAACAATTTTTTTGCTCTTTTTTGCACTTTATATGTACCAGTTAAGTGCAAAAGAGAACAATTTTTTTGAATTTGTTGTTATAATTACTTAAAATTATGATAAAGTATTTAGGTAAATGTTATTTTTTCAGTGTTAATAGAATTTGATTTTTAAGTCTGTTGTTTTATTTGTTCACAAAAACATTTCAGATAATTAGAAAATTTAGCTTCTTGGGTGCTAGGGTAGGGCCCCCAAAATTTGATCAGCCTAGGGCTCCAAAAAACACTATCCACCACTGGCCCCATGTCAAACTCTTAGTTGATTTAGAAGCACTCCTTTGCGGTTTGCAGCTGCAGACTATAAGATGTTTATATAAAAATAATAATATAAGCCCTCAGAATTAAGGAAAATGAGGTTGGGAATCAATTGCTGACCTTAAGCTGTTAGAGGTCGGCATCAGGTTAGTAAAAAGTTTGACACAAAGGAGTTACCATAAAATATAGAAACGAGTTGGCCATAAATATAGAATTGAGTTTCATTGTTTTAGCGGGCAACCAACAAAATCGATTTGATAGTTTTGTCCACAATGACCCGGCCCAAATTTACCAAAAAGTTTTTTTTCTGGTAAAAAACAAAATTACTACCAAAATATTGTGTTTTACACAAAGATAGGTTGAGCTTTTTTTATATGGAATGTTATTTTAGTTTATATATTGCCTAAATATATTTATGCTAATAAATGTTTTATAAGCATTTATCTATAATATAAGGTTTTGAGTTGTTATCTATGAGGTACTGAGATTTCTCTCTTGCATGTACTCTCCATATTAGCTGATGTATGCACTGAAGTTCTCACAGCTTCCTTAATTATTAAAGCATCAGACCTCAACAATTTTTTTAACTATTTACTTCAGTTTCAGCCCTATAATTTCTGTGTTCCACTACATAAATTATCAATCCTGTAAAAATTTGAGATTTTTCTGTGGCAATTTAATGGGTCCACAATGAACACAAATATCTGTATTTTTTGCAATAAACTGTAATTAATACTATTATTGGCGTCGGTTACATTTAAACAAATAATATACACAAAATTTCTTACAGTTCCAGGAATTACTGCAAAGGCTGTCAAATGGACAAAAGAATACTCAAATATTCCAAACAAGTATGACAAAATTTACAATATCGAACAGAACACAGTACAATAGGTAGCTTTTAGCTACTGGGACTATGGGTATATAGTTAAATATTGTCAATTGTCATCTTTGTGATCTTCGACTGTTGGTGCTGCTCGTTTCTTCTTACGGCTGCGCAGATTTGGAACTTTCTTTCTGTCAGCCTCAACAACTCTTTAATAATTCACCTCAGTTTTGGCTGCATCTAGAAAGTCTGCCCTTAGTTTCACACCCCGTTCCACATTGTCATTGATAACATTGACAGAAATCGTCTTCGTCTTTGATGACAGAAACGAAGGGTGAACCGGCCAGTTTTCAACGTAATTGTTAAGAAAATCCACATTCATCTCTAATAGGCTGAAAATATACCATGAATCTGTAGTAACCAAATCTCCAAGTCTTGTTGTAGCAGTGATTTCAGTCTGGAACTTGGGTTTTCCAAAGCCAGTTTCGTAGCGATCATGCAACAGAGCCATTTCATCACTAGGCCTTGCTGCCAGAAGCTTCTTGGCTAGTTACTGCAGTTCAGGCTTTGAAACAATGTCACTGAATAGAGCAAGGGGTACCATTTCAGAACATAGGTACCACAGATGACGCTTTAGTGCTTTTATAGCACTTTCAGATATTTCAGAACTCAGTTGTGTGTACTTAGAAGGTTCTGATAAAGGCAGAGATCATGTCATGGGATGTCAACTGCAGATCTACGCGTTGTCCACCAGGCACTGTGTATCAGACACACAAAGGTAACAAAGCTGCATAACTTCGTCTGCTGTGCAGCAGTGGTAATTGTTCCTGCTGGCAACAAACGGATCTGCTCTTCAAGAAAGACCATTTTGATGGAGTACAATATTTGGTCATCCACCATGCTTTGTGGACTCTACCTGGTCGACGAAAGTGAAACTGTCTTTTTTCTGGATCAAGGTACAGCAAACATAATTCACTAAATTCTTTATAGTCTTCTCGCTGATGCTCTGTGGAAGATTCAGCAGCTGCTTCTGCACTTTCTTTCACTACTTTCCTTGCTGCTGTTGCTAGAGAGCTCTACTGCATAAATAGCAGATACTGTAGCAGTAGTAGTAGCTGCTTCTTTTGCCCTTAGTCTCCTTTCTTCTTGCTTTTGCAGTCATGCCTTCTTGCGCTGTAACTCTAATGCCAATTTCTTTTCATGGGAACCAAATGATGCTGTGCGGTCTGTCTTCATGCACTCTAAAAACTTGACGTCTTCATTATTCTTCATGACTTTTTCAGCATCTTTTACCCTCAGTGGAAATATTAAACTGAGTTGTTCTGACATTTGCTCAAGCTTGACAAGTGCTGGCAATGACGAATGACGATCTAGATGAAGTTCACAAAGTTTTACATTTTTTTCAGACAGTGCAATGAACATGTTTATTATAGGGCCATTAAGAATTTATATATATACACACAAATGTACAAATAATTTTAATGTACAATGTAAAATTTTAATGCACAATGTACAAATAATTTTAAATGTATATACAAAATAGAGTGCTCAATGTTCTTAAAAGAACAGAGCAATAATAAATTAATAGATCACTTGTCAAACCTTTTTTTATTTTACACCGTGTTTCATTAAGAAAGACTCATCAGAAAATTTTTTTGATGAGTCTTAATTGATGAAACAAGTGTAAAATAAAAAAATTTAACAAGGGATTTTCTACTAATTTATATATATATATATAATATATATATATATATATATATATATATATATATATATATATATATATAAATATATATATATATATAAATATATATATAAATATATATATAAATATATATATAAATATATATATAAATATATATATATATAAATATATATATATATATATATATATATATATATATATATATATATATATATATATATATACAATGTATATATATATATATATATATATACATATATAAATATATATATAAATATATATATATATATATATAAATATATATATAAATATATATATATATAAATATATATATATATATATATATATATATATATATATATATACAATGTATATATATATATATATATATATATATATATATATATATATATATATATATATATATATATATATATGCATATATATATGTATGTATATTTGTATATATATATATATTTATATATGTATATGTATATATATATAAATATATTTGCATATATACATATACATACATGAATATAAAAGTGTTAACAATTTAAAATAATGTCTGTCTAAACAATTTAAAATAATGACTGTCAATGTTATTCCCAGTTTTGAATTTTGATCCTAAAGTTAATTTTAATTTAGATGGTCGACGCTTTACAACTGTGAAACCACAAAACGATATTCTCGGATTAGAAATAACTCCTAAAATGCAAGATGCTTTATGTCAATATGGTAGATTTTACAAATGGGGGTGAGTTGTTTCTTATATATTTATTTATGAAACATACATAACACAAACTTTGTAAAAATTTTTTGTTTAAATTAAAAATTCTACTAGCAGCTGTAATAGCACAAGAAAGAAAAATATTTTGCTGTCTTAGTTCATCATATCTAAACTTTACCATGTAATTTTTATTGTAAATGTTTTTTTTCATAAATAAAACCAAAAGATGTTAAAAAAAAAAATTAGTGTTCAGCTTTTTTGTAAGTACCTGAAAATTAATTGTAATTATATTACAAATAATTTTCAGGTTTTCAATATTGTATTGTATTATCATTTCATTTTATTTTAGAAAGCGTCTTTCAAGTTTTCACAAGCGTTCACATCGACTTTCTCGAAAAATTGTAAAATCTCAAACATTTTATTGGGCAGTTATTATAGCCGTTTTTTTGAATTCTCTAGTTCTTGCAGTTGAGCATTATAATGAACCAGAGTACATTACAATATTTCTAAGTATGTTTTATCACCATTTTTTTTATTTCAACCCTCGGAATTAGGGTCGGCATTTGGCAATGCTGACCTAACTGCCGACCTGAAAGTATTTGAGATCGGCAAAAATTTGCCGACCTCGTTTCTATGTTTTATGGTTAAACCTTTGTATCAAATAATTTTTGCTGACCTGATGCCGACCTCAAAAAGATTGAGGTCGGCAAATTATTGCCGACCTCATTTTTCCTAATTCCGAGGGTTGATATTTTGTTTTATTAACAAATGTGATTTATTTGCAGGTAATTGTACTTTAAAAAATTTAGTTTCAAGTATTTACAATAATTATGCAACTTTTTAAAAAAAAATTAAACGTTGTTTTAGTTTTAAATTTCTTCATTAAACAAATAAAACAAATTAAACTTTTTTTTTTAAATTTTGATTAGATCGTGCTAACTATTTTTTTCTTGCATTGTTTACATTTGAAATGTTGTTGAAAATTTACTCAAATGGTTTTCATGGATATTGGCTATCACTGTTTAATCGATACGATTTTTTTGTAAGTTTTAGCATTTATTATTTATTTATAATTTCTATAATTTTCTTTTTTTTGTAATGATAATTGTGATTTCAATATTATTTAATTATATTATATATATGCTAACGCACACAAACACACACATACACACTTTTGTTTGCTGGTTTAGGTATGCAAAATTCAAATATCTAGATGCTTGCATGCACAAATTGATTTACTTCAGATTTTTGTTATAACCTTGTACAGATTGTTTGCTTTAGGTTGTAATTAGTAGTCTGTTGGAGGTTTCCATCACTATACCAACTAAAATGCCACCAATTGGAATTTCAGTATTACGTTGTGTAAGATTGCTTCGAATATTCAAAGTAACACGGTTTGTTTTTGTTTTTAAAATAATTTTTTTCATTTTGTTTTGGCATGGTGTACACAATATAATTTACTGATTTAAATTTATGGTCTTAATTATTTTTTAACAGATTAAAAAAATTTAAATAAGTTTTTTGAAAACAAGTTTAAGTTAGAAAAAATGTCAAAGAGACATGTGAAATATTGTTTTAAACATCTTGAATTCTTAAATAATAATTAATACAAAATTATTAAACTCCCGAAAAAAAGTGAAAAGAAAACAAATGAAAAGAAGTACATGAAAATAAGGTGCACTTTTTCAGCCATTTTATTGTTTAGAAATGATTTTGTCTAACTTTTTCCATTATATTTTTAATCTTTTGTTTCATCATGTTTATCATGTTAGTTTGCAATAATTGTAAAAATGTTGAGATAAAAGTTAAAACAGTTTCAAAATTTGTAGAAACGTTTGAGTAGTTTTGTTATGATATTTTGACTAGTTTTGGAATCTGTGCTAAGCAATATTTGTTAACATGTTTCATACAATTCTTTAGGGCCTCATATTTTAATGGTTAACATTTAGAAATGGTTGTAACTTTTAACTTATGGATCATGTTGCTTATTTGTTAGAACTGTAAATTGGTATACAAATGAAGATAAAAATTAATATTTTTCCTCAATAACATTCCTTACTGATTTGTTTCAATTTACAGCAGGTAAACTGCAATACATTTTGCAGCAGGTAAATTTCTGTTGATTCTGAAATATAAAAATTGTAACTGAAATATAAAATTTAAAAACTTTGTTAGACTACGAAGTGTTCTGCTTGGGCTTTTAATAAAATAATTAGAAAAATACAAAAAATAGTTTTAGATTTATTTCGCTGACAGTGACACTGGCATGATGAAACTGACAATGACACTAACATGATGAAACTGACAATGATGACACTGCCAATGATGCTGCCAATGACACTGCCAATAACACTGAGTGAAGCGACTGAAAAAATGCTTGAACACAATTGATTTCAAAGTTCATTGATTTTGTTATCCTCATTATTTTGTTGGTATGTTAGAATGTCACCACTAAAATAAAATGGAAATGGCTACTGAAATATTATTAAAAGTTCTGATAATGAAATAAAATTTGAAGTTTCTATTTTAAATCAATGTTAAAAAAAAAGTTAAATATAAAAATAGTAAACAATTTATACCATGTTCTACTTAAACTTGTTTATGTTTATTTATTTTTCATTATGCCTGTCCTACATGTCAGTCTATGTACAAACTAACATGTC
Organism: Hydra vulgaris; assembly: GCF_038396675.1. NCBI lineage: Eukaryota > Metazoa > Cnidaria > Hydrozoa > Anthoathecata > Hydridae > Hydra > Hydra vulgaris. Next base: position 6,424,964 of record NC_088926.1, on the reverse strand, counting down.
AGTCTATGTACAAACTAACATTCTTAATTTAGTTGTTTTCAAATTGCTTATATTTTTAGGTTTTTTATTATAATGTTGTATACTGTTGAAATATTTCTTTAGTTACTAATATGTCACTAACATGTCAGTCTATGTACAAACTAACATTCTTAATTTAGTTTTTTCAAATTGCTTATATTTTTAGGTTTTTTATTATAATATTGTATACTGTTGAAATATTTTTTTAGTTACTGGCAATCATTGAAAAACTTTGTTGATGCTCTTATTAACAGCATCAAGTCGATTGCTAGCCTGTTGCTACTTCTTTCTCTTTTTATTCTAATATTTGCACTTCTTGGAATGCAAATTTTTGGTGGGAAGTATGAGCTTCCTAGAATTGAAGATAAACCACGAAGTACTTTTGATTCATTTTGGAGGGCGTTGATTACTGTTTTTCAGGTTTGTAATTGTTCTGTAAATTCTTGGTAATAAAATTGTAATTACCTTATTTATATGTGTTAATATGCTTATGGATATGTGTAGATATTAACAGGTGAAGATTGGAATTCATGCATGTATATTGGAATTAAATCTTGGGGAGGAATAAATAAACCTGAATCCATTTTGGCAATAGTATATTTTGTTTGTCTGGTTGTTATTGGAAACTGTATCTTTTTTAGTTGTAACTGGATAATTTAAATTAATTTTTTAACTAATAAAATCCCCTGCAGAGATTTTATATCTTTATTTAAGTTCATTTAGAAGTATATATATATATAAATATATATATATATATATATATGTAATATACTATATATTACATGTATATACTATATATTACATGTATATATTATATATTACATATATTATATATTACATATATTACATATATATATATATATATATATATATATATATATATATATATATATATATATATATATATATATATATATATATATATATATATATACACATATACATATACAATATGCAAAAAATAGTTGTACAATAGTTGTACACTTAAAAAAAAATCATAAATTTAAAGATTGCATCAAAAAAATGAGTTTTCCGTTAAGATATTTGAAATTTTTTTTAGATATTTTATTGAGTATTGTTTTAAGAATTTATTTGTGTATTGGTGAATTAATTGCTTTTCATACCTATTGAATTTTACACAATTGACCTAATGATGCATAAAATTGACTGCAAAAAAAAAAAATCGCACAGTTCAAAAATGTCAAATTGATCAAACTTCATGAAAATTAGTATCGAGTGGGGCCTCCTTTGGCCTTGATGGTTTCAGCTAGACAATTTGGCATTGAATTGACCAAATTTTGAGTTTCTTCTGTTGTTATATTACTCCATCTGCTCATTATAGTTTCTTTCGAGTTGTCTTTGCGTCTAAATGCTCGGTCACCAATTTTTCTGTCTATAATATACCACTATATACGATTACTAGATACGATCTATACGATTCAAGTCCATACTTTGAGATTGCCATTCCAAAAATTGATGTTATTTGTGTCAAAGTATACCTTTGTTTTCTTAGCGGTATGTTTTAGATCATTATCCTGCTGTAGTATATAAAATCGTTTCCTATTCTCAATTTTTTAGTTGATGGTTGCAAGTTGGCTTTGAGAATTTCACAATGCATTGAAGCATCCATTTTTTAATCAATAAATGTCAATTTCCCCACTCCTTTCCAACTCATACTACCCCAAACCATCACATTTTCTCCTCCATGCTTTACACTACCTCGCAAGCAACTTAATTTATAAGCTTCTTTATTTTGCCACACTTTCTGAACTCCATCCGATGAGACGAGGTTGTATTTTGACTCATCTGACCACAAAATATTTTTCCAATATGATATCGGCAATTTTTTGTACTTCTTAGGAAATTCTAATTGACGTTTCATTTGTTTTGCAGTTAAAAAAGGTTTTTTTGGAATTACTCTACCTCCATATCCTTGTTCTGTAATACGATTCCTAATTGTTTGAGGGGTTATTGTCATATTGTGATCTTCTTGAATTTTTAAAGCCTAAAGTTCAAGAAGAAAATTTGTTTCGGCTTTAGCTGGCGAAGCAAATCTATTTTTCTTCACTTTAATGATGATATTGCGATCAATTGCACTGGTGGTCTTGCGTTTTTGTCCTCTGCCAGCCACACTAGCAATGGTTCCAATCAGGTTAAGCTTCTTAACAATTGAGGACACTGTGGTAAAAGAAATTGCTGTTTCTTTTTGCATCTGATGGTAGGATTTTTCTTGATTTTTCAAATCAACTACAAGGCTTCGTTGATGGAAAGACAAATGTTGTTTTCTTGACGCCATTTTGCTGAAACACTATATTTTATTTCTAGAATGAAAGTGTATTTAAAAAATTATATTTTCAATCAATCTTCAATTTTACTAACTAGTTTGATTGTTCCATTCGCTCAATTTATGCTAAAATAACAACCTATTTTGTCAGCATACGATTATTTTTTTTGCAGTCAATTTTATGCATCATTAGATCAATTGTGTAAAATTCAATAGGTACGAAAAGCAATTAATTCACCAATATACAAATAAATTCTTAAAACAATACTCGATAGTATATATAAAAAAAAATTCAAATATTTTAACGATCAAATTATTTTATTGATGCAATCTTTAAAATTATGATTTTTTCTTAAGTGTACAACTATTGTACAACTATTTTTTGCATATTGTATATGTATATGTGTATATGTATATATATATATATATATATATATATATATATATATATATATATATATATATATATATATATATATATATATATATATATATATACATATATAAAAATATATATAAATAATTATTTTTTAAAGATGGAAATTTATTATCTTTTTCATCTGTTCATTTCATCAGATTTATCAATGTTTTGCACAAACAAACAATTTTTATGAGAGGATTGTGATGGATGAGTTTGGAAAAAATTATGAATTTTTTTTGCAATTAACCTCTCATGCACACCATATATTTGTTCCATTGCAAAATCATCATCTACTTAGGTTCCTTTGCTTTATTGTACTCTCTTGCTTTATTTTCTTACTATCTTATTCATTCTTTTATTTGTTTTTGTATGGAATACTGTTGTCATATTTGATTTAAGTTTTCTAATAATGCCCTTTTTTTGAACATCTTTTTGCTGTATATTTTGTCAGTTTCCTGTAAACATGGGAGTTTTGAAATTTTTCTTTGTTTTTCAATTTTTCTGTAAACCTTAGGTTCATGTTAGGATCAGGATAATTATCCTGGCATTAGCAACATGTAATCAATGTGGTAGTGGTGTAGTGGTAGAGTGCTTGCTTCATAAGTGAGAAGTTCCGAGATTAGTGAGAATCCCTGGTAGTATTAACTGTGCTCAACTTGTCTTTTTGCACAGTGACCTTGTTCATCAAAGTTTGTGTTTCCGAGTTAAAAAGTTAAGAAACCTTTTTAAGGTTGTAAAATAGTCATTATGTTATTATTTATCATGCTTGTTTATAAAAAGTTATGAAGTTCATTATCTTTTTTAAGGTTGTAGTTAAAGTAGTACAATAAAGTAAGAGAGAACTACTGCAGTTCTTGACTGTAGGAGTTCGCTATGTGGGTGAAAAATAAAATATAAATGCTAGAAAAAAATAATTTGATTTTAACTGCAACTGATTACTCTCTTATAGAAGGCCTTCTGTTCTTTTTTTTTCTGAATCGGATTTTGTCATTTAATAGTACAAATTAAATTTGGTAATTTTTTTTTTTTTTAAATATCTTTTCGAAAAGTCTTAAATAGTTACATCCTATCCTAATCACTTATTGGGTCACCTATTTGGTAAAAAAGTTATGGTTGAATCGTCTGACTATTCTTTTATGCACTTTCATTTAGCATCTTTTTACTCTTTTTTGTTTTGTTTTTGTTTTGTTCCTTATTATACTTCTTCACCAACTTACAGTCTTTTTGATTTGACTTCTGATCAAATTGAGCAATCTGTTTCTCTTTATCTATTTGCCAATATTGCCGTTATAGGTGTCTTTAATGCTGATCACACTAAATGGTTTGGTTCTAGTAAGACTGACTCTGCTGGTTTGTGATTTCAGACAGTCCTAATTATTTATTTTCACTCCAACCAGCTATGATCTCACTAAAGTCTTATCTTATATTTCATCTTCATTAAGTTTAACCTATCATTGTGTTTCTTACTGTTACCTTAAAACTAGCTGTTGTTTTTTTTTTTTTTTTTGTGGTGTTTCTTACGAAAAGCTTTTGTTCCTTTTCTTTATTTTTTAAGCCAAGTCTCACTCCACACCATGGTTTTTTCCCTCCTGATTAAAGATTAATTAATTGGTGAGGTAATCTCAGAAGTAAGGCTATTAAAACTTTAAGAAAATGTTTAACAGTGTCATAAACAAATGCAAGTCTAACATTTCATCTTTCATACATGGGTCTGATTTTAATGCCTCTCCCAAGGATAAAGTAAATAATATTTATTTGATGTATCTCTTAAATCTAATAACCTTTCTTAAATCTAATGACTCTACCTGTCATTTCAGAAAACATATTAATCTATTGTTGACATGCGAATCAATTTGACTTTTTTTGTTAGTTACCTCTCACTTAAACTCTTCCAGAGCTTGAATATTCCATTTCTCATTCATGGGACTGATCTTATGATCTCTCCTAAGTATCGGGCAAAACTATTTGCAAAGAACTGTTCTTTTAATTCGACTTTGGATCTTACAGCCATACTCTTCCTTCCATTCCAATTAAACAGGTTAACCCATTGTTAGACATTCAAATAACTACAAACAAATAACTATCTTAAAACTCTTCTACGGCTTGTGGTCCAGACAACATACATGTCACCACAATCACAAAAATGTTCTCCAGTACTCTCTTTTTTGTTCTCTAAACTATTTAACAAGTGCTTAATTGAGTCTTGTTTTCCTGCCTGCTTGAAAATAAGATTTGTGATTCCAAAATAGTTTTTTTACCATAATTAGCAGGGTATTTTAAACCTAAGAACTTGCTCTCTGACAATCAATACAGATTTATTTGCTTGTTGATGACATGCTTCACAATATAGACTATTATTTATTTACTGATGACAGACTTCATAATATATACTTCAGTCTTGATAAAAAGTTATCAGTTTTTGATTGCTCAAGATAAGAGAGCCAATCATATGTCTGTATTTTACTTAAACAGTTTCTTCATACTCTAAAATCTATTATTCTTCTAGTTCTCAAACATCTTTGCCTTGTAATTTTTGGAATTTTGCTTTGTAGTATTCATGTTTTCCTTTATTATACAATTTGCTGTTTCTAAAATTTTTTTTTTGGTTTAATTAATTTTATGCGTTAATGTGAATCAAATTTAAAAGTATAAAATGATTCAGATAATCAATAGTTAAAATAGCTTCCAATAACATAAACACATATTCCTAATAGATTGAATAAACTAAAATCTTAAAGTCTTTGCTGAAGGAAACACTGCACCACTTAGCTCTGTGTAAATTTTTTATATTAGTTATGGTGTTAGCCTTTCTAATCAAAAAAGTTAGAGGGGTGATTCTGGTGGTCAATGTAACATTAATGATGAAGTTAACAGGAAACATCCTCATTTAATACTCTGAAGTGCTCCATTATAAAACCAATTAAGCACCTCAAGTGACTTATGTGATTGCCTCAACTCTGTTGATATAAGTCATATTTTATTATTTTTATTTTATACCTCCATTTATTACTTACTATATTGACATCACCTCCATCGACATCTTCTCCTTTGACATTACCTCCATCGACATTTTCTCCTTTGACATCACCTCTATTGTCATCTTCTCCAAATCTAATATCAAACTTCCAAGCTTGTAAATCATATTTTTGCTTCTCAAAATATTAGTATTTTATTTGAAGTTTGTTGTATAATTATTGTATAATTAATTTTCAAATTATAGTATAATTGTTGTATAATTAATTTTTAAATATCAAAATTTTTATACCCAATCATTTTGATTATGAAGAAATGGTAGCTAGTTATATTTAAAAATCATAAATCAGTTTCTTTAACTTGTTTAAGACATATTGTTAAATGTATTTCTAGCGATTGCTGTAGATAATTTAGGCGATGCTGAAGACATGACAAAGCTAGATGAAGAAGAAAAAATTCGTAAAAAAGAGTTGAAAGAGAAACTGCTGAAGGGCAATCAAAGCAACACAAAGATTGAGCGAAATCCAACGTAAGTTTTTTTATAATCTACAAAATATTTAATTGATTTTATAAGTAGTAGTCTTTGAATTTGACTGAAAATCCATTTTTATCATCAAAAGTATTAATATATAAAATGTATAAAAATTTTCAACATCTTTTTGTGTATCAAGTCAAAAATATCCAGAAATGAGTCTTTTTTTTTTTTTTAACACATTCACTTTAAAAGGTTTTTAAAGTAAATAAAATGATTAGTGGCATAATTGATTTATGTGCATAATTAATGTTTGCTGTATATATAAAGTTCTACCAATAGCACTATGAATCAAGTTTTCATTTTTGTCCTTGAGTTAAAAGTGTGTTTAAATAACCCGTTTTGCTGAAAGCAAATAGAAAACAGCTGTCACACTTTGCCACTGTGACTGGGATAGTGATATTCTGAAATTTGTGTGTATTTTCAAGAAGGTTCTCAATTCATATTGATTACTCAGCATTCTTATAGAATATGCCTGCTACAACTTTCCAGAAGATCTGATAATTTTCTAGAGTATTCTAGAGCTTTCTAGAATGTTTTCAAACCATCATATTACTATATTACACCCATGCTTTTATACAACTATAAAATACATACAACTATAAAAGCACAAGTGACTCAAATTAACATTTCAGAATGTTTTACTGGCAAATAAAGAATAATTTAATCGTATTAATTAATTTGTTAATGAATATAGTAGTAATCAATTAATTAATTGATAATCGTATTTATTAATTAATTTGTTAATTAATATAGTAGTTTGAAGTGCAATTGTTTAATTTAAATGGCATCAAGAAGTTGTTTAGACCCAGAAGTGTAAAGACAATTTATAAACCCATGATAAAAAAGTGTTTAATGTTTGTAAAATGCATGAGATCTACAAGGTATATTTTGGAATGCTTGTTGTTGATTGGGACAAACCCTGGACACCGCATTTTACTTACATATATTTCAAGAGTACTCTTAAAGGTAAACTGAATAATTGTTACTTGCTTAGATATGCTTTATTTTGTAGAAATACAATGATTTAGATGAATGTAGTTCATTTTGAAAAAATGCAAAAATTCTTTTAAGTTCATTTTAGGAAGTTGCAATTGGCAAAGTCTTCCTATATACTTGTGTACTATAGGCAAATATAGTATATATAATGTATTTAATATATATATAATATATTACTGGACAATGAGCGAGAAAATGTCTGGATAAACAATTTGAAGCGCATTCTTGCATGAGCAATGTTTTAAGGTAATAATAAAACTGAAGAACCTGTTGTCTTAGTGGTTGATTGGTTGTTGGCAACAGGGATGTGGACTCTTGATTTGATTGTCACAAAAAGATTACTTTTTCCTATTTTTTATTATTCAGGAGCTCTAGTAATATAAAAAAACACTTATAAAAATTGACTTTTAGGTTAGAGGAACAATCATTTTTTGAACCCAAAGTCCTTAGGTATAATGGCGGCAAAGACTACGGGACTCCAGGTTTAAAAACAATATGTTTCAAGTCATTTAATTTCATGAGTTTTTTTTTATAGCAGATCATAAGTCAACCACCATATTTAGAGCATGGGACTCCGCATCCATGGTTGGCAAAGTAGTCAGATAGCAAATTTTGTGGCACTGATTTTTTCCTTGTAACATAGCCCATATAAATACAGGTGGTTTCATGAAATTTCCTTGTTTTCTTTTAAGAAAATATAAAACAGAGTTGCTTTTAAGTGTTTAGCCTATTTTTAGAATACACTAACTTAATTTACATATATATATATATATATATATATATATATATATATATATATATATATATATATATATATATATATGTATGTAAATATATATATATATATATATATCAGCCCTCGGAACTAGAAAAAAGGAGATTAGATGTTGGCATTAGGTCAATAAAAATAATTTGATACAAAGGTTTCACCATAAAACAAAGAAACAAAGTCGGCAATTTTTTGCTGACCTCAAACACTTCCAGGTCAGCAGCTAGATCAGCATTTTTAAATGCCATCCCTAATTCCAAGGGCTGCATATATATATATTTGCTATATATTTGTATACATATATATGTATATATATTTATGCTTATGTATATATATGTGTGTTGTGCGTGTGTTTGTGTGTATGTATATATATATGTATATATATATATATATATATATATATATATGCATGTATTATTATATGTGTGCATATATCTTTATATAGGGCTGCTTTCTTTAGTATAGATTTGTTTGTATATCCGTCTACTGATACAGAAAAAGCAAGTGAAATTGGTGAAAGTTTTGATGATGACCAACATATAATGCGTAGGTTAACTAAATAGTCTTGTAATATATACATAAATAAAGTTTCAGCTTTAACTCTTCCATTTATATTTATATATTTTTTATTCCATATACATGGTTATAATTTATATAATTTTATATAATTGAAATAAGGAAATAGTAATATTCAGTTAGCTAAAATGTAATGAAAGATTTTTCTAAAATTTCAGAGAAAGTTCTGAAAGCTTTAAGGAGCTATTTTTTAAATAAAATAACTGCTGATATGCTATTTTTTAACTATATGTATTTCATATAGTTAAAAAATAGCATATCATGGCAGTACTACAGTAAGTTAACTTATATAAGTAAAGTAGGTGAAGGCATTCAAATTTTTGTTAAAAATTAATACTATTTAGTTAGCTGAGGATGTTCATGTGTTAGATATATCAAATCAGTTGCAAAATTAGCATCTGCTAAGGTTGCATCTCTTTATCGAGCTCGTCACTTTCTTACTTGGGATTCTATTCTCTATCTCTATAAATCTCAAATCCAGCCTTGTATGGAATACTGTTGCCATATCTGGGGCGGCTCTTCTAATGATGCCCTTTCTCTTTTAGACAAGGTGCAAAAACGCATTGTAAACATAGTTGGACCTGCTCTTGCAGCCAACCTCTAACCATTATCACATCGTAGTAATGTTGCTTCTCTTTCTCTTTGCTACAAATACTTTAATGGACACTGCTCTAAAGAGCTAGCATCTCTTGTGCCATCTACTAAAATTCATTCTCGTGTTACTCGTCATTTAATTAAGTGTCATCCTATTTCTGTGACTGTGCTCTAAAAACGCTTATTCATCTAGTTTTTTTCCTCGAACATCAGCTCCTTGGAATTCGCTTCCTTCATCTTGTTTTCCTGATTCATATAATTTGCAATCCTTTAAGTTGTCCATCAATCGTTATCTTGCTCTACAATCTTCATCTTTTCTCTTCCAGTAACTTCCAACTTTAATTAGTGGCTGCTTGCAGCCTTGTTGGAAGCGAAGATGTTTAAAAAAAAAAAAAAAAAAGATGAAAGAAAGGGTTAAAAAGAATGAAAATGATGTTTGATTTATTAAAAAAGTTTTTTTCTAAAATTTTTTTAATAAATCCTATTGAGTTCCTTTTTTCTAATTTTATTGTTAAGGTAACATTCACAATAAAATATCTTGCTTTATTGAGAATGTGTTTAACCTTTAACAAAATCAATCACAGTAAAATAAGTTATAAAATGTATAAATGTTTTGACTCATTAAAAGTAAAAACTACAGACTTAAAAGTCTCTATTAATCAAACATTGTCTCACTAAATAAATATTAATATTGTTTAGAAGTTCCCAACTCTATTCTTTATCTCTATAAATCTCAAACCTATCCTTTTATGGAACACTGTTGCCATATCTGGAGCGTATCTTTGAATAATGCCCTTTCTCTTTTAGCCATGGTGCAAAAATGCATTGTAAACATAGTTGGACTTGCTTTTGCAGCCAGCTTTTTTTATTCTAGTTTTTTTTCTTAAACATCAGTTCTTCAGAATTTGCTCCCCTCATCTTGTTTTCCTGATTCATATAATTTGCAATCATTTAAGCTGTTAGTTATTTTCTTGCTTTTTTTGCTTGCTGTTAATTATTATCTTGCTTTATTTACTTGCTGTTAATTATTATCTTGCTTAACTTCATCTTTTCTCTTCCAGTAACTTCCAACTCTAATATTGGTTGCTTTCTGCCTTGTTGGAAGTGAAGATGTTTAAAAAAAAAAAATTATGTTGTAGTATCAGCTTTATCAAAATATTTTTTTTAAATACATGTACAATACATTTTTGCAGTTCTGAAACCTCGTTACTAGTTTATTTTTAGTTCTGTTTAAAAACTGTTTACACAAACATTATTTTAAATAGTTTTAAATTGTTTTGTATTCAATAAGTTTGTGAATAAACATTGAAACTGTTTCAAAAGTTTAATTACAGCATTTAGGTTGTTGAATAGTTAATAAGCGACTATAAATTACCTTTTTTATTTTTAAAATATTTGTTGTTGTTGTTGTTGTTGTTACTTTTATTAATATCTATATGTTAATTTGAATTTAGATAAAAAAATTCGCCCTTTAAAACTTTCAGAAGCAAATAAACTTAAGAAAGTTATTGATCCGATGCCAATTGCAAGATCATTATTTCTCTTCACTGCTGATAGTCGGTATGGTTTATGATTTCGGCTTGATTGCTTCAACACATTGCTTTACTTTTGATATATAAAATTATTTGGTTTCTGTGTTTTACTTATTTTTGTTTACAATTTTGCAATAATATACTGATTTCAAATACTTTAATTTGTGTTTGGCATGTTATGTTATGTTGTGTTATGTATTCTAGAAAAATTTGTAGAAAAAGTATTTTATTGAGAAATGTAAATTTGCTTTAACAACCAGAACATTCTGTAAAATAAAAATGGTTTGTACATCCTGTAAAACATCACAGGTTTTTACAAGGAGACTTGCTTTTATCAACTTTTAGATCATTTTTAAAAGCTCAGAGTTATTAAGTTAATCTTCTTACATGACTCGAACCAAATTTATAATCTTGTTTGCAAATTAAACATCTTGTTTGCAGTTTGCTACAAACTCTTTACCCTTGTTGATGTTTTTATCATTAAGTTTGTATAAATGTGATAAGTTTTGACAAGTTGTCTTTTTCTTTTTTGGGTTTGAAGCAAATAATTTAATTTCACACAAGGATAAAAAAATTGTGTTAAATTATAGATTCGAACGAAAATGTGTTATATGCAATTTAGAAATTTTAATATATTGTTAACATATTTTTTATATTTTATTTTTACTACATATTCTTATGATTTAAATTTTCATTTTAGATTTCGAAGAGGTTGTTACCGACTATGTACAAATGCATACTTTTTAAATATGATTCTTGTTATGATTTTCTTGAGTAGCATTTTACTTGCAGCTGAAGATCCTCTTGATTTGGATGTTTCCAGGAATACTGTGAGTACAAAAAGAGTTTCATCACACCTTTACCACTATTACCATTGTTGTTATTGTTTTATTTCTTTCATGAGTTTATTGAAGGAAAAACTGTTCCTGGAGTTAAAATTATTTATAATTAACTTTATAAATTCCACTGATTACTATAAAGATTGGCTGTGGCTGTAGTGGCTGATAAAGCCACTACAGATGAAGAGGCTACTTAATAGTGGTTATAACCCTCTCTCAACTTTATAACTCTGAAACACGAACCTTGACAAACAAGGCCGCTGCGCGGAGAAACAAGTTGAGCGCGGTACTACCAGGGGCGTGGTGGGGATCAAACTCGGAACCTCTCGCTTATGAAGTGAGCGCTTTACCACTACACCACTACCGCATGTACCACACATACCAAATATAAAGACCATAAATGATATACATGAATATCATCTAGTTTTTTGATATTTGTAGGTTATATGAATGTGCTTCAGTCTGGTTTTTAAAATTTTAATTTGTCTTGATCCTGATTTAAAACAGTTTCAATGAGTTTTATGATCAATCTAGTACATTTGAATTTTAAATTTAATAATAATACCAATGTTGATAAACAAAGTAAATCTTCGCACTTGCAGTTTTTTTCTGCAGCAGTTAGTGGCTGCCTCCCAATAAATTTTTAGCCGCAAAATATTCTTTCTTCCTCCTCCAATGGCATTCGCCTTTCTATTGGTGGCTGCAGCCAGAGTTTTTTTTTAGAGGCAAAATGTTTTAGAGGCTGACGCCAATAGGGAGGCAGAAGACATTGATGGTTGCCTCCAAATGAAAGTTTGGAGGCAAAATATTTGTCTCCCGCTGGCTAATGTAATGAAAAATAATTTCATGTTTGTTTTTTAAGTTAACAAGCAATTTAAACAATAATTAGGAACTAATGTTATGATTTTTACATCAAAGTTTTGTTTTATATTATTTATATAGAAAGTTTTGACTATTTAATTAAAGTAATAATTTTGTTGGAGTGCTTGTTTATCAAATAAATGCAAATAAAATCCAATGAAATCAGAAGATTTTTTTGAATAAATTAGTAGTTTCATATTTAAAACGAATGTTAAAAGTTGAAAATTTAATTTCTATGACTTAGACAAAAAATCTTTTTGATATTAAAAGTTTATAATAAATAGTTAAATAGTCAGTTTATGATCAAAATTTTATATTTTGACCGCTTCAAAAAAGGTCATTCACACCAAGAAATAAGAATAATTATTTATAAAAAAGTAACCTCTTTTCTGAGAACTTGTTTATGAAGGTTTAAGCTTTATGTAAAGTAAGATGCTATATGTACCAGTTATATAAACTTTATGTTGAAACAGCTTTATATTAGCATTATTTAGGTCTAATGATGGTCTAAGCTATTCAGTTCAAAATATAATGAATAGATTAATACTCTCACCTGCCAATTAAATGGGGGATTCTTAATAAATAAGAGGGTCAGAATTTAAAAAAAATTAACAGTCTTTCTTAAATTCATAAAATTAAAAGTTAATAAAAAATTAGAGGTCACTGTTTTTAAATGTATACAATTTTTAAAGTCACCAAAAAGTAAGAAATAGCTACCATTTTGTTTCTTTAGTTCAAACCATGTACTGCAAAAAATTATTTTTGATAAAAAAAATTTAAGTTGGCTATTTTTATTAATTAATAAGAATGACATTATGGGTTAATATTAATTAATAAGAATGATATTATGGGTTAAACCATACAGAAACTTGAAAGAAAGATAAGCTTAAAGCACATATATTAAATAATGTACATTTAGCAGTGTCTCTTATATTAGCAAAGTGATGGATTCTCCTATATTAACAAAGTGATGGATTCTCTTCTATTAACAAAGTGAAGGATTCTCTTATATTAACAAAGTAATGGGTTCTCTTATAATAACAAATGATGGATTCTCTTATATTAACAATGATGGATTCTCTTATATTAACAAAGTAATGGATTTTCCTATATTGACAAAGCGATGGATTCTAAAATAAATGCTATAGAGTTTTTTTTTTAGTTGTTTGAAAAAATTGCAATAACTTTAAAGTTTAGGCTTTATTTAGACAACTGCTTAAAATAAAAGCATAACTATAAAAACAGAAATTTGTTACCAACTGCTGTGTGTGTGTGTGTGTGTGTGTGTGTATGTGTCTATATATATATATATATATATATATATATATATATATATATATATATATATATATACATATTTTTAAATTGTTTTTAAGCTTTTTTTGTTGATATTTGAAAGAATTAATGAAATTGAATTAATTGTTTTTTGTTCTTTTGAAATATATAGAAGTTAGTACAATACACATTTTTTCAAAACAATAGACTATTGTTTTTAAAATCCTAATGTTATAATGCTGTAAGGTTTTATCTTTCTTGTGGCAATGTAGTATCTTGTAGTGTGGTAGTGGCATAATGTTAGGACACCTTATCTATTTAAATAGTAATGGTACAAAACTCAAATTTCTCAAATGTCTCAAATTTTGGTATTATGTGGTATCTTTGTTTTAAGTAGTAAAGGTGTAATAATGTAAGTTTATTTTAAATACGCATGTAATGATGTAATAATGTAATGATGTAATTGTTGAAGTGGTGTAGCAGTGTACGATTATGTTTGTTTTAAACTCATCACATATAATAAGTTTACGACATGTGTACATGTTAAATCTTTAACATGTACACATGCTAAAGATTTATATTTTTAAGCTTTGCGCTGTTTATAAAAAACATAGTAACATAAAGACGCATTGAAAAATTTATTAAACAAGAATGCTTTCGTCAAAGTTGAATTAAAGTTGTATTGCTTACTATGTATCTTAAACAAAAATTATAAATCTAAATTAAAAGTTGATTAAAATAATAGTTATAAATTTAAATTAAAAAAAAATTAATTTTTTTGTATTGATATTTAATAAATTTAAATATATGCAAGATAAAAATTGATTTAATATTGATTAAAACCTAAACAGCACTGATTTTTTTTCTTTCAGATTTTGGATTATTTTGATTATGTGTTCACTTCAATTTTTACTCTAGAAATTTTGATTAAGGTATTTTTTCCATTTTTTGATTTATATTTTAGTAAATGACACCATATATTTTTATATATTTTTTTATTTATTATGTTAAGCATTTTTATCTGACATATTTTCTTAATTTTAGCATAGTTTTTTTTGTTACACATTTTACTGGTGCAATGTTTAGCATAAAAAGCTTGTATATATTGCAGAATGATTTCATATTGAAAGTTTTTCAATTTTACAAAATGGTTTTCAATAACGATTCAGCACTGATAATTTACTTTGTTAAATTTTTTTTTATTATAATGACTCCATCAAGGTAGTAAATAAAAATTTAAAGGCAATTTTATGTAGAACATCCAAAACAAATTAAAATTTTTATTTGGGGTGTTTTGAACATTTAGGTACTCATTTAAATATAGAATACTCAGCTCACAATCAAGAGATTTGAGGTTGTTTGAACTTTGTTTGGCAAGGTGTGTGTTACGAAAAGTTGAGTTAAGAAAAAGAAGGTACAAATAAAATTTTAAAAGATATAAAAAATGAGAAAAAGACTGTTGTGGATTTCTCTAGTGCTTTAAGAAGGTCAAGTTTAAAATTAAAATATAGTCTTAAATATATAAAAAATGATATATTAGTGTTAAAGTATGTCTCTGTTTGATGACTTCAAATAAATATCTCTTGGAAAATTTGTGATGTCATTTATTGGATTGTTTTTGTTCTAGATTAATCAAAATAAAAAAATAATTTGGAAAAACTTTGTATAGCCAAAAAATTATTTAATATTTATGGCTTATCTTATTTGATCTTAATGTAATGGTGTTTCATAGTTAGTTTCTTCTTCGGTTGCAACTTTAAGACTTCTTATACCAGGTTCTTCAAGATTGCTGTAATGAAACCAACTTTTTTGTATAAGATTTTACAAAGTAAAATTCTTGTGACATTGTAAAAGTATTTGAATTATAAGTTTCTAAAATTTTTTTTTTAATTTAACTATTACTTTTTTGGAAAGATTTTCTGTTAATACTTGATTATTTTTTTTTAAATTACATGCAAAATATAATTTACATTTGGCCAAATTTCATAAGAAATCTATTACTTTTGTGTGGTTCTTTCAATGGTTAATTATTCCAATTGTTTTGTTATAGATAATAGCATATGGAGCATTTGTGCACAAAGGAAGCTTCTGTAGAGCATTTTTTAATGTGTTGGACTTGCTTATTGTGTCTGTCTCACTTATTTCAATTTTTATAGGGTAAAATTTTTACATTTATATACATAAAATTTAAAGTTTTGTGTTAGGTTTTTTTTTTTTGCATTTATTTTTATATTTATAACAATGATGCTTAAAGTTTATTATTAATTTTAGTTTAAAGACTAGTTTCGATAAGCTTTTTGTTGTTCTTGTTTTATCTTTTTTCTTTATTGTTATTTTACTTTTTTAATATCTTAAAAAAAAACAACTTACTAAGGAACGATTGAATGAAATGAATGAACATGAAGCAAAATTTTCTATACAGCATTGTTACAAAACATGTTATAAAATATTGAGAAAATATTAGGAAAGTCCATCTCTTTAGAAAATTTTTTTTTGCTTCAAAATAAAAATTTAATTTATTTTTTTTAAAATGTAAATTTTTTCAAGTATATATACAATACTGATGTGAAGATATTTCCCAGTCTCTTGCAGGAAAAAAGTGCATGTCTAACCTGACCAAACATATAATATTATGTTTTGACAACATGACAAGGCTCTTAGCATGCCTTGACAATTTTGTTTAAAAAGTGCACTGAAAAAATTAAACTAAAGTGAAAATTTAAAATAAAAAAACCATAAGCTCAAAATATTCAACTAAAGTGAAAATTTAAAACAAAAAAAAACCATAGGCTGATAAAACCAAACTAAAGAAAAAAATTTAAAACTAAAAAAAACCCTAAGCTGAAAAAACCAAACCAAAGTAAAAATAAACAAACTTGAGAAAGAAAACTATACATTTTTTTTAATTTAAAAGGGTTCTATTTAACATAGCCATAGTTCATATGCAATAGTGATAAGCTCTCAATCAAAATGTTATTGCTATGCACAAAAAGTTTAAATCTTTTAATTATATACATATTCAGTATAATAGAATAAATGATGCAATATTTAATACATAAGGCACGGCTGTCAGGTCGGTGTTTTAATGTTAGAACTTTTTTTTGATGTTTTGTTAAAAAGTTCTATTAAAGGCTCTTTATTGAAATTAGTCTTGGTATGGTGTGCAGCCATATGCCTTTCTTGTGAAAGATTGATCAGTGGAACTATTTTGTTTATATTTAATGTTAGTAAATAATAATTTTATTAAAATATTTTCTGCAAATATTTAAAAAGATCAAAATTTATTATTAATTTTAATTTGCAATAATGTAAATATTTCAATTTTTACATAAAGACTGTCATATACTGTCAAAGACATTTATATAAGTCTACATTTAAAGATTAATATAGGTTGCACTGATTTTGTTCTGTGTATCAGTTAGCAAGAGTATGATGTTTACATAATTTTAAACAAAAAGATACACAATGTTAAAAAAAAACAGCAACAAAGAGTTACAAAGTTTCTTTCATAATTTTCCTGTAAGCATGTTTTGCAAAGTGCACTAAACTTAAATGATATATTTATATATAGAGAAACAGAGTGTGTAAAAGACTGTAAATATCAACATAACAAAGAAAACGAGAGCTGGCCAAAAAAAAGATTACACCAACAAATAAACCAGTTGTTAAATCCTTCTGCATCATTCTTAGTTTTCAGAACAAGTTATAAAGAAAACTAAAAAAGTTATGGTAAATCACAATCGACAATACAAAGATGACTACGGGAACATAATTAAAGAGGCAATGTGACACTGTTAAGAACATTTTCAAGATCTTAAGAGAGATGTTCTTGTAATAAAGATGAAAAAAATTATTAATGTTTAATAAAGCAAATGCTCAAGATGGTGAAAAATGTAGAGTAGAATGAGACTTGACTTTAAATTGAAGAGAAGTAATAAAAGCTTCCAAACTTTTATTCCAGAAAGAATAAAAGCTTCCAAGTATAATATACATAATATGTATGCACTTTATACATACATATTATGGAAATAAGCATATATGTTTGCTATTTATTTAGATGCTGGCATACAATATCCTTTCATTGTTACATAAACTTTATTTATTGATGATGATGATAATGATAATGATGATGATGATGATGATGATGATCATCATCATCATGATCATCATTATCAGGCTTTTGCCTTCTTCTTTTATGCTGTTGATAATGATGATCATGATGATGATGATAATGATGAAAATGATTATGATGATGACAATGATGATGATGACGATGATGATGATGATGATGATGATGATGATGATGATGATGATGATGATGATGATGATGATGATGATGATGATGATGATGATGATGATGATGATGATGATGATTATGATGATGAAAATAATGTTGGTTATGAGGATCACATTGATCATAATGGTGTTTATATATGGATATATATACAAAATATAACAAGAATTTGTTTGTTTATGCGACACAATGGTCGCAAAAAGTGACCAACGGAGCTACCCAGTTACATAGACCTGGGAGATGTGAAATTAGAAGTAGATTGTAGATGATGTCATTGAGTGAGAATCATAAATGAATGTAAGGACTATTCTGCAGGAGGAATAAAATGTTAGGTCTCAGGGATAGGGTGAACAATAACTCACGCTCTAGTCATCCTAAACAAATGATGAAACAATGGTCTATGACTAAACAAGTCAATATAGATCCGCTGGTTTATAAACGGCAACTATGGCTAAAATTATCGCACCATACAAAAACAATAAAATAAAATAGGTAGATAACAAAATTATAAGAAAAATGATAAAAAATGATAGTACGGGCAATATAAAAAAAAAAAATTGGCTAATAAATGTGCTACTATTTATGGTCTAAACTCTAGATTATAAATGAAAACTGATCATCACCTGTGTGAGATAAAAGTATATAAATGTCGTTAATGTAACAAATTCATAATATAAAGCTCACAAAGCGCTATAATACGTGGGTGTAAGAGGTAAAAAAATGTTGGTGCCATAATAACCAATCAGAATTAAGTAGTGGATAATGGTGATCCCCCTCCTCAGGAATGCACTGCGATCACCAATGACGTTTCAGAGAGCCTGAGACCTGCACTAACGCCACTCGTCAGGGGCGTGTCCTTGCAACAGATCTCACCGCCTGCACTCTATGTCATGCTAGTCAATATTGCAATATAACAGGACTACACTACAAAAGCCGAAAATCCCAATCCCTTTCCCAGTTTTTAATACAGCTCCAACATTCTTAGAGATCTCATGAGGGTGGTAAGGGATGTGCGTGGTGTGAATATAAGCAAATATGTTAATACATATAAATATCATGTACACTTACATTAGAATAGACAAACGTGTACACATGCATGTATGCGTATGTATAAAAATAAATAATTTAACGTATAGAAATAACACAAAGCAAATAGAAATTAATAATTATGAGTAACTTACCGTTTCTTTTATGGCTGAATTATCCATTTTATTAACATCAGCAAGACATTTTCCCACAGGACCTACAAAGCCAGTACTACATGATGTTAGTCCATCAATTCCTTCTATTAGGTGACGCAAAAATAACTCATTTGAATGAAGCATGCATATGGCCCAGTGGCATTTGTGACCTAACAGCTTTTCAAGATGTGTTATAAAATAGTAGGGTACAGCGAGAATTTTTTTTTCTTCTAAAAGCTTAAGAAAAGGTGTATTCTTATGTAAAATCAAATTTTAAATAGGGTTTACTTAAAAATATTTTTGATTGGAAAAAGTTTTGATACCCAAATTTGCACTTTTAGAAATTGCAAAATTTAGTAAAATCTTATTTGTCACACTTGTCCTTTATTATGTTTTACATGTTCTTCTTTCTCATTGCGATGAAATATTAAATGCAAATAATGTTTTTAGACCAGTTGCAATTTTTTTTTATACTTGTTTCAAAGTCATTATCTTGCATGAATCCTACCAGCAATGCAGATTCTGGACATTTTAGGGGAGGGGGTCTTCAATTTTCAATTAGGTTTTAATGATTAACAAATTTGCTTATAACAGTTTTTTTTTTTTTGTTTCATTAGAAATAAAGGTGGTGCCAGTGATGCGGTTCCCCAATAAACAGGAGGTTTATCCCACCTTACCTAAATAATATTTTGATAACACTACTATAACACTATTAAAAAAACAATAAATAAAATAAGATATCTTTCAAATCTATTGACATTGAAAATTTATTAAAATTTCTTTCTTTGTTTTAAAAACAGGTAGCAACTCTCTATGTTGAGCTCTAGCTCTAATATATCCATCTCTTGCATCTGGTCCAACTACTGACATGGATGCTACTGTCACTTGTTTTACAGCACGCTCGGTACTTTGAGTATGAATTTTAACAGATGGAGTTATTAGAGGTGTCAATCTTAGCATTATTAACTTATCTTTAGTGAGCGAACAAGTAAAAACAGGTTCTTGTACTACACCATTTTCCCATTTGACTAGCTCTTTGAGAGTAGTTGCTGCAAAGTTCAGTTTAGGTGTTTTTCTTGGTCTGATTCGCATGTCTCCAAGGATATCATTACCCCTTTGTTCCAAAATTCGGTCAACTGCAAAGTTGCGGTCTTCTGCATTATTACTAGATAATAAAGAGATTAATAAACTTTCATGGTTCGCATACCAAGCGCCTAGCTGGATGTAGGGAGTCACAATTTCTCTTACTATAACAGGTTGATTTCTAAGAATTCTCAATTGAGACAGAATGTGATTGGAAGCATCTTCAAGTCTGTCTTTAACTTTTATGTCAAAAAAAAGTTTAAAGTAAAATTGTAAACAAAATAAGACAAGTAACTCAAGATTTTTCAAATTCTGATCAGTTAAGTCATGTTTCCTTGTCCACATATAGACTATTCTCATGCCAGTAGTGAGCCATCTGGCATGACTTAGGGGGCCACATTGAATTTCTCTAAGATTAGGTGGTAATACGTCGATCTTAACTGCTTTGCATAACTTGTAGGTTTGCTTTTGATCTGTTGACATATTTTTTAGTATTGTTTCTGGAATGTCAACAAAGCTCTCTCCCTCTGGAAGAGCTTTAAATTGAGGATTGTACTCCATTTTATTAACATCAGCAAGACATTTTCCCACAGGACCTACAAAGCCAGTACTACATGATGTTAGTCCATCAATTCCTTCTATTAGGTGACGCAAAAATAACTCATTTGAATGAAGCATGCATATGGCCCAGTGGCATTTGTGACCTAACAGCTTTTCAAGATGTGTTATAGCACCACCTTTCCAGCCGGTGTTAATTGAAGTACTGTCAGCTCCAAGTACTAAACATGATTCAGTAAGATTATATTGTTGCAGCAAATTATAAACACCTTCAGCAATCTTTTTAGCTGGCTTATCTGAATGAGTATGTGCATTTGGAGTAAAATGACCAAGATATCGACCACCAGGTTCTATAGTCACAGTAATGTGTTGCTCTTTGATAATAATAGGATGTAGCTGTCCATTTAAATCATTTATCATCGCTCTTGTTGAATCTTTTCTTCCATCAAAGTAAATGCCAATATTATCTGCTTTTGGAAGATTGAAATGGTCATTATTCTTTGCTACTACCATGACTTTTTTTCTCGCTCTCATTAACTTAGAAGGATCACAAGCAAGGTAAGAATATTCAGGGGTTAGAAATCCTGCTTCAATTAAATCTTGCAGATAACTTGTAGCAATTGCTGCAGTTGCAGCAGGTGAAATTCCAAACCTATAAAATAAAACTAGTTTATATTTATTTTTATTAATTCATCATCCTAACTTTTGCTGCTCAACAAAATAATAATCTATATGATTACCTTATACTAGCCATTGCTGTGTTTTTTATTGACATAGTGTTTTTTCGTGACTTCTTTTCTAAAAATCGTGTTACAAGGAAAGCATAGACACCTAATTTATCCTTTAGAAGCCTTTCAACCAACAATTTAATTTCATTGTCTTGTTTTAAAGTAAAGTTAACATTAACTGGATTATAGTTGTCATTGAGAGAAATATCAGGAGAAATATTTTTTTGATATTCTTCATGTAATTCTATATCTTGTTTTTCTGTGACCTAAAACCAAACTTTTACAAATTTTATTTTTGTTTTATATGTGTATGTGTAGGTATATATATATATATATATATATATATATATATATATATATATATATATATATATATATGTAAATTATGTTAGTGTATTTTACAAATAGAGTGCTCACTGTTCTAACAGAACAGACCAATAATAAAATAGAAAAAAACACTTATCTAACCTTTATCTTCGACTTGAAGTTACTCTTCCTGAAGATCCAGCAATGGTGAAACTTCAAGTCGAAGATAAAAGTTAGATAAGTGTTTTTTACTAATTTATATATATATATATATATATATATATATATATATATATATATATATATATATATATATATACATATATATATATATATATATATATACATTTATATATATGCACATATATTTATATACGTTGTATATATATACATATGTATATATATACATATATATATATATATATTTATATATATACATGCATATATATACGCTGTATACATATATACATATACATATATATATATATATATATATATATATATATATATATATATATATATATATATATATATATATATATATATATATATATATATAATTTGCTATATAAACAAAGAAAATATTTATTATTATGAAATTATATTTACCTCAAAGGATGCTTGATCATCTTGTAGTTTTTTCATTCTTTTCTCATAAGCTTTTTCGTCACTGATTTTTCTCTTATATTTTTTTCTAAGTTTTGTTGTCTCAATCTTATCAGCATGTCCCATCTGCATGTCAGACTTTTCGCCTGTCTTATTTCTTTGACTGTATAACCACCTGAGCTCCATAGTTGGAATTTTTTTAGAAAAAATACAGGTGCAAATTATATGTGCTTTACTTTTACAATTTTGGGGAGAAGAACACCCAGACAGATCATGTTCACACAGAAGTATCTTATGAGGACATGTTATGAGGTCCATTAGCTTATCTAACTTCAATAGAAGTTCTTCTTTTACTTTTGCCTTAGTTCTTCCCCATACAACGTTTTCTACTTTCTCCCAAAGGGTTTTAATTCTATAATAAAGCGATTTCTCACCAATAATAACTGGCTGTTGAAACTTAACATTTGCTTTTCTCCATTGAGCAAGAACAAACGGAATCAGATCGCTAGCAAGATCTTTGTTAGAATATTTATTATGGTGTAGATTGCATGTTATGCTTTTTTGTTCTTTTAGTAAAATTCCTTTTTGAATAACTGCTCTGTTTGTAGGCAGCTCACTAGGAGTAAAATCTTTTCCAGGTCCAATAAATTCTGAAATTGCAGTGGTGGATGATTTAGTCTTAACTTTCGACATTTATAAATATTTCGATTAAATAACTAATAACAAATAAAATAGTAACAGACTACGATCTTGTATAAAGCTTTTATACATCGGAGAGCCAAGTGAAAATATCTTTTAAAATTAATTCGGCGCTGCGCTTATTAGGAGAGTTCATTACATAAAAACGGATTTTATTTTTTTTATAATAATTTAAGTTTTTTTCATTTAATAATGTGTAAATATGAAAATTTGGGTATCAAGACGTTTTCTGATCAAAAAGTGGTCCATAACAAACCTACCTTGAAATTAAATTTTACATAGGAATACACCTTTTCTTAAGCTTGAATTTTATTTTTTTCAAAAACATATAAATCTCACTGTACCCTACTGTATAGTGCAAACCACAACAAACTAACTTAGCGACGTCAGATCAAGAAAACTAGATAGAAACAAAAAAGTAACAAAAAACCTTATGAGATTGTGATATGTCTAAACTTATCTAGTGGTATAGTTCAGTACATACAAACCAAGAAAACATTTGTTATAAAAATACACTAATACGTAGTTTTGTGAAAAATTTTTGCGCTGTTATGCTTCTCACAAATATGCAGTCTCATTCACACATAATAACACAAATCTGAATAAATATACAAGGATAAGGTCAAAAAAAGATTATGAACAAAAGTGTATAATAAAGAAGAAATACTTGATAAACTGATTTTAGAGACTGTTGATGTCTACAGGTGTAATGGTGTAGTGCATTAGTATGTACCGTTTGGTTGTCTCCTCTGGTCTGGTTATGTTTTCGTTCACTTTCAAATCGGGTGAATAGAAAACAAAACACACTCACTCCTTGTGCTTAAGGGCTAGCACATCAGAGCCAGACGTAAGACCTACAGAATGGATTTCAATTGATCGAATGCACACTTTAGTCACCGTAGGCCACAAGCCATCGCTCTTAGCCAAAAGAGCTACTGCCCCGTACTGGTGTGGAATGATGTGCTATGGAGTGAGATTTTAGATCCGAGCACATAGTCAGCGAGCGCTGATCCAACGTGCATTGTGGAGCTTCTGAGTGAACATGTGCGTGAGTGTTAGCGTAGCCATTAGGTTATTGAGCACCGTAACCACATCCAGCGGGATAGCCTAATGTCCGTTTTGTCGTTGTGATGTACATTGGAAAAAGTTGGGGCTCACCAGCCACAAAGAATAATTTTAATTGTTTATGCGGCACAAAGATCGCAAAAAGTGACCAATGGATGATAATGATGATAATGATTATGACGATGATCATGATGATGATCATGATGATGATCATGATGATTATGATGATGACGATGATGAAAATAATGATGATTATGAGGATCACATTGATCATAATGGTGTTTATATATGGATATATATACAAAATATAACATGAATTTTGAATTAAAAAAATATAGTTAAGGATGTATAAAAGTTTATGCAGCCATGGTCGCACACCCAGCCCCAGCCCCGGCTATATTTTATCAGAACCAGCCCCAGTCAAATATCAACCTTGGTAACTTACTATGCTAATGTGTAAAATATCTTATTTAGTGACAATATTAACTTTAGGTTATTTAGTAACAGTTAAAGAAAGGTTTGTTAGATATCCTAAAAATCAATATTATACAGTATTTTGACAATCAACTGCATTAATTTTTACCAGTTTTTGTTAGATTTCCTTAACCATTTAATCTGTACTTTAAAGTTTTATGTGTTTTTGTGCTCATATACAATTCATGTGACCTTATAGTTTATTTATATCATTCCCATGCCTTTTATTTTATATCATTCCCATGCCCTTTATTTTATATCATTCCCAGGCCCTTTATTTTATATCTGTCCATGCCCTTTATTTTAAAAGAATTTTGCCTAAGGTGAAATTCTTTAACCAATATGGCAAAGAAGGTCTCACATATTTATTTGTACAATGTTTTATAAAAAGAATATAGAACAAATCAAGATTCATAATGATAGTAATTGGGTAGAGTGTTCCAGCACTAACAGCATTGAAGCATCTTTTAAACAACTTCTTTAGACGATGCTTGGCATGCTGTTCAATGATTGGTTTGAATTAAGAACAATAGAACAAGCAAATCTTATTTCAAAATGTGACTTATTTACTTAATATACACACACGTTTTTATCAGTTGTAAAAGTTTCTTTTGCTCATATCTCAAAATGAGATTTTTGGTTATCTCATTGTTTTTCCCCTGGACCCTTCAATTAGTTTTATTTTTCAAGTACAAAACCTATATACTTGAAAACATTACATTTTACATTTCTTTATTGTTCTTTAGACCCATTCTTTCTTGTTTTTTTAGTTTAACGCTCTATTGTTTAGTCCTATTCTTTCTTCTTTTTTTAGTTTAATGCTCCATTGTTTAGTCCCAACTTTCTTGTTTTTTTAGTTTAACGCTCTATTGTTTCTTTTTGTTATGATTATGATTTGTTTCATGACATCATAAGTAATTGTTTTTAACAAGGTTTTCTGACATGTCTTCCTGCTGCTTACATCTTTCTCTGCACAGTATTTAAGCAGTGTGTATAGTTCAGTCATTTATCAGCTGATGACTCCTGCATTTAATGATACCAATTATTCTTATTTGGGATCATTTTTTCTGAATGCATTTTGTTTTATTTTAATGTTTTTAAGTTTTAGTTTGCTTTTCAGTTATAGTTTGCTTTTTGGATTTTTCGTTTTCTTTTTCTTTTGCTTTTTACTGCTTTAATGCTTTATAAATGAAAACACTGAAGCTAACTGAAGGTTTGACCATCAGAGTTAAATCATGACAAATAATAACAATAGAAAAAAAAATTAGGTTTTATGCTATTAAATCTTGCAATACTGTAAAATTTCTTTACAATATTGTGAGATTTAATTTAACAACTAATTACTTGTAAAAATATGTATTACCTGTAAATAAATCTTTTTAAAATTAAATCGAATAAATTGAAATAGATATAATTAAAAATACTTTATTTTTTTTTGATAGAAAGTCTGATGATATGTCTGTTGTCCGTATCTTTCGTGTAATCCGAGTATTGCGACCATTACGAGCCATTAACAGAGCACAGGGTCTAAAGGTTATTATTTTTGTTTTATAGTGAAAGAGTAGGTATTGTTTGTTATTTAAGATGTTTGAAAAATTTACATATATATATATTATATATACATATATATATATATATATATATATATATATATATATATATATATATATATATATATATATATATATATATACAGCGGTGGCCAAAAATTAAAGACCACTCATTTTTTAGTTGGTTTCTTAATCTTTAAATTAAAATTAAGAAGATTCTAATTGACATTAAGTTTTTTTTTTTAATATCTTGTTAATTAAAACATATGGATTAAAGTGGTATAATTTTTTTAATCTAATTCTAATTAAATAGCGTTTAACTTATTAAAAAACTGATGAGTACTTATAAATCTTATTTAAATAAGTTGGACAAAATTTAACAACCACTTTCAAATCTTTAATTTGCACTTATTAAAAATAATAATCCATTATTTTTTTTAACTGTCTTAATTGCTTATTACGTTGGCTATAAAATAAAATGTCGAGACCTGAGTTTCGATATCAATTAAACACTTATTTTTTGAATTGCAATAAGGATATAAAAATATTGCAAAAATGCGTGCAAAGATCGAAGAAAAAGACAGATACGCGGCTCTTGTATTAAAAGAAGAAGGCTATAGTATCAGACAAATAGCAGAAAAGCTCGGAAGGTCTCACTCTTGCATTATTAACATAATTCAACGATACAAAGAGACCCGGTCAATTAATGATCATCATAGGACTGGACGCAATAAAATTTCAAATGACCGTGATGTTCGCTCGTTAGTGAGATTAATGAAAGAAAACAGACAAGCATCATCTACAGACTTGTCTACGAAATGGACACTGTCAATTGGTCTGAAAGCAAGCCCTAGAACTGTGCGAAGGGTCCTCCACAACTTAAATTATTTATGGCGTGCTGCTGCAAAAAAACCACGCTTAAATAAAAAACAAAAATTTGCCAGGAAAGAGTGATGCAAACTACATAAAAATTGGTCAACAGATCAGTGGAGCTGTGTGGTCTTTAGTGATGAAATAAACGTTGAGGTAGACAACAAAAAAGGTCGCGTAATGTTGCGAAGACTTCCAAGCGAAGGGTTCAATGAATCATGCATTTTGAAACGAACAAAACAAGGCAGTGGTTCAATAGGCATTTGGGCCTGTATGAGTGCCTGTGGAGTTTACCACAATCATCAGTAGTAAAAGTTTAATTTTTCTACCTTTTACTACTTGCCAGAGCCGCAATATTAAATTATATTATAAACAGTAGCATTTAGCTAATTCCTGGTACTGCAGGTAACAGTAACATATACTATATATATATATACACACACACACACACACACACATATATATATATATATGTATATATATATATATATATATATATATATATATATATATATATATATATATATATATATATATATATATATATATATATATATATATATATATATACACACACATATATATATATATATGAATATACAGTGACATATCAAGACTGATTTTGACACTGATGTACCATTTTGGGCACCCAAATTTGGTCCCAAACTCCAGTACTTAAATACTAAAATAATGGCTATAATGTTAGCATAAAATGTTTGCATTTTTTAAAAATTAAAGAGAGTTATATAAATAATAAAATAAAAGTGCTCCCTTGTCAAATAAGGTAGAGTAAATTTCAATTGAATTGATGCTTGCGTAGGGGAAAGATCATAGGTTATAGTTAATATGAGGTAGATTTTTCAGGACACCATTTCTAAATAGGTGGTCCAAGGCAAAGGATATATTTTTTTTTTTTTAATTAAATTTCTTTTTTTTTTTCATTATAAGTTTTTAAATATTTTCATTATAATTTTTTTTCATTATAAGTTTTTAAATATTTCAATAAAAGTACTTTACATGATTTTATGTTTTGTGTTAAGTCTATTTACTTTTAAAGCTGCATTAGCTTTTAGTGCGTTGTTTTAAGGTGCTCATTAAATGTTTGTATTTTTAGCATGTCATTCAATGTGTTATTCTAGCTGTTAAAAAGATAGGGAATATTATGCTGGTCACTTTTCTTTTTCAATTTCTATTTGCTGTGATTGGTATACAACTTTTCAAGGTAATTATTATATAATACTGTCACTTGTGATTATCCATATCAACATTGGTTTAATAGTAATTAATGAAACATTATAAAATTTAAAATAGATGTAATTTAATAAGATAACTCAAAATTTGTTTTTTAATTTTATATAATTAATAGATATATACATTATTATAATTTTTTTTATATATATTTTATAATTTTATATATTTTTTCAATGTAATGTATTTTAATATTACATTTATATTACCATATTTATTTTTATTGAGTTTATATATTAAAGAAGATATTTAACTGGTTTAAATCTTAAAAAAGCTTTCATTCTTAGGGGACATTTTCTTTTTGCAATGATACAAATAAAACAACTAAAGTTGATTGCATGTAAGTATTTTATTTTTATTTTGAGTAGCAGATAATAAGGCTAATTAACTAATACACAAGTTAAACTCATATTAACTTATAATAACTATAACTTATAATAGCTTAATTGGTATAATTTACACATCAGCTGTGGTAACTATTCATTCCCTAAATAGAATATGATGACAACATAATCACTGTAAAATATTCTTATGATGACATAAATTACTGCAAACCAAATCTCAAAATACATAGAGACAATGTATCTGCGGTCCAGTAAAGCGTGGTAACAGAAACCTCTCTGGCGAAATCAAGCTCTCACAAATTACATTGTATTTACCAGCTGTTAGCTGTGTGGCCATTCTAAAATAAGGTAGTGTTAGTTTGATCCTGTACTGTCCCAAAAGCATAGGAAGCACAAATATTTGATTTACCTACCTTGTAGACCAAGAAGGAAGCCAATTGTTTTCAAGTCTCCACATACATTCCATTGATTTTTGTTGTATTTAATTTTCTCAAGCAAAAATTTAACATTGATGACGGAATATCGGAATATGTTACAGACCTTGTTTTTAACAAAAAATGCTAAATGCATTAGCTCAACGTGAGTTTGGCGCTATAAAGTGCTTAATTTTTTTTTTTGTCAAGAATATTAATTTTTTTAAACTTTTGCAAAATAAAAATTTATTGCAAGATGAGTTCAATTAAAAAATTAACTCAATTATGTAAATATATTATGGAGTGCATTTTTAATATTAAATTACTAAATTAAATATTACATTTTATAAAAGTATTTAACAGACACTTTGAACATGTTTACAAGGAATTTAATATTTAGTAGTAAAAAACATAAAAAAAGAATTGCAATAAAAATATGATATTTTTTCTTAATAAACATTTTATTATTAAACAATATTTAGTTTTTAAATAAAATTGATATTGGAATTAAATTTTTTTTGTTTTTAATTTTATCTGAATTTATTTCATTTTTAAATAGCACTTTTATCAAACATACCATTCAAACTTTTTTAACAAACTTTTACATAATTGTCTTTTAAATGTTTAAGTTGTTTTTATAACATTAATAACTTCTTATCTCCTTCTGCTTATAAGACATCTTTTAACACTCTTGTTTTATCCATTTCTTCGAAAAAGAAAAAAGTTTACTTTCAGATTGTAAAATGTGATCAGGCCCGGATTTACCCCATTTGGGGCCCTAGGCAGATTCAAATTTTGGGGCCCTTAAAATGATATATTAATCCTTTATTCAAGAATCAAGAATGTACTTTTAAAAGCAACTTCAAATATTGACACTCAATCAAATTAAAAAAAAAGACTTCGGTATGTGAAAATATGTTTTATTTTCAAATTTTACATTAACTTTTTTCTACACTTTTCCTTAGCAAATTCTTCAATCAATTTGTTGAAATCAATTTTTTTCATCAAATCTGCATTACTTGATAGCAATGAAAAACTATTTAATGTATTTTGTATTATAGTTGATCTTAAATAATTTTTCGTAAGTCTTAACTTCGTTCTTAAATAACTTCGTTCTCCTAAACAGTTAGTGAGCATCAAACATAAATAGATTCTTAAAATTGTTTCGAAATTTGGAAACACAATTTCCTTTTTTTTTTCTTTTATAATTTTATATAATGATAAATGACTTATAGGTAAATCTTCACTTTTGCAGGTTAACTTAATATAATTATGTAAAAGAATTAGTTCATTATACAAAGCTTCATCGATGTCTTCACTGTATCGCTCCATAATTTTTTGGATGTTAGTTTTTAAACCCTCATGTGATATGTTTAAATTTGTCAAAAATCCAAATAGTGCCAAAATATCCTGATAAGCTTTAGCCCGATTTTTAAAGTTTACACTGATTGTTTTCAAACTTTTCTCAAATATATTTGTTTGAAATGCTTCTTTAGGAGTCAATTTGGTTTGTGGTGTTTGAGATTCATCTGGAAATCTTTTGTTTGTTCGTTGCCTTTTGATTGTGTAGTCGGTGTCTGGAAGCAACTTTTTCGCTTCTGCTTCAATGACATTACAATCGCCAACTAATTGATCAAAAAAATCACCAAGAGATGAGTATAAATTCGAACAAGTGTCTAGGGTAATTTTCAAATCTTGTAGACATTTTGAAACTAAGTTTATTTGACTCAGGATGGTGTTCCAAAAAACTGTTTGTAATGCCAATTCAAATTCGTCCATCTTTCCAATCAGATTATGTGCCTCTGCTCTCGAATTCGAGTCAAAACTTGAATCTTCCGCGATTTCATTCAAAGAATCTTCTATGTCTTTGTAGTTATGATATATTGTATTCACAGAGTCTACACGATCACTCCATCGGGTTTTAGACAAAGATTTAACAGACTTATCCAAAAATTTCTCTAGAACAGCCCATCATTTGGTTGATGACGAAAAAAAGTTATATATTTGTTTAACTATTCCGAAAAAATTAATTGACTCTATACAACAATCAACACCAGATGAACCCACTAAGTTCAATGAATGTCCAGCACATGGCAAAAAGGTGGCCAACTTATTGATATTCAAAATTTTTGTCCGCATACCTTTATATTTTCCAGACATGTTTGGCGCGTTGTCATATGATTGTGATCTACAGTTGGATATGTCAAAGCTGAGAGTTGAATCCAAAAAATTGATGGTTACTTCAGCTAATTTCTCACCCGACTGATCCTCAACTTGCACAAAATTGATAAATCTTTCAATTGGTTCAAATGTTGTATCATCAACATATCTCAAGATGATACAAAGCTGATCTTTGTGACTAATGTCTGGTGTAGACTTGACGGATAAACCAAAATATTTTGAATTTTTTACTTCGCTAATTGACTGTAAAACTTTCTTGGCCATCAGTGCAACGAGTTCGTTTTTAACAGTCTTTGACAAATAATTAGTTTTTCCAAATCCAACATTTCTATAATTTTCCACATGTTCAGATAGAAAAGGGTCAAACTTTGAAATAAGCTCCAGTAATCCTATAAAATTGCCATTGGATTCTTTGCCGAAACTTTCGTTGGATCCTCTGAAAGCCATCAGGAGATGCTTGGGGGCCCTTAAAATCTTGGGGCCCTAGGCAGTGTCTAGTCTGCCTATAAGTAAATCCGGGCCTGAATTGATGGAATAAGTTTATTAAAATGCTGCAAAGATTTTAATGAAGTTTGCAAAAAAATTGAAGTTGCAATGATGTATCCTAAACAAGAATTTGATTTTTCCAATAAAGAATTGGAGAAGATTAAAGAACTATGCGATGCTCTTGCTTCCATTGAGGCTGTAGAATATTTATGCAAGAATAATGCTGATCTTTTACATGCTGATAAAGCTACTGAATTTGCTGCTAAGAAGTTAACAATTAGACCAACATCAGTGGAGCCAGAGAAAGCTTTTTCAGCCATGAGATTGTTTGCATCAAAAATTAAAAATAGGTTATGAGATGATACCCTTGATGCTTTGATGCTTGATTCTATTAATTCAAAACCTACATATAAGCGGAAAGCTAGTTCATTAATAGTCCTATTCCTAAAAAAATTGAAGAAATCTAAAGGCTGTAAGTTTAGTGTTGTTGAATCACTGAGCTGTTTTGAATAAATTTGAAATGATTCATGATGTCACCAACATTTATTAGAGAACAGGATATTGTACCTTTCATCAGCTTTTGACCAAGCAAGATCTTTAGATGCGACCCAACAGTATACAACATTTATCAGTATATATGTGTGTGTGCTTATATATATATATATATATATATATATATATATATATATATATATATATATATATATATATATATATAAATATATGTGTGTATATATATATATATATATATATACATATATATATACATATATATATATATATATATATATATATATATATATATATATATATATATATATATATATATATATATATATATATATATATATATATATAAGTAATGTAATGTAAAAATAGTATATGTATATGTAATGTAATGTAAAATAGTTAAACATAGAATGTAAAATTTAGTTTCAAACGAATGTAAAATAGTTTTGCAATATTTATTAAAGAAGGGATTTTTTTATCATCTGCTAACTAATTTATCACGCAAAACATAAGTCTCTCCATAGATTAAAGTATATAAAAGCAAATAAAAAACTTGTTTTTTTAAAAAAGAAAGGAAGTAGTTCTTTTGTTTATGGGAATTCTTTTCACAATTGTATTTAAAATTTTTTGTTTATTTAAAACTCAATATAGTCTATTGTTGTTTTGACCTAATTAATTTATGAGCATAAGTTATGTTTACAAATATCTTATTGGTAACTGATAGTCTATCTATAAATTGTTTATAATTTTTATTAAAAATATTACATTAAATTTAAATACTTAATAAATGAATAAATAAATAATGAATAAATAAGTTATGATAAACAAACAAAAGATTATGTTAAGTATAAGGTTGTTTTAAGAAATAAGTTATATAATCAACCCTTGGAATTATCTCGGCAAAAAAAAATTGATACAAAAGTTTTTCCATAAAACATAGAAACGAGGTTGGCAATATTTTGCCGACCTCAAAAACTTTTGGGCCGGCAGTTAGGTCGGCATTGCCGAATGCCGACCCTAATTCTGAGGGTTGTATAATATATATATATACACACACACACACACACATATATGTAATGTAATATTTTGTTTAACATGTTCTAATTTTTTTATTTTTAGCGGAATGTTTGTTGAAAAGGGAATGGTAAGGACTTAAATATTTAACTCAAAATAAGAAAAAAAGAACTTTCTTGTGCTGATTTACATTGGTAGATGTTTAACAATACTGCTTAATCCTGCACTTGATACTTTTTGCAAACTTTTCTGTTGTTCTCAAATATTAAACATTCAAACACAGTTTTACCTTTCTTTTTTTCATTATTCATCATGTGTAAATGTTAGTAAGTAAAGCTACATAAATTGATGATCAAGGTAATGTCTTGAATGACCCCTAAAATAATTATGATCATGTGTTAGAATACTATGAGTTTTAAAAATAATTTTTTTGTGTGTGTAAATAAAAGTAAATTGAAGCGTATAAATAACCATAAGTGTAAAATATATCTCTTATTGAGGCCTAATAAATGTCTTATTGTCAAGGGACTACAGAATTGTAATAATCAGTGCTATAAGAGGCTTTCATATTTTCATATTTTGATTGTTTGATTCTTTTGATATGTAGTAGTAACTAATTTCTATGATTTTATTTTTAACAAATCAAAGATTGAAAATGTTGTAAGTAAATTATTGCTTGGTGTGTGAAGACAAGCAATTAAAGTCGTTTCCGGCCAATAACATCATAGAGTGATTTACTGTGACTTGATGAAGTAAAGAACCAATTAAATTTCATAGTGAAGTCTTGTTCATAGTTGCATATATTTATAAAGTATTTGTAGTTTTTATATTGGCCAGCACACTTATAAGAAAAATTATGAACAGTTTCTATTATTTGAATTGCTTTTGACATGCTTGATTATTTGTTTTAGCGCATGATTTACCATCATGCAACATAATTTACCATCATGCAACATGATCTACATTATGCAAGTTAACAATGATTAAACATATAAGGTTACATTAGAAAATACTGTTTATTTCACAATAAACTACTGTTGGGTACAACATTGCTTGAATTTTGTGAAAACAAATTTTATTTTTATTACTGTCTTAAACTATGTTTTGTAAACAACAACAAACTTATGCAAAATTATGACATTTAATTATTATTGACAGAATTATAATGCATTACTTAACTTATTTTCGAATTTTCGAAAAAATTTGTTTAAATAATTTAAAATAAAAGCTAGGCTTTCTGTTAAATAACTTATTTATCAAAATATTATTGAAGCAACTTGTGAATTTAGTTATATTTACTTACGTAGATTAGTTTGTAATTGTTCCTTGTTTGTAAGCTATACATGAATCATCTTCATTTTCTTATTTGTTCAAGGCAGCATCTGAATACAGCATCTTCTGCGACATAAATATTTTTACTGCAACTTTTTACTATTGAACAAATAATATTGTAGTTAAAAATATATAATATTATAGTTAAAATATATAATATTTTAGTTAAAATATATAATATTGTAGTTAAAATATATAATATTATAGTTAAAATATATAATATTATAGTTAAAATATATAATATTATAGTTAAAATATATAATATTATAGTTAAAATATATAATATTATAGTTAAAATATATAATATTATAGTTAAAATTCTGTGATGTAATGTTCTTAAAAAATAAATAAGGCTGAAAAAAAAAAAATTGAGTCAGTGTATTGATATCTTGGAAATTCTAAGGAGTTGACACATTTGCATGAGAAGGCATAGTGTCAAAATTTGATTTTTTGAAGAAATTTTTTTTATTTAATCAAGGGAAAGAATTTTGAGGCATAATTTACATGGAAAAAAACCTTAATGAATTAATTTTTTTGAAGAAACAAAGAAATAGCTGCTCTAAAAAGATATGATTTAACAGAATGTCATATTGTATGCCAATAAATTATGTTAGATGATGGAGATGCTCACTTCTCCATCTTGTTCCTTCTAACAAAATTTATTTTTTATTCAAACAGCATTTATCCTAGCACTTATGGTAAAGATAAAGAGTTGTAACTATACAATTATGAAACATTAATAAACTTTTTTTTTTACAATGAGACTAATAAACTGTTTTTAACAGATAATTTTGTTATAATATGTTACAAATTAAATGCATTGCCATTATTTTTAGAATAAAACACGTAAATGGGAAACCCATGAATTTAACTTTGATAATATTTTTGAAGCCATGACTACACTATTTGTTGTAATGACATTTGAAGGATGGCCAGGGTAAGAAAACAATGTTAAAGAAAATTAGAATTATTTGTTGTTCAATTTTTGTTGTTTTAAAAGTTTCTTTATTTTTTTAATTTTGTTTTAGTATTTTATACAATGCTATTGACTCGAAGGGTGTGGATGTTGGCCCTGTTAAGGACAATAGGCCTCTTGTTGCAATTTATTTTGTGATATATATTATTATAATTGCGTTCTTCATGGTTAATATATTTGTTGGATTTGTTATTGTGACTTTTAAAAGTGAAGGGGAAGAAGAATTCAAAAATTGTGAACTTGATAAAAATCAGGTATACATTTGCGGTAAAATTTATTAACTAATAATTTAAAAAATATATATTGTGATTAAAACCAGGTATACAATTGCACTTAAGTTTTATTTATATTTTATGAGCTGTTATAAACTGTATAAATATTGAGTTTTAATGGTTTATAAGTTGGTCAAAAACCTATCTGTTTCTTTAACCAGAATGCTGCTACTAATGTTGATAGCAGTGTTCTGATACCAACATTGATATTCTTTACAAAACGTTTAAACAACTATTATCCCATGATAAGGTAGTGTTGTTAACTACCAAGCTTTCCATTAGTGCCTTGCTAAAATGGAGTTCAATCAATTAGTGACATACCAGCTGTTGTGCCAAGATCTAGAGTACTATCTGAAGTGTGAACAATAGCCTTCACTATGCCATTTGACCCAAGAGTAGTTTTTTAACACTACAGCATTTGAAGACTAAGAAACAGAATCTGCTCTTGAAGATCACCCTTTTCCATGATTTCTCTGAATGGTTCTACTATGATGTCAGACAAACAAGCAATTGTGTTTACTTGTGTTGGCTTTGTTCATATTTTTGGTACTACAATACTTACTAACATAATTAAACAACACTGTCATCAATCATCAAATCATCATTGGTGCATGAAAACAGAGAGGAACTCCTGTTATAGTTTAAAAATTTATGAACAACCTTCATCCTACCATCAAGTTCACTTTTAACCATTTAGACAGTGTCATCCACCTTTTAGACATCTACAAAAGTTCATAAAGGCAAATTCATGCAACTCTATAATAAAATAGAAAATGTAAAAAAACAATTTAAGAAAAGTGAGGGTTACAATTAGGGTTAGAAAAAATTTTATTTAAATGTTTGTAGTATGCTTTCATTTTATTCATAAAATAGATGGCTGTGTATTACTTATAGAAAAAAAGGAAAGGTGCATGGTGGTGAAAAATATGTTCAAAGTTTGAAAGCGGTTTAAAATATGTTAAATATAAGTAAAGATTTAGTATCTAATGAGACATTAGTTGAGATGGGTATTTTTTTCTTGATTTTGTAGGATTGTTCTTTTCCAGGCATGTCAAACTCAATTCAACATGGGGGACTATGATAACATAAGGAAATGTTGCAAGGGCTGCATAAGCTAATATTCTTATCATTATACTTATATAATATTCTCTATAGTTATATTAATTCTTCTCTATGAAGCTTCCCTAGCTTCCTATGAAGCATAAATGCTTCATAAAGAAGTCATATAAATAAACTCATCAACTCGGTTTTTTACTATGGCTTGATATGAACTGTAAGCAAGGTAGAAATTCCGCTTGAAATTTATGAAATTTTATATTATTAAATACTTAAGACCATAACAACACACATACACACACAAATAAAAATAATAAAAATGCAAATGTAGTATTTTGTGATAATAATAAAAAAGATTTGAAAATTAAAGTTTTTTCAGAATTTTGGCGTTTCTTATTTTAAATGTGCACAGGTATATGCTGCCAAACATGGCACATATTTCACAAGCAAATAAAATCATCTTAGGAATCAACCATGTGGTGAAAACAAATAAAATTTGGGTACATGAGTAAATTTTTATTTAAAATCAATGTATTTGGAGCTCCACTATTTTAATGGTGAAACATAGCAAATTAACCTTTTATAAAGTCTTGAAACCTTACTTCAAAGTCTTGTTTTATATTTTTTAAATATTTTGAGTTGCTACGCATGGTATTGAGGCCTTGCACCTTCATAGGTAAATTCTCTCTTTCAATTTGATGCTTTCAATGTAAAAACCTGGTCTTAAAAGTACAGTATCAATCATGGTAGTGGTGAACTTGTTTCCAATCTCCAAAAAGATGTCTGTGTCTTTAGTTATACATAGGATTCAACTGAAGTTCTTCTCCAGAACTTCAACTCCAGAAGTTCTTTCGTAGTTTCATAATTGAAATTAAGACAATGATTAGAAAGGCCTGAAAACTATTGCAGAATTTTGTTAAACTAACTCTTCAAATGTGTTTTTATGTCATTCACATTATCGGCTTATGTAAAAAAATTTATTCTTTTTGGATTAACTTTGCAATTTCAATTAGGCAGCTTATGTTCATCTTTAATGTAAGATTTGAATGTGTTGCAATTATTTGTACCAGATCATATCTTGAAATGGCTATGACTCTGTTGCTGCCATGTGTTCATTTGATTAAAATCTAAAAAACCATTATTACCACCAAGTTTCAAGTTGTTGTATTCTTTAAAAAAGAAACATTATATATTATATTATTAACACACACATGTATAAAACTATGAATGGATGTCTAGATAGGTACTCTGACTTCACACTAAAATAACCTACTGCTGGTGGCTTCAGTGCATACATCAACTATCTTATAGCCTGCTTCTGCAAAGGATTGCTGCAACTTTTAAACATTTTTTATGTTGAAAACTGTTAATTTGTTTTGCAATAAATTTTTTAAATTTATATTATTGTTTCTAGTACATTTAATAAACTGTTCTATACATTTTTAAGTAAGACATTATATTTTTTTAAGAGAAATTGTATTGACTATGTGCTGAGCATTCGTCCAGTGTCTCGCTTTGTACCACAACATAAAGTTCAGTACCATATATGGCGTATTGTTACATCAAAGCAGTTTGAATACATGATTTTTGGTTTTATTGTAGGCAACACTATAGTTTTGGCTGGACAGGTATGGTTTTATAAAATAAAAGTTTATTAAATAAAAATACTAAAAATAGCAAGCAACAAAAATCACAAAATGTCATATTAGTTTTTTGATAATCAGAGCACAGCTGTATATATATATAAGTCCAGTATTTTTTTTTTTTTTTAAATATGATATAAGTAATACTCCAGTCTTGATAAAACTCATTACATTTTGAATACTTAGGAAAGTAATCTTAAACTCAAAACAAAAAAACAGTTGTTTGCTGCTAATATTTATTGCAATACTGTTGATAATTCTATTTTGATAACAACACTCTTACTGAGTCATTTAATTTGTGTCCAAAACAAATCCAATTTAATTTAGATTATCCTTCACTGTTAATCTCGCATAAAAATTATTTATACAAACTGTTAACATCTGCTAAGGTTGCCTCTATTGTTCTTGCTTTTTTCATTATTGCTTTTTCTACTTCTAAAAATCTCTTGTCCATCTTTGTGAATACAGTATACAGTTTTTAAGTTTTCTGTCAATAAAAATGTTTTTAATAAGCCTCTTTACTAACGGGTGATGCGGAAGTTATCGGACAAATCCTAATTTCATTATTTGAGCATAATAATTAGTTTTTGTGGTTTTATGCGTAGGCATAAACGTTCTATAAAATATAAACTTTATTATTAAACACAATTATTTAAAATGAGGTTAAATGCAGCTGAACGAGAATCTTTTCGAAAGCGATTAAAAACGTTTTTTGTAAATAAACCTAATATAAAAAATAAATAAATCGTAAATCATTTTGAAAAGGAAGGATTTGCTCGAAGTACAATATATGATAACCTAAAAAGACTTGAAACTGTTCAATCGTTTTCTGATAGAAAGCACCCTATCGTCCAACATCCTGGACTAGAGAAAAGAAAGCCGAATTAATGAGACTTGTCAACAATCGAAAAGGGGTCAGTCAGAGAAAAATAGGTATTAAATTTGGTGTAAATCAATCGACAATTAGTCGTCAGTTAAAAAAAATGAATATTAAATATAGAAAACGTGAAAATACTCCAAAATACACTATAGAACAACAAATAAAGGCAAAGAAAAGAAGCAGGAAACTAGTTAACCAACTCTATAACACAAAATCGCTTCTAGTCATTGATGACGAAAAATACTTTTGTTTTGCAGGGGAAATTCTGGATATTACACAAACAACAAAAAGACATGCCCAGAAAGTGTTCGTTTTATAGGAAAAGAGAAATTTCCAAAAAAGTTATTAATGTGGATAGCCATATCTGACCGTGGTAGCCATTGTTTCGCACTTCCAAGGCTGTAGCGATCAATTCATTAATCTATATTAATGAATGTTTAGAAAAACGACTTCTTCCATTTATTCACAAGTATCATGGATTTAACTATTTATTTTGGCCAGATTTAGCAAGTTCTCATTATTCTAAAGTTTCTCTAAATTGGATGGACCATGTCT
The DNA here is from genome assembly GCF_038396675.1 of Hydra vulgaris. Lineage (NCBI taxonomy): Eukaryota > Metazoa > Cnidaria > Hydrozoa > Anthoathecata > Hydridae > Hydra > Hydra vulgaris. Next base: position 6,384,967 of record NC_088926.1, on the reverse strand, counting down.
ATTACGTTGATAAAGAATCCAATCCCCCAAATCTGCCTCAAGCACGACCAATTAAAAATTTTTGGGGACATTTGGCACAAAAGGTTTATGAGGGAGATTGGCAAGCTTCAACAGAGCAAGTTTTGATTGATCGCATTAAACTAAAACTACAAGAAATTGATTTAAACTTTTTACAGTCGCATATGAAAGGTGTCAGAGCAAAATTGAGATCAATTGCAGATGGTGGTGTTTTTTCATATAAAAAATAATATATTTTTATTAAAAGATAAATGCTTTATTTAAAAAAAATATAACAGTAGTTTGTTTTTTTATTTATAAATAAGTTATTGACGTTTTTATTTTGTCCGATAACTTCCGTATCACCCGTTATTGAACCGTAAAGAGGTTTATAACAGTAGAACGGAATCAGAAGTAAGAAAATGGTGAGCGCAAAAAGTGACAACTTTTTTTTAGTTAATTTTTTGTATGTATGGTTTCTCTGAGAGGTCATTAGTAGTATACGACTCCAGAAGTAAAGTAGATGATTCAGTAAGAATCATTTGGATCAATCAAATTTGTTTGTATGTATATAAATTATCTTCAAGCAATCCATTAAATTTGTTTGAAAAAATATGAATTCTCTATTGCTCCAATAAAGATTATCAGAAAACAACTTAGTTTTTTTGAAGTTAAAATTTATCATCCACTACAAGCCCCAAGTTGTCACAGATAATATTCAAGATAACTACATTGCTGTAGTAGTAGTGTGCTCACCTCAAAAGCAAGAAGTTCCGAGTTTGATCCCCGCCACGTCCCTGCTAGTACCACGCTCAACTTGTTTCTCCGCACAACAGCCTTGCTTGTCAAGGTTTGTGTTTCAGAGATATATAGTTAAGAGAGGTTCTAACCACAATTTAAGTAACCTTCCTGACTGTAGTGGCCTTCATAGCCTTGGGGTGTTGAATTAACATTAAAAAAAAACTTTATTTAGACTTTCACAGGTTTTTAAAACTTACAGATGCCATTTTTCATCAGGAAAGCAAGATTCAATCATGTTCTTGTTACATAGTTTAAAAGTTATCAAATAGATTTATGGAAAACATTTTTTGTATGACTGTGACAGAATTGTTGCTTAAGCAACATGCTGTAGAAGAGTTAAAGTGATAAATAATTTAAGCAACATAAGCTTGAGTAGTTACAATGTTTAACTTTCCAATTAACTCAATGGTTAACCTGTTTGTCTTCAGGGATAGTGTGGTCAAAAAGTTCAAGAAACGTAAATAAATGAGACATATATGATTAAGGGAATATGAGATTTTGCTAATGACGTTATTAAATATTTTTTCAATTAAAACTACTCTGGCTTTTTTTTTTCCTAATTAGGTATTGGAGTTTAAGCCATTTTCATTCTTTTTTTTTAATCTCTAATTTTCTAAAATTTTATTCTTCTAACTTTCTAAAATTTAAATTTCTAAAATTTTATTAAATTCTTTTCTATTAAGATTTTTTAAATAAAAAGTAATTCAAAATCCAATAGCTTTTTCATATTTTTTTTTTCTTAATCAAAATCCAATAGCAAAACTCAACACCTTTACAAAATCTAGTTTAAAATATTTTACAAATCACTAGGCAACATAATTAATATGATACATTACTATGTAATGCACATAAAAATAATTTAATGGACCAAAACATACTAGGGCACTGTTATCATTAAAATGTTTTATGAATTTTTTTTTTTCTGTTTTTTTTTTTTTTAAACTAGTTTTATTTTAACAAATGCAATATTTTAATTTGGTGTTTTGTGACTAAGGAATCCAATATTTGTTTACCAAAAACTGGGATATCTGTCAATTTTTTTCAGCAGTATTAAAAATAATTAAAAAGTTTAAATTTAGTTATTTCGATATTTCAATTGCGTTTTTTAATCACTATTTTAAACAATATTTGTATCCTTTTTTTTTTCTAAATTAATTTATAACAAAAATTTTATATTTTCAACACTTATGAAAATTTTAAAAGACGCATTGGCATTGCATCATTGAATTTCAAATTATAAATATATAAAAATTTTTAAACATTTGTCTTTTTTTATGTTTTTATTATATCTTATATGTTCACACTGTTTGCGTAAGTAAAAATCAATGTACAATTGAAAAGATGTCATTTCTGAGTTTAACTCATTGATGAAACTCTAAGTTTAAATTATAAATTATATTTTAAAAATGTAATTTTATAAATTATATTTTTTTAAATAAATTTAAAAAAGTAGTATTCTCAATTCACTTTTGAATATTGAAAATCAGAAAAGATTTTGGATTCAAAATACTGCTTTTGATGAACAAGACCAGGAAAATTTTCACCTTAAGGTTAGTGATTAACGAACAAGTAAATTCTGAGAAATTTGAATTTAAACCTAGTTTGGCCAACTAGCGTTGAATTTGAAAAGGTATTTTCTGCTGCTAGTATAATTTTAAACAAGTCGCATTGCAGAATGGGCAAGAAAACTCTGAATCCTTTGTTTTTTAACTTTCATGGAATAAAAGATCAAAGTTTTACTGAATTATAATTCAATAAATTACAATGTTTTTAAAGTTTGTTATGGTTTGTAAATTTATTTACTTTGTTTTGTAAAAATTAAATATTTTTTAAATACTGATATTATATTTTTATAATACCAAATACCAGTATTGAATTTTTGTCTGGTATTGGATACCCTATTTGTGATTTTATTTTATTTTATTGGTCATTAAATTTTCTTATGCAATTTTTAAACTGCTACTCATTAAGTGTTAGTAAAAAAATGATTATTTCACCATGAAATGACAATAACATGATGATTTGATCATTTTTGTTAAAAATCCTCATTTTTGTGATTCCTCAAATCCTCATTTATCATTTGGTTAATTTTCCCTAGTTTTCCTTAAGAATACCTTAAGCTTGCCTTCGCATGATCTTGAATTATTGATCATTATTATTATTTTATTTTAGTAATTAGATTTTAGTTATTAGATCGCTTCATAAGCGAGAGGTTCCGAGTTCGATCCCCAACACGTCCCTGGTAGTACCGCGCTCAACTTGTTTCTCCGCGTAGCGGCCTTGTTCGTCAAGGTTCGTGTTTCGGAGTTATAGAGTTGAGAGAGGGTTATAACCACTATTAAGTCGCCTCCTCATCTGTAGTGGCTTGAACGGCCTTGAGGAGGTAAATAACAAAAAAAAAAAAAAATTTTTTTGTAAAACAATCCAGAACCAAGTTGCTATGGTTTTTAGAATTGCTATTTTTCAACCAATCAAAACGATTTTTTTTAAGGTGTCATTCATATAAAAAAATAAAAATTGTTACCCTTATTCTCAAAATTAATTAATTTTTACTTTATATGCAGTCCCTAATAAATAAAAATGTAAATTTTAATTAAAAATATGTGTCGTTTTATGGGATATCATAATTTCAAATAATAATAGTATTTTGAAAATGGTTAGAAGGAATTTTTTTAAAAAGATAAATTTTATATCTTTTTTAACTTTATCTTAGAGTTAATGATAGATACCTATGCTTTGTTTCTCAAATACTCTATCAAACTTGAAAAATTCAAAAAAGAAATTTTTTAAAATTCAAAAATAATATATTTTTAGAATTTTAAAAGCTTAATAACAAAAGACATTAAAGAATCTTTGAAGATTATTTTAATGACAAACTTTTTATTTAGCTACTTAAAATTCCAATAGTCATTGGCAAAATGAGGTGGCAAGACCTACTTAAGGCCATGAAAAATTATGTTTATTAGCAAAATTATATCTGCTCTCACTCCCAGACATTGTTGTTAATATTATTCTCTTTTTTTTCTTACAACCAACTCCATATGTTCTTTAAATTTAAATGAAGTATTAATCTGACTTAATAAGTCTTTATCACATTTTTTTATAACACAATTATAATTTTTTTTTTTTTTCAAGTTTTTAATATGATTTCCTAATTTTTTCTACATTTATATTTTTTAGAATTAAATACTTTACTAATTGTCAAATACATAAGTGTAATTATTTTTTTATAACTTAAAATAAAATCCTTGTTTCAGCAACTGCTTTATTATTTGTATATTTTGTTTGTATATATATATATATATATATATATATATATATATATATATATATATATATATATATATATATATATATATATATATATATATATATATATATATATATATACAACCCGTAGATGTTGTCCGAAAGTTTTTTCCATATTTTGTTGACAAAAAGTAAAAATTAAAATGCAAGACCCGAATTATTTTTTTTTATTAATTGATAGACTGCCTGCCCCATCCAAACCCTCAGTCGATGTAGCAACACTCCCTTGCGGGTCAGGCTAAAAGATAGTAGATGTAGCAGCACTCCCTTGCGGGTCAGGCTATTTGTCAGTCGATGTAGCAGCACTCCCTTGCGAGTCAGGCTATAAGATAGTCGATGTAGCAACACTCCGCGCATGATTTACAGTAAAAAAGAATAAAAATAAAAACATTTATTAAAAAAATTAAAAATAAAAACGTTTTATTAAAAAAGATAAAAATAAAAACATTGTTTATATTGTTAAAAACATTCAGAATGTTTTTAAAACATTCTGGTCAATTAAATTTGCGTTTTTGTGGTTTTTTTAAAAAATGATTTATTTGTAATTAAATTAATGGTTTTTGCTTTCGTCCAACACGCAAATGTATATATGTATATACACATATATATATAAATTAGTAAAAAACACTTATCTAACTAATTAAACTATTTATCTAATTATCTAACCAAATAAACTTATCTAATTTATTATTGCTCTGTTCTTTAAGAACATTGAGCACTCTATTTGTAAAATACACTAACATAATTTACATATATATATATATATATATATATATATATATATATATATATATATATATATATATATATATTCTATATACATAAAATTTTATATTACATATTTTCTTATATAAACTTTGCTTAGTCAAAGGAAATATTTACATTGCTTAAAAATGCATTTAAATAAGTTTTTATATTTAATAATAATTATCATAAATTTCAATAAAATACCTTTAATTCCCTGTTAATTTTTTTTTTTTAAACTATAATAATTACCTTTTACATTACTTTTTCAATTTGTGCACATTTATGTGTTTTAAAAAGGTTGCAACACCTTGTTATTTCTTTCTTAAAATATTTGCTATAGAATTTCTCATGAAAATATAATTTATATTGAACTTTTAAATTTTATATAATTCTTTTATTCTTTTAATTTTGATTGCTTTTCTTTATGCTGTTCACAAAAAAAATCTTTGAGTTAAATAAAGTTTTTTTGTGAATCAAGTTTTTTGGCCATATTGAGAATTTTTCTAATATCAAATAATATATTTTTTAATCTGCTAAACCTGCTAAAATGAAATTTTACAAAACACTAAAATTCTCAATATTCTTCTTTTTCAGTTTTTTTTTAAGAGATCAAAAAAGAGAACCAAAATGAATAGTTAAACTTATTTTCATTGATTTTCGGTGATGATTGAAATAAATAAGAATAATTAATTAAAAAAAATAAAAAAAGCTCCAAATGTCAGTAATTTTTTAATTCTTAAATTATTTTAACTCTTAATTAATTTAACAACTTGAACCCAATTTTTTTCAGCTAATTATCTTAACAATCTAGATTTTCCTACTTCTATAAATGGTAATGTACTCTATGAGTCATCAAACCTTTGTCTTCTTCTATGAGTCATCAAACCTTTGTCTTCTTCTATGAGTCATCAAACCTTTGTCTTCTAGGATTAGCTTACTTACATTTTTTTTTTAAAACCTTATATCATATACTTTTCTAAATTCTGATCTTTCTTGGAAACCATATATTAAATCCATTGCAAAATTAGCATCCGTTAAGGTTGCATCACTTTATCATGCTTGCCACTTTCTTACTCCAGATTCTATTCTTTATCTCTACAAATCTCAAATCTGTCCTTGTATGGAATTCTGCTGCCATATCTAGAGCAGGTCTTAAAATGATGCCCTTTCTCTTTTATGCAAGATGCAAAAACGCATTTTAAACATTATTAGACCTGCTCTTACAGCCAACCTTCAATCATTGTTGCATCGTTGTAATATTGCTTTTTTTTCTCTTTTCTATAAAACTATGATGGACACTGCTCTTAAAACCTTGCATCTATTGTGCTATCTACTAAAATTTATTTCCGTGATACTTGTCATTCAATTTAGCCTCATCCTTTTACTGTGATTGTTTCTAAGTGCTCCAAGAATCATTATTCATTTAGTTTTTTTCCTCAAACATCAGTTTTTTGAAATTCGCTCCCTTCGTCTTGTTTTTCTGATTCATATAGTTACCAATCTTTTAAGTCGTCTGTTAATCGATATCTTGCTTTTAAACTTCATCTTTTTTCTTCCAGTAGCTTCAAACTCTAATTATGCTTAAAATTAAATTAATTAAATTAAAATTAATTAATAATGAAAAAAAATAATTAATAATTTAAAAATTCAGTTTTGAAAGCAACAAAAATCAATAATTTTGCACAAAATTGAATAAATGAGGCATTTTTAATTTCCTGGAAAAAAATCTATTTGAGTTCTAAATTTTAGAAAAATTTGTAAACCATTATTGAGATCTTAAATATATAAATATTTTTTTAAATTCACCTCACCACCCCCTCACCATCCTTCCCCCTGGCCACGAAGGCCACTACAGTCGAGGAGGGTACTTTAGTTGTGGTTACAACCCTCTCTCAACTCTATAACTCTGAAACACAAACCTTGACAAAAAAGGCTGCTGCTTGAAGAAACTAGTTGAGCCTGATAGTAACCAGGTAGTAACCAGGGTCGTGGTGGAGATTGAACTTGGAACTTCTTGCTTATGAGGTGAGTGCTCTACCACTACACCACTACTGCATATAAGATGCTTTATTTTCTCTTTAGATCATTAAAATGCTGAATCAGCATAGCTTTAAATGGGTTTTTATTATTAATAATTGGATCTTATAATCTAATGTGTATTTTTAAGTAAAATTTCCACATTTATTATTTATTTATTTTGAACTGCATATAAAGTAAAAATGAACCAATTCATAAAAGTGGCATGATCCGGATGATTTTGTATATTAGATATTATTTTATTATTTATTGTAATTACATTTATTTGTTTATACTTGTTTATATCTTCAGATTTTGTCATGAAGGTAACATACCTACAAAATTGACATCTCTGATGTAGGAATCCCTATTTTATTTTGGGTAGTGAGAGTAGAAATAGCTTGTAAACTTTATAACTTGGTAATCTTTCAAGTGATACTATCATAATAAAATATCCTGATCTGCAAAGCAGAAGCAATATTAACGCCACCTGGAAAAAAATGGTTGTAAAAAAATTGTTTCAACTATTTCACAATGTCATATTTAAATAAGAATTTAAATAAGAACACACACATAATAAATTTTATTTTAAAATAATAAATTTTTATTTTAAAGAAAAACAATTTGTTTTAAGTTGTTATTTATATGAAGGTATACAAAGCATCCCCTTTATATGCAAGAATTCTAGATGGCTTCAACATTGGTTTTACAATGGTGTTTTTATTTGAGTTTGTTCTTAGTTTAACTGCTTATGGACCTAAGGTTAATATGAGTAAAAATTATCTTTATTTTAAAATTAATATCTTTTAACATAATATTAAAATTAATATCTTTTAACATAATATTAAAATTAATTAATTTTAATATTATGTTAAAAGATTTTTTTATATTTTTTTTAGAATTATGTTAAAGATTTATGGAATATCTTTGATTTTGTTATTGTCTTGGGCAGCATTATTGATATAATTTTAACAGAAATATATGTAAGTTTTTAATTTATGCATGTATGTAAGTTTTTAATTTATGAATATGTGTAAGTTTTTAATTTATGCATATATGTAAGTTTTTAATTTATCCATGTATGTATGTTATGGTGCATTTTTTTATTTTTTGTTCAAAATGGGTATAATTTAAAAAAATATATATTTTTAGAGGTACCCTAGGGCCCTTGAACATTTAAAGGGTCCCTAATATATATTTTTAAAAAGTTCTAAAAAATCGGTTAACCTGGTCCTTGAAAGAAGCAATATTATATAGAAATTTCTGCAATAATAATTGTTCTGTAAAAAAATTATTATTTTATTTTGTAAAAACTTGAGATTTTAAACAAAAAAAAAAAATTTTACAAGTTTTTTTGATGATATATAATTTTATGTTTTTAACAAAATAATTGTGATTTTCAAAGTTTATATATTTTTGCTTCTTTTTAGTATCAGGTTTACTTACTTTTTTAAAAACTTTTTTTACATATATATATTAGAGATCTTTTAAACTTTTTTTACATATATATATTAGAGATCTTTTAAATGTTTAAGGGTCTTGCCGTACCTCTAAAAATATTATCTGTTCAAAAAAGTTTTAAATTTGTTGTTATTTAATTAAATTAAACACATTTAGAGAATGTATATGTATATATATATGTATGTATGTATGTATGTATGTATGTATGTATGTATGTATGTATGTATGTATGTATGTATGTATGTATATAAAAAGTTGATATTTCTTAAAAAAGACACAGCAAAAAATGTTCATACCATGCAATAACAGATTTTAAAATGTGTGATAGAATTTAGTAGAAAAAAATGTTTTAGTAGATGGCCAGATTTATGCACCTACCTTTACTAATGTAAAAGTCATCATATATTTTACAGACACTAATGTTTAATGTTAAAATAACTAACATGTTGAAAGTTGATTAAAAAAACATGTAAAGTATTTCTTCTAGCTTCAGCTTTGTTGTTGAATTAATTTTATTTTTATTACTATTTTTTTTAATGTATTTGACAACAATAAATTAGTGAAAACAAATTTAAAATTTTTTCTTTCTTTTCTTGTAATTATTTTGAAGTTTAAAAAAAAAAAACATGCATACATACATACATAAATACATACATACAATCATGCAAGCACTTTCAGTTGTTTCATAGCACTACTATAAAATGCAAAAATTCCCTTCTAGCATGCATCTGAACTCCATAAAAGCAATATATATATATATATATATATATATATATATATATATATATATATATATATATATATATATATATATATATATATATATATATTTATATATATACACACACACACATATATATATATATATATATATATATATATATATATATATATATATATATATATATATATATATATATATATATATATATATATATATATATATATATATATATATATATATATATATATATATAGAACCCTTAGATGTTGTCCGAAAGTTTTTTCCATATTTTGTTGACAAAAAGTAAAAATTAAAATGCAAGACCGGAATTTTTTTTTTTTAATAATGATAGATTGCCTGCCCCAACCAAACCCTCAGTCGATGTAGCAGCACTCCCTTGCGGGTCAGGCTATTTGTCAGTCGATGTAGCAGCACTCCCTTGCGAGTCAGGCTATTTGTCAGTCGATGTAGCAGCACTCCCTTGCGAGTCAGGCTATTTGTCAGTCGATGTAGCAGCACTCCCTTGCGAGTCAGGCTATAAGATAGTCGATGTAGCAACACTCCGCGCATGATTTACAGTAAAAAAAATAAAAATAAAAACAATTTATTAAAAAAAATTAAAATAAAAACATTTTATTAAAAAAAATTAAAATAAAAACATTGTTTATATTGTTAAAAACATTTAAAATGTTTTAAAAACATTCAGAATGTTTTTAAAAACATTCTGGTCAATTAAATTTGCGTTTTTGTGGTTTTTTTAAAAAACGATTAATTTGTAATTAAATTAATGGTTTTTACTTTCGTCCAACACGGAAATGTTGGACGAAAGTTAAAAGTAATTAAAAGTGACGTATATGTTGGCGTAAGAATCACTTTTTTCCTTCCGTTCTTCCCAAAGCCAACAAACTATAGATCTATATATATATATATATATATATATATATATATATATATATATATATATATATATGTATACAGGTTAACTCATTGTTAGATATTCAAATTACTCCTGCTTCATATCTCGATTAAACTCTTCGACAGCTTGTGGTTCAGACAACATTCCTGTTATAGTCATACAAAATTGTTCTCCAGAATTCTCTTCAATCCTCTCTAAACTATTTAATAAGTGCTTGATTGAGTCTTGTTTTCCTGCCTGCTGGAAAAGTGGCATCTGTTGTTCCAATCTTCAAAAACTCTGGAGAACATTCTGACCCCTCCAATTATCATCCAATCAGTCTTCTTCTTGTTATCAGCAAGGTTTTTGAGTCTTTGATAAAAAAATTTCTCACATTCCATCTTGAGTCAAATAACTTACTGTCAGACAATCAATATGGTTTTCGATCCTCTTGCTCTACGGCTGATTTGCTAACTACTGTGACTGAAAGATTTTATTGTTCATTAGATGGAGGCAGAAAGGATAGGGGTATTGCTCTTGACATATTTAAGGCTTTCGAATAAGTTTGGCATGCTTGTCTTCTCCATAAGCTTGTTTCATTTGATGTATCTGGGAAAGTTTTTGAGATTATCAAATCGTTTCTTTCTAACTCACTATTCTTTATTTCCAGTAACTTCTGGGGTATCTCAAGGTTCTATCCTTAATCCTGTTTTATTTCTTATCTACTTTAATGATCTTCCTAACAACCTTACATCTAAAGTAGCTCTTTTTGCTGATGACTCAACTTTAGACTCTTGTCTTGACTAAAGTCTTCTTTTTTCAATTGCTTAGAATAGGCAGCCAATCTTGAATCTTATCTCACTTCTATAACATATTGGGGCTCACAGTGGTTTGTAAATTTTAACTCCAACAAAACTCAGTTATTTACTGCAAACAACTATTACAATACTGTCGACATTCCTGTATTAATGAATGGCAACCCTCTCATTAAGTACTCTTCTTTATGTCTTCTTGGATTATTATTTACTGACCTTTCATGGAAACCATATATACAATCGATTTTTAAATTAACATCCGCCATAGTCGCCTCTCTTTATCGTGCTTGCTCACTCCTGATTCCATTCTCAAATTTCTTATTCATTCCTGTATGGAAAACTGTTGTCATATTTGGGCTGGTTCTTCTAATGATGTCGTCTTTGTATAGATTCCATTTTAGATTTAGATTCAGATTCAGATTTGGCAAGATTCCAAAATGTTAATGTTGTTGGACCTGCTGCTAAGCTTGAGCTAGTGTCCCATCTCTTTTTCTTTTCTACAAATTCTACCACAATTGCTGCTCAAGGGATTTACTATCACTTGTTTCATTAACCAAAGCCAAATGTCATGTGACTTGTTATTCAGCCAAAGGGCATTCTTTAATGCTCAACATCTGTCTTTTATGCTTAACATCTGTGAATTATTTCTTCATGTTTTCTCGACACACAATTGATAATTTTCTTAGCTTTTTGTCATTTGTCAATTCCGCTTCATTACAATTTCCACCATTGCATTTGATATCTACAACCTCAACTGTATGAATCTGTAACAAGGGTTGTCTAACTGAATCTACATCTTTGTCAAAGTAGTCATATTTTTTTTTAACTTTAGAAACAGAAATTTTGGGTGTTGTTTTGATAGTTTTACAGCGTTTTATAATTTTCCACTTTATTGTGTGTTTTATGTTTTTTTCTTTTAAACTTCATATCTCTTTAGATAGCTACATATATATATATATATATATATATATATATATATATATATATATATATATATATATATATATATATATATATATATATATATAGTTCTATAGATTGTTGCATTTGGAAAGTACGGAAGGAAAAAAATTATACTTACGCCAACAAATACGTCACTTTTAATTACTTTCATCCAACATTTGCGTGTTGTCATAAAGTAAAAACCATTAATTTAATTACAAATTAATCGTTTCTTAAAAAAACCGCAAAAACGCAAATTTAATTGACCAGAATGTTTTTAAAAACATTCTGAATGTTTTTAACAATATAAACAATGTTTTTATTATTTTTAATAAAATGTTTTTATTTTTTATTTTTTACTGTATATCATGCGCAGAGTGTAGCTACATCGACTATCTTATAGCCTGACTTGCAAGGGAGTGCTGCTACATTGACTGACAAATAACCTGACTCGCAATGGAGTGCTGCTACATCTACTATCTTTTAGCCTGACTCGCAAGGGAGTGCTGCTACATCGACTGAGGGTTTGGTTGGGGCAGGCAGTCTATCAATTAATAAAATAAAAAATTCCGGTCTTGCATTTTAAATTTTACTTTTTGTCAACAAAATACAGAAAAACTTTCTGACAACCAGTTAAGAGTTCTATATATACATATATATATATATATATATATATATATATATATATATATATATATATATATATAGAACTGAACTGGTTATATATGTATATATACATTTTTAATTCTGGTTCACTCCCAGCAAGGCTACAAGCAACCACTATTAAGTTAGGAGTTACTAGAAAAAGAGAATAGAGTTATAGATAAGGAAACAATTGACAGAAGACTACACTTACAATGCGTTTTTGGATCTTTTTTAGAAGAGAAAGAGCATTATTAGAAGAACCAGCCCAAATTTAGCAACAGTATTCCAAACAGGGATGAATAAGAAATATATAAAGATAGAGCCTAGTCTTGGCAAAAGTCATCACTTTTTATAAATATAAAATATAAAACTATAATCTGAGGATTCAAACCTGGTTTTGTGACAAACAAGAGGATTGGTATGTAGGTATATGCTCAGACCAAATATGTGTGTTTTGGAGTCTTTATGAATCAAAGGGAAATAGTTATCAACAATCTAAAGCACAGTGGGAATTTAAATTAGTCTCACAAACAGATCGGTCTGGTTTCCTAAGCAGAGTTTAGAAAACCAGGAAACTTGCTACCAGCTAGCCTCAGAGTCATTCAACTTTTTAAAGCTATACCCTTAGTGTTGCATTGCCACTAACAACGAGGCACAATCAACAACCCATGAGTAGAGTCAAGAAGATCCAATGCACACCACGCCAGGTAGCATGGTGATGAATTGAAAGGAAAAATGTAAAATGTATTTCTATTTACACCTTAACACTCACACGAACACAGATAGTTTAACAACTTTCTGTTGAGCATGTTATTGTTATTTAGTATGTAATGTTTAATAAATAGATAACAGATTAAATTTTTGTTTATTTTCAGTGAAAATTTTTTTTTTTTTGAAAATTAATTAATTTTCAGTGAAAATTATCACTTTATAATCATTTCATATCAATACTATTTATAATTTTTATTTACTATTAAACAAATTGTTACAAATTCAGTGGAATTTTGTTACAAATTCAGTGAAACCTTTCATAATTATTGTGTTTATTAACAAGATTGTTTTAGATAAACAACTTAAAAATCATTTATTTGTTTTGACAGCATGGTCACACCATTAAGTTCAATTTTTTTCGATTATTTCGTGGATTGAGGCTGGTGAAACTTCTTAGTAAAGGTGCAGGAATACGCAAACTTCTTTGGACATTTATGAAGTCATTTCAGGTTTTTGAATTTTTTTTTTATTTGTATTATTGTTTTTATTGATATTATTTTTTATTTTTTTAATTATAATTTACTTAAAAAAAAAAGACTCCAAAACTTTTTGGACCCTTGTTCATAGATATATGAATATCATCGATATTAATTAATGATCTGGAATTAATCCACTGGTGTTTAGGGTATAGCTCTCTTACCAAACACTTAACATTTGTGTTCCACTTGTATAAATGTTGCTTAAAAAAATTATCGACATTTATATCAAAATATCACTTCTGTTATTTCTAAACGATAAATAACATATGTGTATATATATATATATACACACACACACACACACACACACGCCCACACACACACACACACACACACACACACACACACACACACACACACACACACACACACACACACACACGCACACACACACACACACACATATATATATATAGTAGCATGCAAATTTTTTTCAGTTTTTGATATATAATATAATGTTTTGCAAACTTTCTTATACCAGCTGAAAATTTTGATTCAGTTCATAATACAAATCACAAAAGTGAAAACAGTTAATTAAAGTGGATTTTTTTTAAAAAAAGGCTTCCGGCATATTTGCTCTTATACAGGGCAAATAAATCAAGTTTTTGTAAACAAAAGTATAATTAAATGCCAAATTGTTTGTAAAATTTAATATTTTAATCACTTTTAAGTATTACAAAAGCAATGAAGTCTAACTAATCTTGATCAACTATCTTTGAAATTTTTTTAATTCAGTTTATTCAAATTCTTTCAAAATCATGGGAAAAGCCAAGAAATTTTCAATGAAGTAAGGAAGCTAGTTATAAATGCTGTAGAAAAAATAAAGTTATACAAAAAGATTTCTGAACTTTAAGATTTTTTCAAAACATCAAAACTGTTTGTTTAGTTTAATTAAAAAAACTTGGTAAAAACTTTCCTCGTGATACTACCATTAATTTAACTGATTTGATGCTTGTCTTATTGTAAAATTGATAATTTAATGAATAAAATAAATTCTTATCAAAACTCAGATGTTTCTGAATTTTAGTACAAAAATCTTTTTAAAGAAATTTCACTTAACTGTTATAATTGATAAGTTTTGCAGTTTGCATTATGAATTAAATAAACAAAAATAGTATTTAATATACACTACCGTGCAAAAGTCTCCGCTCATGTGTAATATTTGCAAGGAACAGTAAATGCAATACATTTTAGGATGATTTTAAATATATAAAAAGAATAAAATGTTAATATAAAAAGTTGATGAGGCCAAATCATAATTTTGCATACTTTTTTCTTTTCTTTTTGTTTCAAATAATTTTGTTTACCTTTGTTTTGTTGAGTTCTGCTGCTAAAAACATGGCAGAAATTTTTCTATATGAATAACCTTTTTCACGTAAAATACATATAAAGTTCTTCAGTATTCTTTATTAAATTTAAAACTGCACAAAAGTTTTAACCAAAATATTTTTTGTAAGCTTAGGTTTGACAGTAGCATGATACTTTCCGGCATGGTAAGGATGTTTTCAGTAATTTTAATTGGTTGCTTTTAATAGACTTATGTTTATATTTATACTTGAAAATGGCATTAGTGTGCGCATTTAATGTCTTGAATTTAATAAAGAATTTGAGAAATGGTGAAAGTAAAGAAAGAATATTGTGAAGAACTTCGTGGCAAAATATGTATTTTACGTGAAGAAGGTTATTCATATAGAAAAATTGCTTCCAGGTTAAAAATATCCGAATCAGGTGTGAGATATGCTCTACAACGATTGCATGATATTGGTTCCAACAGTGACAGATCACGTTCTGGAAGACCAAGAGTTACATCACGGCAAGAAGATACGTTTATTGTTGTGTCCAGCAAAAGAAATAGAAAAATTCCAGCCACAATTTTAACAGCAGAACTCAACAAAACAAGGGTAAAGCCAGTATCAACTGATACTGTAAAAAGAAGACTAAGATCAGTCAACTTAATTGGACGCGTTGCTGCACGTAAACCTTTGTTGAGGGCAGTAAATAAGAAGAAAAGATTGGAATGGGCAAAAATGCATAAAATTTGGGGATTAGAAAATTGGAAGAAAGTTCTATGGACAGACGAGAGTAGGTTCGAACTTTTTGGTACCCAACGTCGCGTGCATGTTAGGCGTTTACCTAATGAAAGAGTGCTTCCTCAATGTATACAAAGTACTGTAAAACATGGAGGTGGTAATATTATGCTTTGGGGATGTTTTGGCAATGGGTTAACTGGAGATTTAGTTAAAATCACATCTACCATGGATAAACACATGTACCATAATATTTTGGTTAAGCACGCGATTCCATCTGGTATTCGTATAATTGGGAAAGGATTCATCATGCAGCAGGACAACGATCCAAAACATGCATCTGGATTATGCAAAAATTATTTGAAACTAAAAGAAAGGGGAAAAGTTTGCAAAATTATGACTTGGCCTCCTCAATCACCAGATCTATCACCCATCGAAAAGTTGTGGGATGAACTGGATCGGAAGATCAGAGAAGCAGGTGAAACATCTTTTATTAATCAGCAAATGCTATGGGAACGTTTGCAAAAAGCTTGGAATGAGATAACAGCGGAAACCATGAATAAATTATTAGCCCGAATGCCAAGATTATGTCCTGCTGTTATACGCTCCAAGGGGTCTCATAATGATGAAAATAAAATTTAACATTTACAACTTTGTATATTAACATTTTATTGATTTTATATATTTAAAATCATCCTAAAATGTATTGTATTTACTGTCTAATTCATTGTTTAATAAACAATTAAAAATAAACGCAATTTTCTTGCAAACTTTTGTTACTTAATTGAAATATTACAAATGAGCGGAGACTTTTGCACGGTAGTGTATATATATATATATATATATATATATATATATATATATATATATATATATATATATATATATATTAAGGTGTCCCAAATTTACACTTTTTTTTTTAATTTCATTAAAATCATGTGCATGAAGTTTTTCCCCATTCTCTAGTGTCCCCTGATTGCAAATACATGTAAAAGAAAATTTTCAGACCATGATTTCAGCAGTTTCTAAAATTCCATTTTTTGTTAAAAATCAAAATTTTACACATTTTCTCAAAAAAAATACAATAATGCGTTAAAAAATATGTATTCCAGGAATAATGA
The DNA here is from genome assembly GCF_038396675.1 of Hydra vulgaris. NCBI lineage: Eukaryota > Metazoa > Cnidaria > Hydrozoa > Anthoathecata > Hydridae > Hydra > Hydra vulgaris. Next base: position 6,368,217 of record NC_088926.1, on the reverse strand, counting down.
ATTGTATATTTTTTAACTAGGACTTGGAAAGATTTTTTTAAGCTTCTTCCTATTATCCCTGGCCACAAGTATTAAATTTTATTAAAATTAATGTTGCGTATTGTCAGATTTGTATCTACCTAAAAAGTCCTGAATAAGGTGTATGTTTTTCTATGCACAATCGTTAACACAAATCAAATTTTTAAAAAATAAATCTAACGACTTTGGGGCTTTTTCCTTCCTCCACAACTTTACTGGAGCTTCAGTATCTTATCCCTAACACTGGATTCACTGATGATAAAATCTTGAAACACTGCTTTTTTCCAAGCATCTATTACAGGCATCTAACACATCTTTGTTCAGAATTTTTTAGGGATCTGATATTTGCAGATCAGGTCCCTGTTCTCATTCTTCTGAGGGCAGACTACAGCCAACTTAGAAGATTGAAATCTTATTGATCTAAAATAAAAATAGACAAGTATTTAACATTATGGTTTTTTATTCTTACATAAATTTTTGCCTCATGGTGTCTCATTTTAAGAAGTTGAGGGGGGGGGGGGATAATCAATAATTGCATAAATTAGATCATTTTTTAATTTTATTGTTTTATAATATATTTATATTTAAAAAAATATTTATTTTTTCTATCTGGGTGATTTTAGAAACTGGATGTATCTTAGAGTATTTATGATGGTTGCCATACTTTAGGAGAAACAACAGACTCATTGGATTCGTTGACATATGTACTTTCTCTTCTCAACCTTCTTTTTTTTGTTTTTTTAAGTAAGATCCATTTCAGTTAATACTTTTATTATTAATTAATGCTAAAATAAATTTTTAAAAATTTAGTGTCCCCCTAAAATTTGAAATTTAAAATTGTGTCCCCTTTAAAGAAAATTACATTTTATTATACAGTTTTCAAATTTCTAATTATTACTATTAGCGGTTAAAATCTAAATAATAGACAAAATCCAGTTAAAGCAATATACAGAAACACAACGGTTGTTTAATTAGTCATCATTATCGACCCCCTCTGTGAATCAGGCTTCAAATTTGAGATTGAGAAAATTAAGAAATTGAGATTTTACATATAGCTGAATTGACCTCAGAAAAAATTTTTAGTCATATATACGAACTCAGTAGACATAAGGGAATGGGAAAAAAATGCGTGCAAAAAAATTAGTTTTTTGGGACACCCTTATATACATATGTGTGTGTGTGTGTGTGTGTGTGTGTATATATATATATATCTCAGGTCTTAAAATTAAGGTTGGCATTGGATAATGGCAACCTAACTGCTTATCTAAAAGTGTTTTAGGTTGACTATTTTTTTACCAATTTTATTTCTGTTGTTATGGTAAAACCTTTGTGTTGAAAATCTTGTGTTGACCTGCTGACGACTAAAAATGAATTAGGTTTGGCAATAAGTTGCCAACCTTTTTTTTTTTTTTCAAATCTGAGGGCTGATATATATGTGTGTATTTGATACTGTATTTACCAGAGTTGCCAGGGTAACCAACTTGTCAGGGTCACTACAGTTAAGGAGGCTGCTCTTATTTTTTTCTTTAAGTTTGTATTTACAACTCTCTCTCATCCCTTTAACTCCAATAAAAAGGTTTTAACAACCAATATCTCTTCACTGAGAAACAAGTTGAATTTAGTAATTTTGAAATTAAGAATTCAACAATAAACATAAAATCAGAACAAGTTTGTAAATTCCCCATCAAGTATGGCAGTAAAATTATCATAAAATTAGAACAATTTTGTAATTTCCTCAACAATTATGGCAGTAAAACTATTATAAATTCAGAACAATTTTGTAAATTCCTCATCAAGTATGGCAGTAAAACTCTTAAGTTAAATTTTTTTATTTATTGTCTGCTTCGCACCATAGTATTAGTTATGACGCTGAAAACTCAAATCACATCAACAATATTGAAAGCTTAAACTGAGCTGAAAAGTATATGGCTTGAATATATGAACTCCTTAATACTATGAACATTATTCAACAGCTTTCTTAAATTACTGTCAAGCAATTAAAATATACAAAACTAATATCTTCAGAGTTTTCAACCACCTCAACAATCTGCTTTTCAAGGCCATTTAGTACTAAAATGCATTTTCAGTTTATAATGCAATAAAGTACAGTTAAATGTAGCCTGGTACAATTACCACCAAAGTGATAAGTGATTTTAACTTTGTAAAATAAATACCAATGACAATACATAATGTAAATTTAAATGGTAGTTACTATTTGTTCTTGAATCATAACTACATAACAAATATGTTTATTTCAAAGAATGTATAAAAATAGAAAGATGTCTTGTTGGCTTAATTATGTACTTAAATCAAATACAAAAAAAAAAAAGAAGTTATTAATAAGAACGAAAGAAAATGCAAGAGCTAGTTGAACAATGCAGAAAAATCCTTTGTACAAATAGAATATCAAAAGGTTTGATTTAAAAAGTGTAGCCAGGGATACAAATAGAATATCAAAAGGTTTGATTTAAAAAGTGTTAACTATAGTTTAGTTTTTGATACATAGAATAAAAAACCATTTAAAGGTAAAGCTAAACAGCATGAAAACTGAATTTGGGATGAAACTATTTATTATGTTATTGTTTTAAAATTAGTTAGCTGAAATGAAATCAAACATGTTTGACACATAAGTTTCTATTATATAAAGTCTTATATGTATACGCTATCATCCCAATTTTATGCCTTTTAATCCTACCTTATCCCTGCCTTAATTAATCTTAACTTAACTAGTAATAATGCTGATTTTTTTATTTTCTTTTAATTTTCACTTTTTATTTGTATTCATCGGATTTGCTTGACTCACTAATTTTTCTTGATGAATGTGTAACTATTAAAACAGCATTATATATTTTTGTATTTATATTATATTTTTATGATTATATTTGAAAGTATCAAAGTGAACTAATTCAGCTGTCACTTGTATGTTTTTAGGCGCTTCCATATGTTGGCTTACTCATTGTATTATTATTTTTTATTTATGCTGTTATTGGAATGCAGGTAATTTTTTTTTATAATTCTCTAAAATCTATACAATAAATTATCTCTTTTATAATTGCGTTTTTATATCAGGTTTTTGGTACAATAAGTATTGACAATGATGATTCAGCTATTAATCAATATAACAACTTTCAAACCTTTGCTGCTTCTGCTTTTCTTTTGTTTCGGTATGCAAATATATATTTAATATATATATAAATTTTTAACAGAAATTTTGTGCAAAAAAGTTTGTAAAGTTTAACTGTTCTGTTTTAGGTCTGCTACAGGAGAAAATTGGCAACAGATCATGAAATCTTGTACTCCCAAAGAAGATGTAGTTTGCCAAATTGACAACACTCGCAAATGTGGATCATATTTTGCCTATGTTTATTTTATGAGTTTCAACATGATATGTTCATTTTTGGTAAGTTTTAGAGCACTATATTTTTTAATTGTGTTTAATATTTGTACTTTAAAATCTTAAAATCTAGAAGACATTTTTGTCAACTAGGTTTTAGAAGGATAAATCTTTTTAAGTCAAATTTGCTCTTTTTTTCTTAATTATGAAGAATTTTTGTTCAAAAGTTAGTGTTAACATAAAAACTCCAAAATGGTTCACAATTTTTTTGTTAACAACACATCATTATTATAAAATATTGAAAATAGTTGGAGCAAGCAAAGATCTTGGTCTGCAGTTGGAGCAGGTGTAAATCTTAGTTTGGTTTAGGAGCTTTATTAAAGTCACCTGTTTTTTTTTTTTTTTTCAAACATTGTTATGGTTGGAAAAGCTCAAAGTTAAGCTTTACTTTAAGCTTCCTTTAGAAATTGCTTTTGAAGAGTTGCAGCATTTGTAGCATGTAAAACTTTACTTAAGTTAAAATGTTTAAAAAAACTTGAAAAAATTAGTTCATAAACTGCAAAATCATACTTTAAATCCATACCTTAAAACACAAAAAAGCTATGTCCATTTTTTAAAATTTTCTTTAAAGGCAAAAAGAAGTTTTATATATGTATTGTTATCCAATGTCTTCACAGAACTCACTGACATTCATATGCATTAAGTGGTTGTCCTTAAAAATCATTTCAGAAAAAGTCAGGGAATACTAAAATTCGTTTTCTGTGAATTTCAGGGAATACAAAAACCATACAAACATTTGTTTTCTGAAAGTTCAAATTTGAATTCATATGTTACAGTCATTACAGGTCTTAAAAAAAGCCACTACAGGTTTATAAAAAAAAAGTCATGCAATGTATATTATACAATAAAAAGTTATAAGCAGTAATTGTTTAATTTTTTTTTCTATGTTTCCAAACTTATGTTAGTTAACATTACAAATTATTTTACTAATTCCAAAAAAAGAAAATAGTATTTTTGATTTTAAGATTTTATTAGCAGAACTTGTTTTTAACTGATGTCACAGTAATTTTAAATTTACGTATCTTCTATTCTGTTTTTAACGAATGTTATATTTTATGTATAAACATTCTTATATATAAAAGTTAACTGCGAAAGGAAAACCCAGCTTAACATTTATAACTCAAAGAACTTTTTTGTATTGACATCATTTGTCAATTAAAAAATTGCATCAATCAGACAAGTATTAAAAAAAAAAAGGAGATTCTGTTACAGTTCGGGTTGAGTCAACCTCTTTCAAAATTTACTAGATTTTTTTTTTGTAACTAATTTAAATTACCTATTTCTAATAGTTTTACATATTTTTATTGGACGCATATTTTTATTGGACACATCAATTCGCCTATTTATCCTAAAATCTTGTTTGATTTCTCTGACCCTTCTTTTATGGGCTTCTGTTTAGCACCTCTTCACTCAATTATTTTTCTCTTTGTTCTTTATTGTTCCCTTTGTTCTTAAGACTGCACTCTTTGTCATTTTTTCAATTTTTTTTTCAATGACTTATCACACTGAACAGCTTAACTCTAGCACGATTGATCCTGTTAGAACTAAAGTTAATAACTCTTGTATTTCTTTATCTCTTACTTAGTTAAGATTGTGACTTATTTCCCAGGCAACCCTAATCGCTTACCTGCACCTCTTTGTTTGTGTCTTGGCTCTGATCCTATTTTGTGTTTATTTCTCTTTTAGGTAGTTCAAACCAAGCTATGATCTAAAATTTTTATCTCATACTTTTTTTTAAGACTCGATAAATAATAAAGTGGTAAATAATATGAAGAAGCATTAGTGCTAATTTATTTAATCATTTATTAAATTTAAATTTAAAAACTTTCCTTAGAATAACTTTTATTATTACTGGCATTTTAAACCAGCATCAATAAATGGTTTGTTCCATCTAATAAACAGATTTTTTTTCAAAGCTCAAAATTGTGACAGCAAATTGTGAACTCGTTTTTTATTTTATAATTTTTATTTTAGATTATAAATTTATTTGTTGCTGTAATAATGGACAACTTTGATTACTTAACTCGTGATTGGTCAATACTTGGGCCACACCACCTAGAAGAATATGTTCGTACTTGGTCTGAATATGATCCAAATGCCACGTAAGTGTTTAAACTTTTTTTATTATTTGTATACAAAATGCTGAAAAGAGGGGTTTGTTAATTTTGTGTATACTATTTTTTAAGAGGGCGTATGAAGCATATCGATATTGTTACCATGTTAAAAAGAATTGAACCCCCTCTTGGTTTTGGTAAATGTTGCCCTCACCGAGAAGCTTGCAAAGTAATTTTTTTTAAACATGTTCAAATTTGTGATTCGATTATTATTTTCCATTGTTCTATATAAACAAATAATTTTCTCTTTTTTCTTCTTTTTCTTCTCGACTTTTTTAATGGTTGAAATGTTTAGTTATTCGGTTTTATCTATTTAAACATTTTAGTTGTTGAAACGTTTAGTTATTCGGTTTTATCTATTTAAACATTTTAGTCGTTGAAACGTTTAGTTGTTCAGTGTTATCTGTTTAAACATTTTAGTTGTTGAAATGTTTAGTTGTTCAGTGTTTTCTATTTAAACATTTTAGTTGTTGAAACATTTAGTTGTTCGGTGTTATCTATTTAAACATTTTAGTTGTATTTAGTTATTTGATTTTTTGCTTGTTTTTATTTGATTTTATTTGTTTATTGTTATTTTATTTTATATGTTTTTATTTTTATTTGATTTTTTTTTTTTTTTATTTGATTTGGGTTTTTTGTTTTTATTTGATTTTATTCTTTATTTTACAGCGTCTTGTTAGTATGAATATGATGATGAATAATGATGGAACAGTTGACTTTCATTCTACATTGTTTGCGCTCATCAGAACATCGCTTAATATTAAAAGACCAGAAGGTTTGTCAAAATTTGTATATACGGTAGATTAGGTATAATGAGCTCTAAGTACCTTAAGTACCTTTAGCGAAAATTGGAATTTTTTAAAATAATTATACTGGATCCAAAAAAAATTTTTAAAAACAGAGAGGTTTTAAAAAGCAGCGAGAGTGCTCATTTAATCCAAACCCCTTGATAATATAAGCACTTTAAATTGGTTTTAAAAAATATCATTAGAAAAGTAAAAAAATACCAAACTGACAACTAAAACTAATTTGTGGAATATAATGATTCTTTATTAACAAAAAAATCATTAAAAGATCAAGTTTTAGGCCACTTTTTTATTGAAACAATACTGATTTGTTTTTACCGAAATTTAAAAAAAAATCGATTTGTTATTTATTCAATTTTATTAACTCAAACTTTGTAAACTAAAAAACTAAAAACACTGGGTAATTTCATATTACATGAAAATAGTATCTTTAAGTCAAAAATAAATGTTCCTATCCATTGTTTTTCAAACAAAAATGAAACAGATTCTTATCTAACATTTTTCTTTGAAAAATTTAGATAAGAATCTAACATTTTTCAAAAATATCTATATTTTGACATCAAAATTTCACACCACAGATTTTTAGATGTATAATGATAAAGTTTTAACAAAACAAAAAATTTAATAGCATTTTAATTAGATGAGAGCTACTAATTACTATGAATAAATTTATGCTAATTATACTGCTTTCTGTTATCACCGCATAAAGTCAATTCATAAAAACATAAAGCATCTTGTACTTCACTACTCACATCTTGCTCATATTACCCGCGACTACCCTACTGAGAATTTTACTAAACATAATGATATAAAAGATAAGGTGCTAGGTAGATGGGTTTTGAGTGGTGGTGTTGTTTATTTTATTATTAAATTTTTTATTTTAAGAGTTGATGTATTGGTAAAATTATATTTTTTAGTAACAGATATGCAAATGTTCTATTTGCAATACTTGATACAATACAAAAGATTTTTTAAAGTTTTTTATTGAGATTTTTATGATTTAAATTTGAAAAAAATTTAAACAAATCTTTGTAAGTTTGTAAGCATTCTAACAAATGAGATATTTGTTAATTTTCTTTTGACAAATAAAAAAAAATCTAAACATGTTAAGATATTGGTCTTTTGTTTTAACATTTTGGTGTTTGAAATTTTGTGATCATGTTTAAGATGATAGTCTAATATACTCTCCAGTATTTTATAGATCTGTTACTGTTAAATTGAATACATTTCATTTTAATGTTTCTTCCTTAATTATATATATCATTTCTATTATACATCATTTATATTATGTAGATTCATGAGTCATTATTTTTGATGTGATGATTATATGAGTAGTTCTTATTTTTTTCAATTGTCAATTTCAATTTTTTCAAAATGATTTGTGTGATGTTGTGATGGTTTTCAATAATTTTTTTGAAAAAAAAAACAAACAACCTAAACATTTTATGGTATTGGTCTTTTGTTTCACCATTTACTTTATATTTAAACATTTAAAGTAAATGGTGAAACAAAAGACCAATACCATAAAATGTTTAGGTTGTTTGTTTGTTTTTTCAAAAAAATTATTGAATACCATCACAACATCACACAAATCATTTTGAAAAAATTGAAAAGTTTGAAATGTCAATAGAGACATTTCAAACTGTACTTTAAATTGTTTGTTGGAGGGAGACCTTTAATTAGAGAAAATGTATTTTTATTATTCTTTTAATACTTTTTAAAAATACAATTTTTTTAAAAGTATTAAAAAAATAAAAAAAATGGTTGGTTGAACAAGATATATTTCATTTTAAAAAATAGAATAGATAAAAAGTTTTAATTATTTACATGTTACCATCATGTTGTTTTCACTATATTTTTTTTTTTACCAGCAATAACACTAAGTAAGTTGCATATTATTATCGAAAAATCTTTGGAAGTTTATTTTTATAGGAAGTCTGAAAATAGTTCTCCATAAAATACACCTTTAAATATTATGGTACCATCTACTTTTAAAATGAATAACATAATTTCAATGTTTTATAATTCATAAAGAGCTGCAGTTAAAAGTACATTTTAAAATAGGTTTACTTTTGATGTTCTTTTTTTAACTTTTTATTATTACTAGCATTTTGAAAATGGTTTATTCCAAAATATAAAGTGCCGATTAGATATCTTTGAAGGAAAAGTTAATTTTTTTTCAAAAAAATGTAAAAAATGAAATCAAGAAACAAACAAATTATTGAACTTCTAAGTGTTGGAATTCCACCCAATCAAGTTGCTGAAGCTCTAGGTGTACATAGAACAACAGTTTTTCGTTTTCAAGCTCGTTTTCAGACTTGTGGTCATGTAAAAAGAATAAAGGTAGTGGAAGACCAAGACCTAAAAGAATACTAGCAGCAATAAGGCTGTCAAAACTAGGCTTGTCAGAAACCCTCTGAGATCAATCAGGAATATGTCCAAGGAGATGAACATAATTAATACAAAAATGTGAATAATCTTAAAAGATGATGTTAGAGCTAGGTCATTGACTCCAACTGCTAAGCCATTAATCACTACTGCTAACATGGCAAAAAGGTTTGACAGGTGCAAGACATGCTGATTTTACTGTTTTCAGATGAAAAACTTTTTACAGTGGACAAGACCTCAAACAATTAAAATTATAGAGTTTTAGGAAAATGAACTATGTTAAACATGGCTGCTGCATGTAGATTTAAGTTAAGCATGATACTTCCAAAGACATAGGTTAGAAACAAAACTTTTGACTTCAATAAAAACCTCTTGACTGCAAGTAAAATATTCTACCATGAGTCTACTGCCTATCTGAAGAACATTTAAACTATAGTGTAAGAACAATTAAACTATACGGTTATTTGTGTTATGTATGTTTTGAAAGAAATTTTTTGGTTCTTAATTAAGTTTTTTTTGTATCGCTACAAAAAAATTTTTATATCTCATTTAAAATAACAGAAGACATGTTGACAGTTAATTTATGATAAATTAACAGTTAAGAATTTTATTTGTATTTAGGTAATCCATTAAAGTTTTTGTTGATCCCCACAAAAAAATTTTAAACTTATTGTTAGTTCAACTTTGTGAGAAACTTTGTAAAGTTTTTACTTTTACTAAATGAATATTGCTTGTACATATTGTTTTTATTTATTGTTTTACGTTGTTCTTTTTTATTTATTTTTTGTATACCTTCTCGGTTAGAATTCAAACAGTTTGAAGAAAAGTGGAAAATCTTAGATTTTTAAATAAACATGAATATTGTTTTTTATTATTTTATTTATTTTTAAAGCTAAGTCAAATATGGTCAAAGAAAATTATGAACTTCGTAAAATTATAAAGCACATATGGCCACGGACAAGTCCAGAGCTCATAGATAAAATATTGCCTAAACCTGAATGTAAGCACATTAATAAAACATTTTTTTGTTGTTGTTTTTATAACAAAATGTTAAAAAAATGTTAAAAAATTTATTTTTACTTTATGATAATAAAAAACATTTTTAAGGTGATGAAGGAATCACTGTTGGAAAGTTTTATGCTACGTTTTTGATTCAAGAATATTTCAGGCGCTTTAAAAAAAAGCGACAGGAAGAGAGGAGGAAGAAAAATGCAGAGACAACTGTTTCATTAATGGTACATTGTATTTGAACTTTTTTATGAATAAGGTGCATGAAGCATGTTATTTCTCATTCTTGTCATCTGGAAATTGTGTGATGTTTTATTTTTAAATTTTAATTATTTTTCAATTTTAAAGTTTATTAGCAGTTTACAGTTAACAGTTAAAAAGTTTAGTTGAAAAATTTACTTTTAAAGATTATTATACATAATTACATAAACCAATATCATCTCCAAAAATGTTTTACAGATAATAATAGGTGAGTTATTATTAGCCTGGGAGTTCATAAGAACAATATTAGAATGATAATCTAACTACAAAGATAACCTTTTTAAACTAGGTTACAATTGCAGCTAGGTTACCGTTGTTAACAGTAAATAAGCTAATTTGCAAAACTAATCATATATGTAAAACACTTAAAGCAACATATAACAAAATTTTCTAGATTTTCTCATTCTGTTTAAAAAACAAAATGCTTTATAGGCTTTAATTATCTTTTTAATCTATTTATCTTTTATTTTAATCTATTTAATTATCTTTTTTATCTATTTAATTATCTATCTACCCAAACATTCTTTTGTTTATTTATCTTATCCAAGCATTGTTTTGTTTAATTATCTTACTCTTTTGTTTAACTCAAATTATAGTAATAATTCTTTATACTTATTGTTAATTTTTTTATACAAAATGATAAATCTTTTTTTTAAGTTTACTCATCAATTTTTTTTATTGATGTATAATTGTGATTGATGTATCTTCGTGTTATACTTTTATTTTTGATTTATGTTGATGGGTTTTTAACTACTTACCTAATTTAGTTCTATCATAATTTCTTATTATACATATTCTATGTTGTTATAACTCTTCTATATATATGTTATATGATAAATGTTATATATATATATTAAATGATATTTATAACTCTTCTATATATATATATATATATATATATATATATATATATATATATATATATATATATATATATATATATATATATATATATATTAAATGATATTTTGTATTTTAGATAGAATACAAAAACTCTTGTACATATAAAAGTGCCCAATAATAAACAAATATGATTTATTTATTTAATAGAGCATTATATAATATTATATTCATGATATATGACCAATCTTTTAGACCGTTTCGTAAGCTAAATGATGAACTAAGTTATATATATGTTGACCCTCCCAGCATTTTAAAGCAACTTCCTCGTTCTATAGAGTTAAGGCTGTTAGCTAATTCATCTAATGAAACTATTTTTTGAAACTGCCAATTTGTATCAGGATGCATTAAAAAAGTCTGGTTACAAATTCAAACTTAATTATATTCCAAAACTAATTCAAGCTCTATCAAATATAGTAAAAATGTTTCTACCAATATTGGTAAACTCTTTTTGAATTTAATAGACAAATACTTATCAGGTAGCCGTAAATACCACAAGATTATCTAATTATCTAAGGAGGTATGGAGGTTAAAAGAAAATGGAATATGCCCAACAATTGAATGGAAAATTGTAAAACGTTGTAGATCTTACAATCTCGCGTTAAAATGATGCAGCCTATGCATCATTTTAATGTGAGATCATATTTAAGCATGAAACTATTAGTACCATAAAAAGCTGTATTTTCTTTGTTTGTATATATATATATATATATATATATATATATATATATATATATATGTGTGTGTGTGTATATATATAAATATATATACATATATATATGCATATATATAGTATTCATATGCATATATGCATATGTATACTATATATATATACATATATATATATATATGTGTGTGTCTATATATTTGTATATATCTGTATATATGTATATGTATATATATATATATATATATATATATATATATATATATATATATATATATATATATATATATATATATATATATATATATGCATATATATAGTTTTATTTTCAGATAATTTTGTATGTATGTATTAAAGTATTTATAAATATATACAAAAATTATTTCTTCAAATGCGATTTGAACCAGGAAATAATTTGTTATACTTTATCTACTTAGGCTGGAATTCGCATTTTGCATTCAGCTGGTCCTAAATTGAGAAGAACAATATCTGGTGAGTTAGGAGAAGAAGTTGATTTTAAGGTAAGAACTTTCGATATAACTTGGATTTATTTCGGTTTTTTCGTTCCGGTTTAGTCATAAGAAGTATTTTCAAAAACTTTGATTATTACAAGAACCTTTCATAATTTTCCATTTCTTTTCTTAAGAAACTTTATTTATTATTTTATTTATTATTTTATTATTTTATTTATTGCAAGAGTTAAAAAACAAAAAAGTTTAAAAAATATAAATTTTAAATATTCCAACAAAATGAAAATAATGAGAAAAAATGAAACAAAAGATTTTGCTATGGTTAGAGATATGTCTATCGATGCAAAATATACAACTTTTATCTCTTCAACTTTTACAAATGAAAAGTGATACATTAAATTTTATAAAAAGTTGGTTTTTTATAAAATTTAATGTATCATATTTTGTTTACTTGATTTTCGGACACTTTCCATCTTTTGACTTGTATAATTGAATTTTGATTTACAAGCAAAACAGTTGTTATGTCAACAATGATTATTTTTTTATTTTGAACTTTAATTTTAGTAAAATTCTAACCCATAATAAAGTATGTGAAATGAGTGGTATGTGAAATGAGTGGTACCAGACATAAATAAGTTAATCGCGTTAATATGACTCATTTAAAGTTATTTATTTTATTGTTTTCTTGTTTTGTTTTTATCTAACTAAATAGTTTCGTTTTTATTTTAAACTCGTCAAGGTTTTTAAAATTATAAATTAATTATTAATTGTATATTGCATTTCAATTTTACAATAAACTAAACATTGCTTAACTAATATTTCTAACATTGTTTTAACTGAAGATGATACACTTTTGCAATATCTCCCGTGTCACGTGATGTATTTAACAAATGTAGTGTCGGTAATACTTCTAAACGCTTTTTTATTTAGCGTGGAAAACGCCGTAGTTTTATTGGAAGCTTGACAAATTCTGTTCGAAGATCGTTAACCTTTACTGAATCTGAAAGGATGCGTAATATGTTTCGGCGGCGTCCCAGCAGCAATGTGGGTGATAACGCTAATAGCTCACCACTGCTCAATGTACATGATCAAAACAATGATTTATACAGGCATTCTTACCACGGTTGCAGCTCTTATCAAAATGAATTGCACAAAAATAAGGTTCAAATTGGTTTTAATACAAAATATAAATTGATGTTTATGTTACTGACGTGCATTTGTGTTGTCTTAATTTATTTTTAACTTATTTATTTTATTATCATTTCTTTGTATTTTTTTATTTTTAGTCTGAATCCTTAAGTGCAGATGAATTATCAAGAGGTCTTCTAAAACATGATAAAAACGATAACTCATCAAACAAAGACGTTAATAATTCTACAGAATATATTGATAGTAGTACGGAAGATATTCATAAAAACAGTGAAGAAAAGACTAATAAAAAGTCATTTGAGTATTCGAATTTTCGCCGTCCGAGTTTACGGTTTTTACCTCCAACTGTTACTATTGATTCAGATTCTGTTGAGGAAAACGATACTGCTAATGAATCTAGCTTACCAGTGTTATTAGAAAACTCATCATCCATGGAATAAAATAGAACCGTATTAACTTGCTTAATTATTCCCATCGGCTACCGGCCATGTCTAATAAACCATAAAAAGAAGTCTTTAATACGCTAAAATTTGCGACGTTTTTATTAACAAAAATTTATTACATGACGACATTTTTTAGAATCAGCGATAGTTTTACAACAAAAAATCTATCGCAAATTTTTTTCATAAAAAGTTTTTTATTTATAAATTTTTGTATTAAATATGTTTGTTATAATTTTATTTTTAACTGAATTTTATTTTCTGTTATTCGCTAAATTATTTTTTTCACACATTTACACATTTGTTACTAAATCCCGTTTAAATTTGCCGTTCACGTTTTAAAGTGAATTATTAAAAGTATATGCCTCGACATTTTTTTTTTTTTATTTAAAAAAATGACAACTTGATTTTTTTCATGAAGCAATTAGTTTTTTTTCTAATGCTTCTCTTTTTTTAAAGGTCTCGTAATTCTTTTTTTTTTTGTCAATATATTTTGGTTTTTGTTTTGCTTTTTCGATGCGAATTTGCTATTAGTAAAATATTTAAATGCTTCAAATAAATATTTACATGCAAAATTAAAAGTATGTTATACAAATTTAAAATAAATATGATATTTAGTTATCGCCAGGCACGTTCTTTTATTATTAATTTGCGTTTTTTCAAATTTTAGATTCTTTTTTAATGAAGCCTTGAAATCAGCCAAAAAATTGAATCGATTTGGAGGAAATCTAATATACGTTATATAAATTAAGAACCATGATTATTCTCATTTTCATATATTTTTCAAATTGAACTTTTACCTTATAAATTGATTATTTTTTTAAAAATAAATTGATTTTTTTTTTACTTAATTTAATAGTGAATAATTCTTACGACCTCGTATATATATATATATATATATATATATATATATATATATATATATATATATATATATATATATATATATATATATATATATATATATATATATATATATATATATATATGATCGTGTATCTAGGACCACCCCACTTTATTTAAAAACTGTAAAGTTCGAAGCTTTTCAGTGGGGTGATCAGTTATAAAAATATTTATTTTTTAATCTTAAAGAACGCTTTTTGACGGTCTAAAGCAAGTTTTTGTCGCTGGTATCTTATATATATATATATATATATATATATATATAAAGTTTTATAATATTTATAAAAATATATATATTAAGTTTAAATATAGTTTTTTTACATCATTTTTTTGTAAAACTATTCATGAGATCTTTTGGATTTAGTAAAAATTGCTCCACTAGCTCAATTCTACACTACGATTTAAACATAAAGAATTGCTATGAACAATTGTATAATAAACGGCCAGGCGCTGAATCCAAACCGAGTTTGTAGGAGCATTAATTATTTGAAACTAATTTTATTTTTCTATGGCATCAAATTTTATATTTACATATTTTTTAAATAATAAGTTTTTTTTTTTTTTTTTCTGTGAAACATTTATAGTTTATAGAACATTATAGAAACATTAGAAACATTTCTGTGAAACATTTATAGATTTTTTAATTTTAATAAAACTAGGAGTGTGACCTGAAAAAAATATATAGCATAAGTTGTGCTGATATTCAATGGAGGTGACGATGAGGTCATTATTGACTATAGCCAAATTTCATTTCTTTTTGTGTTTTCTAAAAGTTTTTAAAGAAATTTTCCACAGCAAATTCTTTTAAACATTAAATTATCTTAGTTATCATCATAAGATATAACTGTTATACTATAAAAAAATTTAAAAAATTTTTCAAAGAAAACATTCCTAAATGATCTCCTTTTTTTTATTATTTTCATTTATTCTTGTTTGAGTTTGAACTACTTTTTGCTTGTATTTTTACTTTGTAAACATATTTACAGAGGCGATTAAAAAAGTAATAATAAATATTTATAATATTACAATTAATATATATTCATTAGAATATTTACATCTCAATTAAAATTTCTCAATTTTCTTTTGTTGTTTTCATTGGTCTAATAAAAGCTTTTGGTACTAGTAATCATACTTTTTCAACTGGAACTTTTTAAAAATACTTTTTAATTAACACGAGTTTTGTAGGGTATACCTGTTTAAAATGCTTCATTTAAGATTAATATATTGTTTAAAAATAACCCAAATAATTGAAGAAAATTTTTTTAAGTGAATATAAAAAGTATATTACCTTATTTGTTAAATACTACATAAAGAGTTCCTCAATGATCCAGGGCAGCCAAGAACCGTCACGCCGCCTGGGACAGCAACCCTGATTGGCGCCCTTATCAAAATTTCCCTATATTATAGATGAAGGACCTTTTTTTTTTTGTAGGTTTTTCTCATTTGGCGCCCCTTGGATATCTGCCGTCCAGAACAAACTGTCCCTTTTGCCCATCATCTTTGACGCGCTATTGCGCGTCATCATTCAACTTGCTAAGCATAGATGCAAGTGTATAGGTTGAGAGTTCAACTTTAGCTAATAAAATTAAAAATAATAAATTCTATTGTACTATATTGAGCCTAAATATAACTTTTTAGTCTCTAGTCTTTAGTCTCATTTTTAGTCTTCTTCACTTATAATTCTTTAATTACTTTATAAAGTGCTAAAATCGTATGAGCTTGGTGCTGAACTTGAAGAGTGAGGCTACCATCTTAGCAGAAGTACTTTATATACTCGGTTGATGCTAAAACAGAGCCAATTGTTTGAAGGGAAAAGACACGGTTCCGGTCAAGTTGATGCGAGCTTAAAACGATCTTTATTCAAGTCACACGGATGATTTATTTTGTACAGCGACTATAAAGAATGTGGAAGAAACTTGCTTTTTTTCCGGCCCCAAGGATGTGTGCTTTATAAGTCAAGACAATAAAGCTCGGATTCCATTCGGAATCACCGCTGCTAAAAAACAAGCTTGTATATTAATGCATACGGAATATTGAGTTTCTCTTTTGATCACGATTCATTGCCGCAAAGCACAAGCTTATTTTGTCTTTCTATGGAAGCATTAAAATCAAACCAGATGGGCTTAAAAAATCTGACGCAGTTTCTTATTTTGGTCCCAATTATATTGCTGTTCGATGTGGAAAGCATTTAGACAGCGTATGCTCACAGATTGGACTTTGAACAACTTTTGACTCTGCTAGATTTCAATTCCATTCCAAAAGACCCTTTGATCAAGTTGGTCAACCTAGTAATTGTCTTCAGTGTTGATTTAGTGGGAATGTTTCACTCTCATGATCATTATGGAACTTATCTAGACTCTCATTTTTAATAACTCAACTCAATATCAAAACACAATACATATCGAAAGACTTAAGGAATCAATTATCTGCATTGCGACTTACATTTAAGGTAGGACAGTGGATCTTCTTTAGGAGAAATAGTTTTTTGATTTCGCTGGAAAGATTATTGCCATAACCTTTTCAGGCCAACATTGAGTTCCAGCGTGTACGTCCATCAATTATCATCACTTTTTCCTTTCTCAGTTTTTCTTGACACTCTCTTTGCAAAAAATCATTTTTTACATGTGATTTTCAAAAAAAACGAGCAATTTTTCTAATTTTATTTATTACTGATGAAAAATCTTGAACAAATTCAATTTCATAATTGGCAGGAGCTACTTCAAGCCAACTTTGTCCTTCGCTTTTTTCATAATCTTCCTCATCATCATCACATTCGTCACTTATTGAAGAATTATCAAGTTCTGTTTCAAAATATTCGTCATCAGATTCTACTAAATTTGTATGAATAGCATATAAAACATCTACCAGAGCCAAATGTATGCCATGACTATGACAAATCTGATGATAAATACCCATCAATCGTCCCATTTTTTTCATTACAGACGATCCATCTGTTATAACAACGATTATGTGGTTTTTGAGCTGCAAAACAAACTCGCCTAGTTTTTTAATAACAATCTCAACTGCTTGGTGCTGGCATTGTCTTTTACTCTTATCATACCAATACTATTCACATTTCTGTTTTTCATATCGCTGTTCATACACATATAACGTCTGTTTTTTTTAGAATGTATTCAATCAATGGGAAGCTAGTCAAATACCAATCACAAAAAATATGCGTCCCAGCTATCAACCCTTCTGCTAATTGAGCAACTACAGCTCCGCCAACTCCCACTTTGAACTGATTAAGAACAGGATTGTATGTCCTTGTCCCTTGGTCCACAATGAAATTCATAACTCCATGACATTTAGACTGAAATGAAATCCACAAATCCATGACATTTGGACAAGAACATTATTTTTATCCAAATTTGATTTGGCTTGTTGGCAACATAACGGCGAAGAGGACAAGCCCCTGTAAATGGGATCATTTGTTCATCAATACTCAAGTCCCGGCATCTTGGAAGTAAAAGGCAGTCTTTTCGGACACGATCCACTATGGGTCTGACTTTCCAACGACGATCCAGTTTTTTTTGCTCATCTGTCACATCAAAGTCCACCACAACCTTCAAGTTGTTTCGGATCTGAAAATATCTATTTCTTGATATAATATCAGCAATGGCTGGTAATCTAAGTGTTTTTTGCCAAATCATACGCAATTGGGGATATGATATGCTAGAAATCAATAAACTAAATAAAATGTTGAAGTTCAATTGATGTTGATGATATTTAAACTTTTTCCAGTTTGATTTGTTGAATTGACATGTGCAAAATGCTATTTGCTCAAAAAACTCTTCATCGAGGTATTGTTTTATATAACCTAATGTATTCCATTCACTACACTATCAGGAATAGGATTGAAAGTAAAAATATTTCGCAAGAAATTTTCACCATGCTTTCACAATAAGCATCTGTTTGTAGTGTTAGAAGGAGGCTCACCATCACTATCATCATCATTGTCAGAATCATGATCCTCAGCAGACACTTCTTCATTTTGAGTTTTATTTTCGATATCTTCCCCATCTGACAAATCTGATAAATTTGAATCATCTTTGTCTAGAGCAAAACTATAATAGATAAAATCAATTAAATTCATTCAATGAAATATTACACAAATTAATTTTTAAAAAATTAGTGATATATGGTTTTATTAACCGCTATTATTTTAATGCCATCGGTAATACGAGTAATCCTAACCCTAAATCATATTTAATCAACCCTCTTTGCATAATCATATCCTATTTTACCCAAAAAAACACATTTTAAGAAAAAAATCAATAATCCAAACTTAAACCCACTGTTTATCGTAATGAACACTTCATTTGTCTGACTATAAAATTTTTCCAAATTAAGTTAACTAAATATAATTTGTGTTAAAATGTCCCTTAGATATTATTAATAAATAATATAAATAATTTTAGGGTAAAAAAGATTTAAAAGTAGAAATTTTAATATTTACCTCGTTTTTTTGAGTAAAAAATTTTCCTCAAATTCGTTGCCATTTTAGTAAACAAAGACAATTAATTTTCTTATTTTTTAGCTTAAGGATTATGCTACTATGTCCATTGTATTTTACAGCGGTTTTGAATTGTTAGCTTGTTGCGTTAATAAGCTATGAATTTTTAATAGTTGTCCATTGTAATAGACGCGGGATCTGAAGAGGATATATGTACAAAATTTAAAAAGTCCCATGACAATACTTTTAACTACAATCGTCATTAAACAATGAAATTATACGTGACTTCCAACGCGCATCTACGTGATTTCTAACATGTGTTAAAATTCATCAACTTTAAAAATAGAACAATTACATATTAAATTTAATAAAGCATAAAAATTCCTTTTTTTTTCAAATTAATACCAATGAATTATATATGAGGTATTTATAAAATTACAATCTAAGAACAGCGAATCAGCAATACACAAACTTTTTTGGAAATCTAATATATTTTGTTATTTTAAATTCTATTATCAAAATGATCTTAAATTGTAAGTGTTTTGAGTGGGGGCGTACCGAAACGGAAAAATTGAATACCGGTCGGAAACGGATTTGCCGGAATTGTCAATAAAATTCCGGCCGTAACAAGTATTATATTTATGTAATTTTTTACCTTCAAAAATAAAAGTGAAAGGCTGCACCTTAGTATCATGGCTATTTAGTATATATTTATAACCTATATTATGCATATAATCTTGTTCATTAACTTGCTTCTTGTTTTATTTAAATCTAATATGTTGCTTTTATTTGTTACTTACATTTTTAATACCGTAAACCGGGGTTACTTTGAATAGCGGGGTAACTTTGAATAAAAATCTTTTTTTTTTTCAAGTTGTAATTATGGCAAGTACTTATATGAATCTGTTCAAACATTAATCATCAAAATGTTAAAAATAGTTTATATTTTGATTATTTAAAGTTTTACTTTGTTTATTGGTTTTTATTATTCCTTAAAAAACGATTTAAATATTTCGGATATTTTAATCAAAAAAATTAGTCAGAATACTTTGTACACAACCTCAGCTAGTCACTAGCTTAGACAACAAGCTGCTACACTAGCCTAGTGTAGCAGCTTGTTGTCTAAGTTGCATAATTTTTGTTTATAAATTTATTAGGCATGCAAAATCTAAAGAAGTTTGTTAGCCTACTATAGTTATGTTCCATTGCTATAGCATAACATACTTTATTGTATACATTTTTTCGCATATGGAATAACTTTGAATAAGGTTCAAAGTAACCCCACTACATAAATAGTCAAAAATATGAAACAACTTAAAAATTTCTTTGTCATACATGTATTATATATAATATTAATATGAATAAAAATTAAAGTATCGTTTGCATAAACAGTTAGTCACACATACATACACATTCTTTCTGTATTTGAACACACACAGATATATAAATATTTATATACGTGTGTGTATAAACATAAACACATACATATATATAAACATATGTGTGTGTCTACGATGTAGAAACACACACACACATATATAAATATAAATATGAATAAATATATATATATATATATATATATATATATATATATATATATATATATATATATATATATATATATATATATATATATAATATATATATGTTACTGTTACCCGCAATACCAGGAATTAGCTAAATGCTAATGTTTATAATATAATTTAATATTGCAACTCTGAGTTTCATGTGTTATCACAATCATCAAGCAAGTAGTAAAAGTTTAATTTTGCTGCGATTTGTTTAGTGGACGTTACGGTTTATATTTGTATTTTAGATCGTTACGGGACGGAAATTGATTAGTAGTTAAGTTAATAATATTATTAATTTGTTTTTAGTTGGCTAATAATTGTGAAATAGTTATATGTTTAATGTTGTGAAATAGTTATATGTTTAATCTATTGAGCACCTTTTCAAGTATACAATATTATACATGATAATATAAAGATATTTTCTTTCTTCATACATATACACTTACGTATTACGCTCCTAATAGTTGTTAGTTAAGCACTCTATATTTGTATATTCAACAATGGATAACATCCAGTTTGATTATTCTCTTAAAAACATACCCACAACGGGAAAAAACAAATTATAATATCAAATTAATAGAAAAAATAGAAAGTTTCATAAAAAGAGTTTGTTGGAAAACTCATTTTTTTCTGAAAAACGAACAAAACAATGAAACAAACGATAATTACGGTTTTAAATCAAAACTAACACCCCCTCAATGTACCGAGCTAAACGACTTTGAAAATGACCTTTTAAATTTAGTCAAATCTATTAAATTCAGAAACATAAACGATCAATTTCAAACAAAAATAAAAAAAGATATCCTTAAAATTGTAACCAGCAAAAAAGTTCACGTATTTGCTGATAAAACCAATAATCTATATAAAATGTCTGCTGTCACAATAAACTGATGAACGAAAATGTTACAAAAACCTATAAAAAAGCACCGGATAATTTAGAAAAATCAGTCAACCTAGAAGCCAACCAAATAGCTTTAAAACTAAATTTAAATAACCGAATTGAATACCTAGCAAAATCTCCAGCATTTATCATCTTAAAAGACCATAAAGAAAACTTTCAATCAAAACCTGCTTGCCGTCTCATTAACCCGGCAAAAAGCGAAATCGGAATAATAAGCAAAAAAATCTTAGACATTACTAACACATACTTAAGAAACAGCCTAAAAGTAAACCAATGGAAAAATACCACCGACGTTATTAATTGGTTCAACGGCATAGAAGACAAAAATAGTTGTTTCTTCATCCAATCGACATAAATGAATTTTATCCATCTATAACTACAGAAATATTTAATAAAGCCGTTTCCTTTGCAAAACAACACACCACAATAACAGACGAACAACTTAGAATTATAACACATAGCCGAAAATCCCTCCTCTACTACAACAATAACACATGGATAAAAAAATTGAACCATGAATGTTTTGATGTAACAATGGGCAGCTACGATGGCGCTGAAATTTGCGAACTTGTAGGGATCTACATTCTCAACGAATTATCTAATATAATTATAAAAACCGACATAGGGCTTTACCGTGATGATGGCTTGTTGATAATACGCAATTCTAACGGCTAAGAAATGGAGCGAATCCGAAAAAATATAATCCAAAAGTTTAAAGACGTTGGATTTCAAATAGACATAAAAATAAATCTTAAATCAGTTAACTTCCTTGATGTAACTTTCAATTTAGCCCAAAACACCCATAAGCCTTTCAAAAAACCCAACGATAATCTTCAATATATCCACATATCTTCTAATCACCCACCACAAATTATTAAATACTTACCTACTTGAATATCAAGCAGACTATCACAAAATTCCTCCAGCGAAGTTATATTTTAATCAATCTAAAAACGAATATGAACAAGCACTAAAAAATAGCGGATACAAAAACTACTCCCTCAAATATAAGATCAAACAAAAAATATCCCAGAAAAATCGTAAACGCAATATCATATGGTTCAACCCCCCATTTAATAAAAACGTCTCCACAAATGTTGCAAAAATGTTCTTGTATTTACTAGAAAAAAACTTCCCTAAGACACACAAACTTCACAAAATCTTAAACAGAAACACTGGTAAGCTACAGTTGCACTGAAAATATAGAAAAAATTATAAAAAACCACAACAAAAAAATTATCTTCCCTAGAATTGAAAATAATGATCCAAAATGCAACTGTCGAAACAAAGCAGAATGCCCCCTGAATGGTAAGTGCAAATCAACAAATATTATATATAAATGCATCATCGCAGCAAAAAACCAACCCAACAAAGTTTATATAGGATTAACGGAAGGTGAGTGGAAAACCAGATACAACAACCACAAATCATCATTCAACAATATTAAAAAATTCGACCGCCCTATCAAACTATGTCTGGGATTCAAAAAACAATTTGTGAAACCCCTATGCTAACATGGTCTATTCTCAAATTAGTACCCCCTACTCACATATTTCCAAAAGATGCCCACTATGTCTGTATGAGAAATTTACTATTATATCATATCCAAAACCTGAAGAACTGTTAAATAAGAGAACCGAAATTATATCAAAGTGTCGCCACGAAAATAAATTCTTATTAAAAAATTACAAAGCTCGCTACAGACCTGACTAACAACTATAAATAAAAATAACTATACTAATCTGCTCCATATATCTCTAGGCTAACTAATAAATTACTCACATACACAGCTTTTGTAATATATTTCATAATATTATGTATATTTTTAAATCAATTTTAATTCTTATTTTCTTATTTTTATTTTATTATTTTTTAATACACAAATAATACACATTAACACATAAAAAATATTTTAAACAACATTAAACATATAACTATTTCACAATTATTAGCCAACTAAAAACAAATTAATAATATTATTAACTTAACTACTAATCAATTTCCGTCCCGTAACGATCTAAAATACAAATATAAACCGTAACGTCCACTAAACAAATCGTAGCAAAATTAAACTTTTACTACTTGCCTGATGATTGTGATAACACATGAAACTCAGAGTTGCAATATTAAATTATATTATAAAAATTAGCATTTAGCTAATTCCTGGTATTGCGGGTAACAGTAACATATATATTATATAGCTCTAGTTTATCTATTGAGCACTCTTTCAAGTATACAATATTATACATGATAATATAAAGATATTTTCTTTATTCATATATATACACTTACGTATATATATATATATATATATATATATATATATATATATATATATATATATATATATATATATATATATATATATATATATATATATATATATATATATATATATATATATATATATATATATATATATATATATATTTGTCTGTGTATCTAAATAATTTTTTTGCAAAACACTAATAAATTTTAAATCTTGTATGAAAAATATGTCATGTAATATGTGTATGAACATTCAATATTGTGTTGAATTAAGTTTGTTTAAAGTACTGTTATTTATCTTTAAATTTGTTTTTGTTTAGCATTTCATAGCAGTACTTTCCCACGTTTATACAAAAAAAAACTGACATAAAGCAGTATATAAATTATATTGAGTGCCAGTTTTCAAATTTTATGTTAACAATAAACATTATAAGATGAAAGCATTAGATGTTCATTGGGTGCAAGTTACCACCTTGCATAATAGAGTTTAAAAACTTAATCCGAAAACACATGGAAAATCCATAGTATACAAATATACAAAAATGTGCTTCTAGTCAAATTGTCTCTGGTTATGTTTATAAAGCTGACCATTTATGGACAACAAGGACCAAAAGTGGAACACTTAATGTACAATACAATTAAAGTTTGGAGGGTTTGTTTCTATTCACTCTTTTGACTGGTTTGTTTTTGTTTTTTGTCAAATTGTAGGAGTTAAAGTTCCTATTAGTTATAATCTAAGCAATCTATACAGTGAAAGGGTACTTGAATTTACTAAAGAAAATAGTATCATATTGCGAAGAAAACAGTATCTTGTTATATAACTGATATCTTTACCCATTTATTGCAACCTCATGATGTTACATTGTATGGACCTCTTTAATAGTATTAGAGGAAAATACTTAATCAATCGAAAACCTCTTGTGCCAAAAAAAAACAGACAATTACAAAAAATAAATCTCCTTTGTGCTTTCTTCTCTTATAAACATTACATTTTTTCAGATCAAAAGGTAATCAGCAACTCAGTATCTTAGTGGTTTTGAAAGAAGTATGGGATTTACCCATTAGATATAAGTATAATTTTCAATCATTTGCCAGATGGTAGTTGTAATTTTAGTAAGCCAAGCAGTAATTAATTTACTTAACAATTGTTTTATGTTGATGTCAAGAAAAAAGCTCAAAGGGAAAAAAATTACTTTTGCCCTTTTTAAAAGTATTTTTTTTGAGGATTTTTTTGCAAAATGTAAAGATGTTCCACTTGCATTGTCTGTCAGTAAAACTGATGTAAATAAGACTTTCTTTATGCTAGTCCACTTAAAACTTACCCATTAAAATAAAATAAAATACTAAATGGGTGTTTGTTATAAAATAATATTATTTTATTTTTGCAAAAATGAATTAGTGTGAAACTTGACTGTTGTTTTTATTAAATATTTAGACAAAACAATACGTTTTTGAATAGGTTTTGCTTTTACAAAAAAAACGCATTCAAAGTTAACCCATTTGTGGGGTGGGTTTGAATGACTATTTAAATTAATATTATACAAAATCCTTTTATTTAAATATTATTTTGATTTTGAATTATGTAAGTGTCAACCTTAGCCCCTATATTCATTTTGTTAAATTTCAAATATTGTCAATAGTGAAGGAAGAGCAAGTTAAAATATCTCAAAAACGTTCAAAGTAACCCCAGTTTACGGTAGTTGAAATTTTTAACCTGGATAAAATTTGTATTTAAATTACTTTGTTTAATATTTTCCATTTAGGTTAAAATTGAAATATTTACTGTATTAGGCATCCTATACTTTTTCTTTGTTTAAAACTTAAGTAACGTTTAAAATGAGACTACCCTGTAAACACAGATTGGTTCAGAATTGGTCAATATTTAGTCAAAATCGGTCGAAAAATGGATAAAACATTTAGCGACCATTATTGACTAAAAATCGACACTTGATTTGAAATGTATATTTCAAACTTTTTTATATGTACGTTAACTAAACGTCGATCTAACGTTTAGAATATCAACTTACATTAGTCAATATTGTAAACCTTTAATCGACCTTAATTAAACATAAACATTTATAGATTTAAAATATACGCTTTAAATCTTTTAAAATATACGTTTATTAAACGTCGATTAAACGTTTACAATATCGATTAATATAAGTCGTTATTCTAAACGTTTGATCGACGTTTTATAAACGTTTATTATATTATTATATATAGTAATATATATATTTGTCAGAAGACTTACATAACAGCTTAAGTCACGCGGTTTAAATAGGCATACCTAAACCGAAATAAAAAATCTAATGAAAAATAATTTTTTATTAGCTAAATAATTAAATTAGACGTTTTCAAGATTCACTTCCATACAACAACTGAAAGCAAAACGACTGTTAAATAAATAATAAACGAGTGTCGGATGCGCCATTTTAATTCATGGAGGTTAAAAAGCTCTTATTGCAACAATCTACCTTCCTAAATGCCAACAAATCAATGGACTCCGATGTTTTAAATATTATTGATGGCCACATTGACACAATTTTGCGATTGCGGTTCTGTAGTAAACGGACGTGCTTTTGCTACGAAAGAAATAAAATTGATATTGCAAGTTTTATTTATTTATTTATTTTTCAAATCTTGTCAATGATGAGTTCAAAACTTAACACTGAAGTCTCAATAAAATTAGTTCGTGAAATATTTCAAGAAATGTTCCAAAAACAACAAAAAGATATTTTAGCGTTAATAAGTGCAAATTTAAAACTGGCTAACGATCGAATTGATGGATTGCTAAAAGAAATTAATACATTAAAGAATTCTTGTGAAGTTTTAAAAAAGGAAAACGAAAACCGAAATACCGATCTTAAAAAAACAAACAAGCAGATGATAAAGTATGAAAAAATACAAAAAGACATTGAAGAAAGTCTAACGTTCTATCAGGATTCTATAACCCAAATTCAAAAATTATTGATAAAGGAATGGAAGATAATTCGTTTTCAATGCTTCACATTAATATTAGAAGTATTCAAAAAAATTTTGAGTCATTGAAACAATTTTTACATAAAATCACTGATCTCAAAATATAACTGGATAGCTGGTTCTATTGTTTTTTCCGAAAAAAGTTGAAGCGTAAATTGGCCTCCCAAGATGGCGGCGATTATAGTTCTTAGCGGTGAAACCGATATACATTTTAAATGGCTATATCAAATTACTAAAAAAAATAATTAAATAAGCTTATAAATTTGTTAAAAATAAAAGAAAACAAATGAATTTTATAAATATTAGAGAAAAAAAGAAATTATTTTTTTGTATAATTGAATTTATTATTAAATGGCATTATTTACAAATTTAGTTAAGTCTTATGTATAAGTATTGGGAACTAAAAACTATAAGTCTTATAGTTTTTAGTTCCCAACGCTGTATGCTAGAAGGTTAATAACATAACAGTATGATAAACGGTAATGATTTCTACCCTCTATATTCTCTACTACTATATTCTCTATTTTTTGTAGCAAGATGCCATTTTGTACAAATTCTACATGAATTGTTAACTGAGTGCTGTGAGTATACAAAAACTTAGGGGTTCCTTCTAGAATTATATTATACTTGAATTCTATTATTGCATAAACTATTTGAATAAAATATTACTAAGTGTCACTTATACTGGTAAAAAAAAAACCAGGTCTTAATTATAGTTATTTATAACAACTTTTAAAACAAATAAAAAGTAAATAATAGTTTCTTATAGTTTAAAGGATAATCACACAATACAATTGAAGAAACAAATGTATATAAAAATACATTTTTTTGAAAAAAATTTATTTATATCTTTATTTAGAAATGTTCAAAACATTTCCTTCTCTTTGAAATATCTCCTTAACTTTAATTAAATATCCTGCTTACCTGCTTTTAAGTATTATGGTTATATATTACAGCTTGCTGACTTTTTTATATTAATTAACTGTAAATAGCTGTTAAATAATTTTATAAATATGTTGTTGAGTTTATTTGCATAATAGATTGATTATATGACATTAAATTCAAGAAAATGATTTGCTAAAGAATATTATTAGTCTTAAAGAGATTACTGCTACACAAATGATCTTGTATAATCGAAAAACTGATTTCATTAAATATTTGGCAGCAATTAAATCTGCTCAAGGTATTTCTTGACTGGGTTGAAAAAGAAGGTTCACCATTAAATTATTTATTATCATATAAGCTCAGTCAAAACCATCTAGAGCTCTTTTTTGGTGCTGTGAGATCTGCAGAAATGTTTAACAGCAATATCAATTGCCAACAATTCACATATAAATAACTTTTTATGCAAAGTACCGTTCAATTTTCAAATGAAAACTGCAGCATCAGAGTAATAAAACTCATATATATGTTTTAGACGATTCTTTTGGTGATTTTAGTACTAAAATATCTTTTACTGAAATTGAATTAATAAGAAAATATGATTTGTTGGAGAGAGAACCAACAGTTAGTGATCACGATAATGCAGATATTCCAAACTGCAACAATCTATTTGAATACAAAAAAACTTTGATCCCATATATTGCTGGATACGTAGATAAAGACTTCAAAAAAAAATATCCTCATTAAATGTCAGAATGCACTAGTACTCCCTTTTCATTTAAAACAAAATAGCTTTTTAAAATTCAAAGACATAGGAGGTTTGATTAAACCAACCACAAGTGTTATATGCAAAGAAACAGAAAGGTGTTTCCAAATTAATTGGTTGTTTTAATAGATTGCCTCTTTCCAAATGAAATTGGAATTCAAAATGCATTAGCAAGTGCTGCTTTGAGATCAGTCGATTTCTTGAAAATAATAATTGATCTAGCTCCTCATGTTTGACTTAACTATAAGTGATAACAATATATTTTCCTTGTTTTAGCTCATTTGGCAGTTTGGCTGCCAAATTAACTAGAAAAATAAAAATATATATATATATATATATATATATATATATATATATATATATAATAAAATAATATGACACAAATAACTATATAAAAAAATTCTAGAAGGAACCCCTGAGTTGTGTGTACTCACAGAGCTCAGCTAATAGTTCATGCAGCATTTGTAAATTTGTGATATCTATTTGAAAAACTAATTTCATAATAGTTTATTTTAAAAAGATATTTAGCTGCCTACCATGCAGTTATGTTATTAACCTTCTAGCACACAGCATTGGGTAGTTAAGAACTAAAAGGTGCATAAATTGTATTATAAACAATATTAAACAAATAATTTATAGTAAAACTAAAATTAAAAGAAAGTAGTTAAATGAAAGATAAACAAAATATGAATAAAATTATTTCAGTTTTTCAAACTTAAAATAATTATTCGAAAGTTGTTTGAAAATTGTTAACTTGTATAACTACTAGTTCCTTATTTGTTCTTTACTAATGTTAAATAAACTAATTCTTAATTAAAAAAACTAAAAAATTTTATCTTATTTAATAACATTTATTTATCTTTAAAAAAGCAAGATATTATACAAACTTATTGTTTAGAATATATTTTGTTAAACAATAGAGAAATTTACGTCAATATGTAATATTGCCTTTTTTTTTTAATTATTGTTATGTAAAACAAAAATTATATTTGAGGCATGTACATTTCATAATATTTATATATGTAAATGACATATAAGTTCGTAACAAAAATTTTTTCATTTGTAATCAACCGAAACCGTCGCCATCTTGGGAGGCCAAAACTGGCTTCAAAAAATTTGCCGCATACGCTATCCAGTTATATTTTGAGATCAGGGGCCAATGCTATAAACATAAAAAACGAAGTTTTTTCCGTAAAACACGAAGTTTTTACCGTAAAAAGCGAAGAAAAAAAAAGTCCATTGCTATAAACATTTAAAAACCACTGCATATGTTATGTCACGACGTTACTAGTTTTTTAATGTCAGAAATAAACATGGATGGTACAAGAAATTTCGGAAACTTGCATTCATAAAATCCTCTATATGTAAAGTTGTTTTGTGTAATTCCAATTTTGATTAATGAATTTACATTTAAAATGCTGTCTATTTTACTCTAGTTTTTTGCGGTTACAAATCATGTTATGAAATCAGACGATCAGGATACGAATGTTGAAGATGATGTTGCGCAAACATGTGCAAGATGAACAAGCGGTATCTCAACGCCGTTAATGCAAGTACTGAAAAATACACGAATTTTGCGTTTTTATAAAAAGGTTACGTTTCACTGCATTTTTTTAGCCCGAATAATTTTTTTTTTTTTTTTTTTTTCTCTCCTAGCGCTTTAGTTTGTCTAAAATCAAACTTTAAATTACTTAAGTTTAGATATAAAATTTTGCTTTATAGTTGATGAACCATATTTTAGTATAAAATGGTGCTGCTTTCAATAAAGATAAAACATTAAATTGAGAAAACAACTTTTTCAAACAAGTTTTAAGTTATATTTTTAATTTCTAACCAGTCATATGTCTGCAAACATATTAAAGGTCGAAAAAAAATAGTTATTTCAAGTTTAAAATTTGTTTTTTCCATTTTATATGAAAGTTTTTATTAATACGAGTGTGAAGAACACACAAATTGACATACGACTAGTTAGACTTTTAAAGTTAAACCTTTTAAGGTTTATTTAAAAGTCTAAGCTCAAAATTTAAACATTACTGTGAACCACCCCTATTTTATAATGCCATAAAACTATTTAACTAAAATTCCGGTCTTTAAATTACCATAGATTAGTATATAAATTTTATTTGAATATATATAGGGCTACCATAGTCCTGATTTTTCGGAGGAGAGCCCAGCGCTAAACTAATTAAAATTAAAACTTTTATCGCGTTCTCCAGCGAAAAGATCAGGACAATGGCAGCCCTAAATATATATATCTTTTTTATTTTTTTTGTTGAAAATATGTATACATATTTTCTTACTCCATCGCAAAAGATATGTTGAGTTTTAAACAATATATATAAATATTGTTTAAACTTTACATATCTTTTAAAACTTAACATATATTGTTTATAAACAAATGTTGCAGACCGGAAAAAAATATGTTTGTTATAACCGAGAACAAACAAGACAAAAAAGTTTGAGAACTTGCATTAACGGCGTTGAGTAGACGGTATTCTAGGAAAATTTTTGATAATGCATAAACCAGAGAAAACAGTGATCCAAAATATTTTTTTATGAGTTTCTTAATTTTATTAGTAATCTTTTGCTTAATCTTAACGTAATCTTAATCTTTTATTTTCTGCTAATGAGATTAAATTTAAAAAATATTTGATAGAAATCGTTACTATAAAACTTCTACCGCAAAAAGCTTGATCATTTAATTTTTTTTAATTATCGAAACATAAACAAGTATAGTGCACAAACATTTTTTCTCTAAATCCCCTCTATATGAAAATGTTTTATATAAGTCAGTGGCGGGTTAAGACTTTTCGGGGCCTGGGGCTATTTAAAAGTAGGAGGCCCCGTTCCACTAACAACGACAAAAATGAGTAAAACAAAGACTTTCTTGAAAACGCTATCACTGATATTTATTTATATACAAATTTTATATCTATTTTATTGAATTAAGTTGAGTGATTTTTTTCTGCTTTTTTCCCCCGCAAACTCTGCAATCACATCGCTGAAATCCAAAGTTTCTAATAATTTTGACTCAATAGTTAATCTTGCTATATTACTTAAACGACTATGGACTATTGTTGAACGGTGCATGTTCTTAACTCTTTTAAGAGTAGAGAATGATCTCTCAGCCTCGCAATTTGTAATGGGAATAGTTAGAAACAAGCGATATGCTATATAAGCATTTGGAAATACATCAATAATATCGGTTTCAACAATCCAATTTAAAACATGCAGAGGAATCGATGTGTTTTCAGTCTCAGATTTAAAATTTTTAGGAACCGCATTTAATTTTTCTAAAACCATTATTTTTTCTAAAATCTAATTTTTCTAAAATCGCAACTTTTGTACTATATACCAGTAAAAAGAAAAAGTGGTTTTTACAGAGTAAAAAGTAACAGCCTCCTCTGACTCTATTGAGTTCTCCAGGACAACATAGGGCTCCTAATATATTTTTTAATTTCTATAATGATGTTAAGAACTACCTTAAGCATGGTTTTTGTAATGTACCGACAAGTCTTTCGGTTGATATCTTGAATTTGATTTTTAAAGGCTCAGTTGCTGTTTCTTATATTTTGTACCTTAGTATCTTGTACCCTAATATCTTGTACCAGAGAAACCTCTAGCTTTTTGATAGTCAATAGTATTGTCTAATAATAAAGAATTGTAAATTTTAATTGAAATTTATTTTTTAATACTATAAAATTAATCAGCATATTTATAAACACATTAATTTGGTAAGTTAATATATTTGGTATAGTTTTATGCCAATTCATAGTTGGCAATTTTTGCTAGTTTCAATGAATATGTTGTCCATATTATGTAATAGTCGGTTATTAATATGATTTATTTATTTGAAATCGCGAATTAGATATGGTGTGTAAATTTTACATATTTCTAATATATGGTCATACTATTTAAACGTTAAGAAATTTAAAATTAAATTAAAACAAAATAATTTAAATATTTTCCATGAATTTTTTATTTTTTTATTTTGTTTTTTAGGTGCCCCAAGAAGACCAAACGGTCTTGTCATTAAGCGGAAGCACCGCGGAAGTGCATATAGCTATGAAACTTACGTCTCCTTCCTAACCGTGACGGAAATATATGTCCAGAGTTGTTTACGAACCTCGATCTCCTGCTTCTTAACCAAGCGCTCTAACCATTGCGCTACGGCCGCAGCGGTTAGAACGCTTTAAGATAATTAATTTAAAATATCAATTTTTTTTTGTCTTAAAAAACAACAGCAAGAAAATTAATTTTGGGGTATATTTTTCGAAGCAGTGGTTAATGCACTAACATTTTTGCCCAAATAAATTTCTGTTTGTATACAGTAAATTATCTTGAAACATGTTTAATACCTAACCCAGTGGGTACAGGACGTGTTTTAGACGTTTAAATTACGTGTTAATACGTATTTAATACGTATTTTTTCTTACTTTGAACTTAGTACTTTTTTAGTTTTTTTAAAGACCCCAAGACTTGACTTGTGATCAACGTTTATCGACTAAAGTAGAATGAAAAGATATTTCAGACTCAAATTTGAATTCTAAACTATCTTGATCTCATATCAAAAGGTGAGAACTTGCAAAACTACTGATTGTAAAAGTCTTGGTTACATTTCGGTATGCATGAAATTTTAAAAAATAAAAACGAATTTGTTTTGTCAAACTTGTTCTTAATGAATATTTAAAAGATAGATATTTAAAAAAAAAACTGTTTTTATTATTTTAGAGCAAAATAGATACCTCTTTTTTTTTTTTCTTCCTAAGTAATAATAATGTTTATATGTGTTTTTTGTAACCTTTTTTACTTTTAAATTAAAATATTTAATACTTCATGCTCTTAAACTAAATTTGAAAAATCAAATTACTTATTCAAAATCCAGTCCACAGTCGGAACTGTGCCCGCAGTCCGTAGTTTAAACATTTTATAAATTAACATTTTATAATACTAATTTTAGTTAACTAAAAAAAAAGACAAAGATAATGGTGGCTGCGGCAATATTATTTGATATTTTATGTCTGGTAGCAGGTTTTACCGTTTCTATAATTTAATTTACTTCTTTTGATATTTTAGTTCTAAAAGTAGGCATTACTGTTTCATTTTTTAAAGTTTTATTTACTTCTTTTGGCACTTTTTAAGTTACTTATATTATCAAAAAAATATTAAAATATTTTTACAATATAAAAAGTACCAATACTCCTCTTTAGTCCTCAATCTTTTCTTTCTCTCCCTCAATTGTTCCTAAAACTTAAGTGTCTCAAATTAAAACCCTTGCTTGTCTTTTTTTTATTATATACTAAACGCACCTTGTTGTCAACTATTATTAAAATAATATAAAGCATTTATTTTATATTTTAATCCAAATGTTTTTGTGCAAAATTCGATTTGTAGCATTTTTTCACTTTTGCAATAAAACAAAAACACATGGACCGCTTCCATCATATAATATTTTTATTAACTTAAAAAGTAATGTCAGCTAATTATACATTATTAGTAAAAATTTAATAATATGGTTAATAGTTATTAGATTGTAGGGTGATTGGTTGCAGGTTGCATTTCACCAATTTATATATATATGCATATATATATATATATATATATATATATATATATATATATATATATATATATATATATATATATATATGTATGTATATATATATATATATATATATATATATATATATATATATATATATATACATATATATATATATATATATATATATATATATATATATATATATATATATATATATATATATATATATATATATATATACATCAGGCAACATCAAAATGTTGCAGTTAAGTAAAAAAAATGCTTATGATCTTATACATTAGAGAAACAGCATTATCAGCGTTATGATCATTCTATATGTGAAACTGCAATATCATACTATATGTATATATATATATATATATATATATATATATATATATATATATATATATATATATATATATATATATATATATATATATATATATATATATATATATATATATATATATATATATATATATATATACTTGTATATATAAATTATGTTAGTGGACAATTCCACTGTTGACAAATAAGATGTTTACATATTGATTAGATGTTTATATATGAATCATGTCAAAGCATTTATTTTCTCCTCTATATTTTGTTCAATTATTATAAGTTAAGGAATTATTGTTGATTATATGCTGTGTTACTGTCTTAAAAACTAAAACCTTCTCTACTGCTAGTAAGAAGCTCATTCTATTAACCTAAAAAGAGTATTGTAAAAAGTTTTTTTGTTTTTATTTGTAGCAACAATGTACTTATCTATAAACCGAGGAATTGTAAACTTAATTTCAAATTGGTGATTACCTATAAAAAAAATTGTGGTTTTTTAGTTTAAAGTTAAAATTTTTTTAATTTTAAATTATTTATATCACATTTTCTAAATATGAAAGTAGTCAAACCTGTATTCTTATACTAAGAGATTTTTTATATTAAATCTTAAAACAAAGAATATTATGCGCTTAAGCTCAATCATTTCTTGTCGAGAACATCAACATTCTTCGTCGAGAACATAACTTTATAGTTTTTAAGGTGTTTGTGTTTTTTAGGTGTACCTACCTGTACAAGTCAATATTTTTGAGAACCAGCGAATGATTCGTCATATAAGTTAAAAACCATGATTATTCTGGATTGTTATTAAAACCACCTTGAATTCTAACAGCACTAAAGAATATTTCAATATAATCTTGACTCAGTTTGTATGTCAACAAGAATTTAAATTACTAAGTGAAGGCTAAAAATAAATCCTACGAAGCCGGTTTTTCGATTTGTTTTACAAATTAAGTTATCAGCACTGTCTGTCAAACCGGACACGTGCAAATGTACCGTGGTATTAGCTTTACTTTCGTATTGAACGAATTTTTTATGTTTGTACCAGCGATCTTTAAAGGTGTGCTCTGATGAACCAATATAAATTAAACCACCATCCTGCGGTGATTTTCCAAGCTCATGATTACTATGTTATTTATCCGCAAAAAGAAACATTTTTTCTCATGATTTAAATTTGCAAATGTCATTATTTAGTTATTTTTGAAACTGGTTGTAGGAATTAGTTAAAGAAATATTTTGTATCATTTTAAGTAGATCGTTTTTAAAATTTACTAGATCATGATGTTGCGGTGGACATTTTCTCGTTTTAAAATTATAGTGGTAATCTGTTTCTTGGTAAAGATTTTTCTCCCAAATTAGAGCTTTCAATCTCATTTGTTTGATTACTAATTCGACTTTTTCAGTTAAGTATTTAAGATATAATTTTTTTGTTGGTATTGGTATGTTCTTCATTGAGTAGTTAAAGGAATGTTGAGTTGTTAATTGAGTAGTTCAAGGAATATTCCAAAATTGCTTATGGAATTTTTATTATTATTTAAAAATTTAATAATAACCGATAACATTAACATTAGATCAACATTAAAGGAGCAAAATTAAGTTAATTAAATTTTATTAATATTAATAAAATAATAAAAGTAATTTTAATTATTTTTATTATTACTATTATTTTTGTTATTACTATTTGTTATGACGCTGAAACCGAACCAAGTTTGTAGGGGCACCACTTATTTGAAACTTAATTTAGATTTTCTGATTTAGGGCGCCAAATTTTATTTTTACATATTTTTTAAATAATAATTTTTATTTTTTTTGTGCAAAATATTTGAAAATATTTAGTGTGACTTGATAAAAAAAAAAAAAAAAAGTTGTGCTGCTATTAAATGGAGGTGACGATGAGATCATTATTAACTATAGTCAAATTTCCCTTCTTTCTGTGTTTTCTAAAAATTTTTAAAGAAATTTTGCACAACAAAATTTAAAATCATCTTAAAATTTACAACTATCTTAATCATCATAAGATATAACTGTTATACTATAAACAATTTTCAAAAATACTTTCAAAGGAAACGTTCCTAAATGATCTCCTTTTTTTATTATTTTCATTTATTCTTGCTTGATTTTAAACTATTTTTTGCTTCTATTTTTACCTTGTAAACATATATACAGAGAGCGATTAAAAAAGTAATAATTTATAATATTATTAATAATTTATTATATTAAGATATAACTGTTATACTATAAACAATTTTCAAAAATACTTTCGAGGAAAACATTCCTAAATGTTTTTTTTTTAATAAAAAACCAGTTTATAAGAAACTCGTACTAGAAGCCCCAAAATTTTGAGGAACTTTTAGTGCTAAGTTACTTTTCAATAAGTAACTTGTTTAAGAGTTTGAGGAATATTTCCTAATTTTTCTCCTTCATTTTACATCAACGTTACACTAAATTAGCATTGTTTACAACGGAGCTGCAGCCCTGTAGCGCAGTGGTAGCGCGGTTGCATTTAAAACAAAGTGTTAGTGGTTCAAACCTGACCTCTGAATGTAGGTGTGTTAAATGCATTTCCGCGGGCTACGTGATAAGACGTAAGAACTTCTTGGGGCACCTAAAATAAAATAAAAAAAGAACAACAGTTTAAATGTGTTATTTAATTTGCAGGCGCAATCGAATGGAATTCCATTTGGTTGCGAATGTGGTTGTTCAATACCGAACAACAGAACGGAACATACTAATCTACTACACCATCTCACCTGAGGATACTGACTATGTGCTCAGATCTATAATCTCATTTTATAGCACATCATTCTACATCATGATGGGGTTGTGGCTCTTTTTAACTGAGAGTGATGGCTTGTGGCCTATAGTGACTTATGTGTGCATTCGATCAATTGAAGTCTATTCTTCGGGTCTTACGTCTGGCTCTAATGTGTTAGCCCATAAGCACAAAAAGTGAGTGTGTTTAGCTTTCTATTCACCATATTTGAAAACGGACGAAAACATAACGAGACCATACAAGACGACCAAACGGAACATACTAATGCACTACACTATCACACCTGTAGACATCAATGATCTCTAATATCAGTAAATCAAATATTTTTTTCTTTTTGCTCATTAGCTTATTAGCTTTCGAGTCATCCAAAAGAGGATGGGGGATTATCCTAATTTTTAGTCAAAAGACAATCACCTAAGAAAATGTCTTTACAATCCCAGCAGTAGAAAACAGCAACAGTCACAAAAATAAATGCAAATCTTGTAAAAAAATGTATTGTTTGTTGAACGTTTGTTGAACGTTTGTTGAACGTTTGTTGAACGTTTATTGAACGTTTGTTGATCTTTTGTTGTTACTTTGTTCTCCTGAAGTTCAATTAGCACAGTCTTGCGAATTCAAATTCGTTTATAGCTTCCGATTGTTTGTAATTTGTATATATTTCTTTTTTTCTTTTTTTTGTACTTATAATAAATTAAATTTATCTACAATTCAATGAAGAGGTGTTAGATACCAGACTCCTTTACGTTGACGCATATGAAGATACATATAATACAGATAAAGCAATTGTGAATTGAAAAGGTTTTTTTTTATGCTGTCTTTGAATGCGTTGACTGATGGAGTGTCCACTGCTGCTTGCGAAAGCACACTCTATGGGACAAAAACTCTATTTGAAAAAAAGTTACTTTTTACAATTTCTTAGTTGGGATTTTACTTTATGTTTATGTCTTCTCAGTATATATTTGATTTATTTATTTGAATTTTTTATTTTGGAACAAAGAAGCAGACAAGTTCGAGTTAATGTGTGATTTTATATTGCACAATGAGGTTGCCTCTTTTGCAGCGTTCTTCAAGTGTTAATAGACTAAACCGTTTAAGCTGATCTATTTTGAGAAAGTGTTTGAGTGTCAATACTGTTTTTGTTGCTCGATATTAGACTTGCTTGAAAATGGCGATATCTGACTTTAACTGCGTCGACCTGGCTTGTACAGGAAACTCAAGGTGTAGGTGAATGTAAATGAGGTACAGTGTGCCCAATAACTGAAAACTGCAGCTGCGAAATGTTTTTTTAAATTGCACTAGCATTCTATTTTTTATTTATGCGACTAATCTGTGGTCTGACTTTAAGATCACACCAAGGCCTTGTTTGACTACAGACTTTTTGAGTGGGCGTCGTGTGCTATTGACCTTAGCCATTGAGTGTTTGTGTATTGACTAGTTATATTTGCGGCCAACATGCATTATTATGCGTTTCTTAACGTTAAAATGCATAAGTTAAATATGTGACTATTCCACTGTTTTGTCAATGTAAGATTGGAGAGTGATGTAGTCTGACTCATTATCGATTATATCTATAATTCTACTCTGGTCAGTTTTATATAATGAGTGATGCTTTCCGGCAGATAATTATTGAAAATCACGAACAGCAAAGACCAAACTCTAAGGCGCACCACTAGTGACCGCTTTAAATTCAGATGTAATGCCGCTAATGACTACTTGTTGAATATAGTTGTGTAGTCAAGTTGAAATCTAGTCTAAGAATTCATTAAGTCAAAAATACTGTTACTCAAATCAACTATTGAATAATATGGTACAAATTTAATGTTTTAAAAAATTCATGTAACTAGTACTTCTTTAATACTAATTTGGTTGTGCTGATTTTAAATCTGAAGTCAGTTTAAGTCTTTTCTTAGTATGCTACGCCACGGACATTGTAATATAATTCTGTGTATAAATATCAATTAATTCACCTAACTTTTTTGTTTTACAAATTTTTTATGTTCTTCTTCTTTCAGATAGTATAGCAAACTTCATATAATTTCATTCCGCTTACTCTTCATTGTTATTTGTGCATTATTATAGCTTCTTGAAGCTGTGTGAATTATACTGAAAGCTTTTTTTATATGCGGTGAATATACAGTGAAAAAATATAAAGGAGCCCTCACAAACAAGCTAAAAAAGCTCTAACTATTTTACTTTGGATGTGCTGTTGGCAAACAGGATAAAATATAATTACGACATAATTTTGTAAGAGATGTTCATCAGGGTTGTATACTTGGTTTAAATGTGGAAATAGACTTTTTTTTGCGATATCTATGATATAACGAGAATAACATCAAAATTCAAAGGAATCATTGAGAAAAAAAAAAAATACTTTTAAGGGTTTTTTCATAAATAATTTTAAATATTTGCTGTTAAAAAAGGACAAACATGGTCACTAATGGTTACTAAATATCAGTTTTTACAATACCATTTTGATTTTCGATATACTGCAGTTTTCAGTAATAATGTTATATTATGTTTTTTACTGTGTCGGCTTGTTAATCACGGAGATTTATAAGAGCGTTAAAATAAAAAAATGTGTTTATAAAGCTTTTAAAATGATTATCACTATTTATATCCATTAAGTTTAAATTATTAGTAACTAAATACGTTTTTTTGGATATTAAATCAATATTAGCGCAAGCGATTTTCAAATTTTTTGTGATTGCATTATAGTGATTGATACAAATCTCTTACTTTTTTCTTTTTTTTTTGGTTCACTAACTCTATTGATAACGACTCACATTGTAACTAATTTACAGAGGTTAAAGATGCCTAAATAAATTGCATATGCTTCTATAAATAACGTTTCTTGGTTAGTTGGATGACTTATAATCAGGTAATTGAAGTTTTGTTATATTTATATTTCCATTCTGACACTATGTTTTTGTAAGAGAGATTTTTATAAACCTTATTTTTACCGTGAGTGCAAACAATATTATATCAACTGTCGTTTTGGAAAACTCTTTATAGACATAAATATTTTTTCTTTGAGTCATTAGGTCGAGTTTATCCTTTAATTCTGTTGGTTAAGTAAACAACTTAATATTTTCATTTGATTAACTTTAAAGTATTATAACGACTGCTTATACACGGTCATCGTTTTTAAATCAATTACGATGTGTACGATCTGTTAGATTCCAAATAAGTGTGTTTAAAAAAAAAATTTGCTAAACAATGTTTAGTATAAAACTCGTTTTACAAGTAAATATAAATCTTTAGATAATTGAGCTACTTAAATTTTTAATTTTTTCTTAATATAAGAATGCGGAGGCAAGGTCTTGTCATCGAGAACTGCTAGAAACGTTGCTAGAACGTTAAATAAAAATAAAATAGCATAATAAAACATAAATAGACTTGACAAAAATATGTATATCAACAATGCTCAAATATATAATGTTAAAATAAAGTTTTCTTAAAAAACAAAATATTTAAATATTTTAAGAAGCGATTGAAAGCAAATATTCATAAATATAAAAATATGTCATCAACTGTAATAATGATTTCATTTAGTTTTCTTTTAAAGTAATAAAATTCCATTCACGAGTAAAATCAAAATTTTTCTATTTTGCTCCAAGAAATGGAATGCAATTATCAATATTTGGTTTACATTTCGGTAGTCGTATAATAGTATTGTTTTGGAATACATATTTATTTTTTTCTTTACATAAAAAACTGGACATGAATCAACTTTACATTTAACCTTAAAATAAAATTTGCTGAAAGTATCAAACTCATTAGTATTAAGAATCTTTATGCTAAATGAAAAAGAAGTTACACGAGTAAAACGGTTTTTATTATATGCGTTCACAAAATACATTAAAAAACCTTTTTTTACCAAAACTAATATAGAATGAAAACTTGAAGTTAAAAAAACTCTATTTATTAAAAAGTTTCCAGAAAGACAAATACCTCGTTTTTATTTAATACGTCTTAAGACATAACAAGACATAACTAAACAAGACTAAAAGAATTCTCTTAGCATCAATCACAACTTCATGTCGATTCTTGAACCTGGATCTGGTGGTCTTGATATAATCTTTGGGCATCTTAATCCACTCCTTCTTGATTGAGGCCCAGATTGAATAGTCAAAAGGTAGCAAATCTGAAAATCTCAGTGAGTAAGCACAAAAAAGTGAGAGCTCTTTAGCCATTTTCTAATTAAGCTTACTAGATCACGAGAAATTTGGACATTGACAACCTTGATCAGTTGAAGACTTAGAGCTAACTTCTTTAAGTCACTGTCAAGATTTCTCTCAACACGAACAGTTATTTAAAAACGTTTAATTACAGTAAAAAATTTGAGACTTGTTTTCTTGTTTACACAGTGAAGTATGAAAAGGCTTCTTTAGCAACTTGGAAATGTCTTTAGGCATGATGTCATTTATGATGTCATTTATGATGTCATTTATGATGTCATTTATGGCCAGGTCATCAATTTGTTTATTTTTACTGCTCATTTCCACTTTTCGACTTTTTTTTCTTCAAAGTTTTATGCGGCAGCAATAACAAGCTATGTGCGTAAAAGTAAACGGAATATTTATTTTGAATTTACGAAACTTATTACGAGATTTAGGGGTTGTTCACAAGTTACGTCGCGCAATTTTTGACCGTTTTTTACCCCCTTCCTCCCCCTCGTCACAACATTGTAAGTCTTTAGTAACATGTTCTGTATAAGTCGTCACAAAACCACTAACCCCCTCCCAACCCTCTTTAAAGCGTGACATAATTTATGGACGACTCCTTATTAAAAAAAAAATTTATCCCAACAAAACTAATTTTTTTTATTTGTTCTAAGTTCTGATCTCCTTAATCGTATTTAAATAACTTGCATTTTGACTTTTTTGTTACTACTCTCGGCTGCGTCTATGTCTATATCAGTCAATGTGTGTGAACACCCACTGTGACTATTCCTATAAAAATCCGTTGATACAACATAAATATATATATATATATATATATATATATATATATATATATATATATATATATATATATATATATATATTTATATATATATATATATATATATTTATATATATATATATATATATATATATATATATATATATATATATATATATATATATATATATATATATACACATTTGAGTTGTATCAACTGATTTATATATAGTTATGCTGTAATTAGAAAGAAAGCTATAAAATATAACTATTGAGAAGTTGTAACTAAACATTTAACTACAAAGCCAACAAATGGCAAAGGTATGTTAGACTTGAAAATTTTATGTACTGTTTCCAGGCAAAGTATATCTTAAACAACAATCATAAATATTTTCGAAGAAAATTAGGTAAATGTATTTTTAAAAGTTTTTTAAAATAATATGGGAAAAGCACTTATTATTATTGAAGGTTTTTGTAATTCTACGAGCAATACAGTTTTTTTATCGCAAAAAATTAATAATTTTTATCATAAATGTAAAACCTTTTATCATTGTATTAAGCCATAACACATTAAGTTTAATAATGCATAGTAATTCCATTCTTTTCAAAATGATAATAAAGAATTATAATTGCATAGTTTCACTAAGAGATGAGTAATGCACAAAATATATGCTTTCATAAACATTTGACATTAGTATATACTAAATTAGAGAAGTATTACTGAAATTCTAAGCTATTTGAGGTAATTTTTTTATTTTTCATATGTAAAAACCAAAATTTATTAATTTCTTTAAAAAATACAATTTTTTTATTGATAAAATTACAATCTAAGAACAACGAACCAGAAATACACAAACCTTGTTGATATTTAAAAATATAAAAATAATGAACTAAATTTAATATTTAGTTCATTATTTTTATATTTTGTCATTTTAAATTCTATTATCAAAATGTTCTTAAATCCTCAGTGTTTTAAGACCTCTTTATATAATTTAAACACTCCATAACTAGCCAGTAGAATAAAAATAAAATTTAACAACAAGTTTTTTTCTTAATCTGTGTTCTGTATTTTGTGTTCTGTTCTGTGTTCTAACATATTTAAATTGTTAGATTGTAATTTAAACTATAAAAAAATATTTATACAAAAAAGTTTAAAAAAATGAGACCTAGAAACCCATTTTACCGTGACATAAACACGCTTCCATTTAGTATTATAAGTTAAGGTCAGATCAAAAACAAAAAGTTATAAAGCTCAATGTTGTCTAATGGGTAATTAAATGTACCTCATGGGAAAAGATAAGGTAAAAGGGTCTTCAATTTATCTTTTTATATTTTATTATTTATCGGTAAAATGTAGTAACGTATTGTAACAGAAA
Organism: Hydra vulgaris; assembly: GCF_038396675.1. Classification (NCBI taxonomy): domain Eukaryota; kingdom Metazoa; phylum Cnidaria; class Hydrozoa; order Anthoathecata; family Hydridae; genus Hydra; species Hydra vulgaris. Next base: position 6,324,899 of record NC_088926.1, on the reverse strand, counting down.
ACCATTTGTGATGAAACTTTTTTTATTATTTTACTACAAAGATAGGAGAAAGGTAGTAAAGGTACTTAGAAATAATTTATGATCCTTTTTTTTGTAATTAAAACTACTTAATAAATAATTAAAAAATATTGTAATTATCAATAATTTTTTTTCAATATCTTTTAAAACTTTTCCTTATCTCGTAGAATGCCAAATATTAAAAAATAAATATCTACAAATTCTAAACAGCTATGAACCCATTTTAAATTACATAATTTTTAGATTTGAAGTATCCTAACTTAAGTTTTTGTAATTTCACCTTACATTTTGCTTTAAATTACGTGTAAAATAACAAAGAAATTGAACTGAGCATTGTTTTTGGTTAAAATTCATTTTTTTTAATTTAAATAATTCAAGAGATATTAGTTGAAGAAAATTATGTTAAACCAAAAAATTAATATTTTTAAAAAAGCCTGTAAAAGGAGGTTAGAACAATATTATTAGCAATATATTCGCAATACATTTTAAAAACTCCCCAACAAAGAATTTCCAATAAAAAATAAAAAGAACCGCATTTCGTTTTTTTTTAAATCACTATTGTATAATTCACAACTTTTATACTATATACCAGTAAAAAACTAAAAAAGTAATTTTTACAGAGTAAAAAGCTACAGCCTACTCTTACTCAATTAAGTTTTCCAGGACAACACAGGAGTCTTAATTTTTTAATTTTTATAATGATGTTAATTGTTTCGAAATTCAGTTTTCAGTTTTGCAATGTGCCAACAAGTCTTTCGGTTGATATCTTGAATTTGATTTTTAATGACTCAATTGCTTTTTCTAATATCTTGTACCCTAATATCTTGTACCCTAATATCTTGTGCCATAATATCTTGTGCCATAATATCTTGTACCAGGGATGCGTATAGCTTTATGATAGTCAATGGTATTGTCTAATAATGAAGAATTGTAAATTTTAATTGAAAGATTTTTTCAAGACTATAAAATTAATCAGCATAATTTATAAACACAAAACTTAAATGTTATTTAATTTATTAACAAAATGATACTATGAAGCATTAATTTGGTTAGTTAATATATTTAGTTTTATGCTAATTTATAGTTGGTAATTTTGGTTATAGTTGCTAGTTTCAATGAATATGTGGTCCATAGTGTGTAATAGTGGGTTATTAGTATGATTTATTTATTCAAAATCGCAAATAAGAAATGGTGTGTAAATCTTACGTGGTTCTATTATATGGTCATACTACTTGAACGTCAACAAATTTAAAATCAAATTAAAATAAAATAATTTAAATTTTTTCAATGAATTTTGATTTAATTTATGATATTAAATATTTTTTTTTTGTCTTTAATAAAAAACAATAAAAGTAAAATCGATTTTTGGGTATGTCTAGACAGTGCTTTATGCACTAACATTTTTCCCCAAATAAAGTTCTATTTGTATACAGTTAATTATCTTAAAACAAGTTCAAAGAAAGTGTAACGTAACACGTGTTTTAGACGTTTATAATACATTTTAATACGTTATAAACACGTCTTTTAAGATTTTTTTTTTTATGTTGTTGTTGTTTATCACAATATTTAGTACAATTTAAATAAACAAAACTTTATTACAATAATAAAAGTTAACAAGCCAAGATATCGCTAAGAAATAAATAATAAAAATAAATATAAAGAACGCGAATACTCCAAGAAGACCATCAGGTCTTGTCACAGAGAAACCGCTAATTGCTTGTGGATAAAAAAACAAACAAAAAAATAAATAAAAAAGAATATACATATACTAATATAGATAAGGGATTTTCAAAAAATTTAAAAATTTAAAAGTAGATTAGTATATTTTCAGTTGAAAAAATTAGTGTTTTAAGATTTTGTTTAAAAGAATCAAAATTACATTCTTGAGAAAAATCTTTAGAAATATTTAGAACTATATTATTCCATAAAAATGGTCCGCGAAATGAAATAAAAAATTTTCGAAAATTAGTTTGAGAAAATGGTTGTCGAATTAAATTATCGTTCCTTAAAATATATTTATTTTTATCTCTTTGTAGTTACAAGTTACGAAAAGAAACTTGCATTTATACATAAAACAAAGAATATTAAAAACATTTAACTCATATATATTGAGTGCTTTCATATCATATAAAAGAGGCTTGGCGTGAGCAAAACGGTCCTTAAAATTTATAAGGCGTGCTACATGTTCCTTTTGTAGATAGAGAGGTTTAAGTTTACTTTTATAAGTGCTACCCCAAGCAATGTTTGCATAATTAATATGGCAATGAATTAGCGAATAATATAACTGAATTATGGTATGTTTATCTAGAACGTTTCTTATTTTGTATAAAATGCCTACACTCTTTGAAATTTTATTGCACAAGTTAGCAATGTCGCTTTTCCAATTAAGATTTTCATCGATATATACACCTAAAAATCTTCTTGCTAGAACTCTTTTAATAAATATGTTATCAATAAAAAGAAAGAGTAAGTTGCTAGGCAGCTGGTGCTTTTTACCATAAGGATGAAAAAGAATCCATTTAGTTTTATCAATATTTAATGATAGTTTGTTTAATCTAAACCATTCGGAAATTTTGGCTACTTTAATGTTCATGTTGCTAAAAAGTGTAAAAATGTTTTTATGAGAAAGAAAAAAAGATTTGTATCAACTTGTCAAGTCTACACCTTTTCAATATGTAATTGAGAAATTGAAAGTTGTAATTAAGAAAATTAAGATGTAATTCAGAAATACAACATGTAATTTAGAAGTCGCAATATGTAATTAAGAAACACAACATGTAATTAAGAAATTTTAAAATGTAATTGAGAAACCCAACATGTAATTTAGAAATCGTAATATGTAAATGAGAATACATTATTTGTAATTGCAAATTCAATGTAAGCTTAAAGGTCATTATAAAATATCTTCTTGGACATGCATTTTAATAAGTTAATAATATCAAATTTAGCATTTGTATGCACCAGCAATACAGTAATACAGTAATGGAATTGAAAGATCGTTGTGTTATTTGTCAATACACTATGAATAGAAAGTCTGTCATTAAATTGAATCCGTGCAAGCATTTATTTCACCAAATTTGCTTACAACCACATCTGGAACAACCAGAACCACCTTGTCCAATTTGTAGACATAAAATACATACAACTGAACAAGTTGAAAGAAAACATTATGTTTTATCTTCATCGAATGATAGAAGAAGATTAATTGAATGTGCTGAGAGAAACGACGATTGGGTGACTCTGGCACAAACTTTAGGTGTCAAATATAAGACAGCATACAATTGGGTCCGCAGCGGAAATTTAAATTTTATTGGAAGAGGTGGTTTTAAACCAAAAAAATTAACCAATGATCAAATCGCATAAACGTGGATGTCATGATGGAAACTCGCAGAGGATCATTTAAATCAGATTCTTGTAACGAGTGGATGTTGGCTTTCTTTAACCAGTGGGTTACATCTGGGAATCGTTTAGAGGATTTGGTCGTCGTAACAAACAATGCTCCGTGTCACGCTCTTTTGGAAAGGGTGTTTGAAAATTCACCGGCTCAGTTGTTAAGATTAGGACCCTACAGCCCAATGTTAAACCCAGTGGAAACTGACTCGCCCAAAATAAAAATAAACTTTAAAAATGTTATTCGCATTTCACCTGTATTTGGTGCTGGGATTATGTAACAACGATTGCAGTATTTAGAAAGAATTGTTACTGCGGCAAAAAATACAATAATGGGAGGTGATTGTACTCGCGCTGTACAAGATACGACCACGCATTACGCAATGATTTTAAATATGGAACACGTCCAAGTTGGTGTTTAACTAAATATTACAATGATTTTTAATGACGTTGTTTAAACTTAAATTTTAAATTTTCATGCAAACAAATTATTTATGTTTTATTTATTATTCATCTGAAATGTCAATTAAATTTTTCACAAACAAAAATAAAAGAAAGTTTTACAGACACCCAATAGGATTTTTCCAGTTACTGCCTAAACCTCAAATGTCTTTTTCATGACTTTTTATATTTTATTGATATTATATTACTATTTCCAGCCTTAAATTACAAAGTATACTAGGATTACGAAATTCAAAATTCAAAGAACTTTGTATTCTTTATACTTTTCTCAATTACAACTTTTATCTTCTCAATTACATCTTACGATTTCTTATTTACAACTTTCATGTTCTAAACTACATCATACGTTTCTCAATTACAACTTTCATCTTCTAAATTACATCTTGAAAAGGTGTAGTGGTAATCAGTTAAAAATTGACTTGTTTTCAGTTTTTTTTTAAAGACCACTAGACTTGACTTGTAATCAACGTCTATTGACTAAATTGGAATAAAAACAAAGATATTTCAGACTAAAATATCTCATATCAAAAGGTGAGAACGTGCTAAACTGCTGATTGTAAAGGTCTTGATTTCATTTCGGTATCAACTTTGTATAAAATGTTCAAAAACAAAAACGAGTTTGTTTTGTCAAACTTATTCTTAATGAATATTTAAAAGATAGATATTTAAATAATATTTAAAAGATAAACTCTTTAGAGCAAAATAAAAACCTCTGGGTTTTTTTTCTAAATAATAACAATATTTATATTTTTATGTTTTTTAAATCCAAAACCTTTTTGACTTTTAAATTAGGCTGTGGATATTGCTCCAGCGCCGGATCCTAAAATAAAATGGCTATTCTTCCGACATAAATGTGCAGTATTCATACGCATGTTTGCTAATCAAATTTTTCAGAGAATATAATAAAATAAGACAATTTTTGCATTTTTTTCTACAGTCATTATTTTTACGCGCGTACAAATAAAGTTAACATTATAGAACTTTTATTTTTACGTGAAAATGTTTATATTGCTCTTAATGATTGAAGCAGTACTTGAAATCTCCTTTAATTGAGGCGCGACTGGTGGGGTTGGGCGTTCGAATCCTCCTTGAGGAAAATCTTTATCTTTTATTTAAATGTTTTATTTCTAAGTAGTTTTATGTTTTTTAACTATTGTTGTTGTTATTTATTGGTATATTTATTATTTAATTTCATCTTTCAAAGTTTCATGGAATAAGTGCATCAATGCATACATAAATTGAATGATTTAGATGTAGTCACAGTTGAGTATACTGACTTAAATAGGAATAGGCACTGTGGAGTTTAAATACATCGACAGACTTAAATAGGCATAGGTGCAGTGCCGTGTATATGCATCGAATGACTTAAATAGGGATAGGCGCAGTGGAGTGTACATATATCTACTGAGGGTTTAGGGATTTAGAAGGTTTGGACAGGTATTCTTTAAAACAAAAGAAAGGTATTTTAATATTTATTTAAATTGAGTTTATAAATTAATTTAATTTGTATAAATAAAATTACAAAGTGAAGTAATCAAGAATTTTAAGCGATATTGTCAAAATAATTAACAATCACTTATGTTTGAATACGCCCGTACAACTAAGAAAAAATTAGTTGTATGCCCATGTATGTCGGAAGAATAGCCATTTTACTTTGAGATCCGGTGCCGGAACAATAACCACGGCCTTTAAATTAAAATATTGAATACTTCATGCTCTTAAATTAAATTTGAAAAATCAAATTACGCATTTAAAATCCACCCTACAGTCGGAACCGTTTCAACAGTCGGAACTGTGTCCACAGTCCGCAGTTTAAATATAATTTTAACATTTTATAATTTAACATATATATACTAATTTTAGATTAAGAAAAAAAGACGAAGAAAATGATAGCTGCGGCGATAATATTTGGTCTTTTAGGTCTGGTAGCAGGTATTACCGTTTCTATTTTTAAAATTTTATTTACTTCTTTTGGTACTTTTAGGTATGGAAGATAGTATTACCGTTTCTATTTTTAAAACGTTATTTACTTCTTTTGGCACTTTTTAAGTTACTTATATTGTCGAAAATATTTAAAATATTTTAACTAGATAAAAAGTAGCAATACTTCTTTTTAGCCCTCAATCTTTTCTTTCTCTCCCTCCATTGTTCCCAAAGTGTCTCAAATTATATACGTATATATGTATATATATATACATACATATATATATATATATATATATATATATATATATATATATATATATATATATATATATATATATATATATATATATATATATATATATATATATATATATATATACATATATATATGTATGTATGTATGTAGGTATGTATGTATGTATGTATGTTTGTATGTATGAATGTATGTATGTATGTATGTATGTATGTATGTATGTATGTATGTATGTATGTATGTATGTATGTATGTATGTATGTATGTATGTATGTATGTATGTATGTATGTATGTATGTATGTATGTATGTATGTATGTATGTATGTATGTATGTATGTATGTATGTATCTATGTATGTATGTATGTGTGTATGTATATATATATATATGTAAATTTATTAATACAAAAAAATATATAAGATGTTTTAAAAGATTAAAATATATATATATTGTATAACCTCTTAGTTAAAGAAGCAACACGCAAAAAAAAAACTGAAATTGAAAACAATTATAAATGAAGATATACCGGTTTATGCTTTTAATCTGGTGGTTTTTTGTATTTAATCTGGTGTTTTAAGATTTGTATCAATTTTATGATGCATGTCATGAATTGCTTAAATAATTTGTAAATTCCAGTTAAAAATAAATTTAGATGTGTAATAAATAGTATTGAGTTATTGGGTAAAAAAAGCATTAAGTAATTGAGTAAACAAAAATTCACTATGTCTCGCGTAGTTTGAATGATCATGTTCAGTAATATACTCACAACCGTTCCTTGCTCAATCTAATAAATTGTTATTTCCGATGGGAGCTATTTGACCTCTAGTAATTTTTATTTTCGAGAGTGTTTCTTCACAAGGATTTAGAAAAAGAGAGTATCAGGGTAAAAAACATATATCACAGGAAAAGTTGTCATTGAAATCTGAAAATGAATGATAAACGTTGTCCCACCACCAAAGTAAACTCTTATTCCACCCAAAAAAATCCTTTTAAGCATGTTTAGGAACCCTATAAAGTTATTGTTTCACTGAGGACTATGTTTGAACAATTTAAATTTAAAATCATGATTATGTTATAGCCTCTTGATGGCAATACACCATGATTTGGTATTATTTCTCGTAGACTGTACCCGTGGTTTCCTATCATTTAAAGATTGAACGAACTTTTACCGATGTGAATAATATTTCTGTAATGTTGTCGCAATGTCAAGTTTAGATATAACATATGTTTTTTCTTTCTTCTTTTACTTCTGCAGTATTGCGTGTTTTACTTATGGATCTTAAAATTTTGTAAGTATAGTTTAATTTTTTTAACCATTGCCATATTGTACAGATATTGGCATAAATTTCAAATTTTACCTTTATGTCCGGTAGATTATAGTTTTTGTTATCTCTTATTTTCTCAGTACAACCTGATTGTCGAATATCATCCCTAACACTAGGATTGGTATTACATATTGAAAAATTTCGACGGAACAAGTGTCGAATAAAAGTTTCACTTTTATGCATGAGTTCCAATATTTCTTTTCTTTTTTCCTTCATTAATTACAAGAATAATGATAAAATCTCTTACCTTAACACCAATTTCTGTGCATTGTCATTGGGCATCATTAGTTTTAGTGTTTCAAAAAATTAAAGAGAAAAGAGGCTTATATTGTAAGTAAAGGAAAAGGTTAAATTAGGCAAAGCAATAAAAACAAAACCATTTATTCTGATAAAGAAAAACCGCCATATTAAATGCAACAAACCGTCATATTAAATGCAAAAAACCTCCAGATTGAATGAAAAAAACCGCCAGATTTAATGCAAAAAACTACTAAATTAAATACAAAAAAATAACAGATTTGTGCAAAAAACCACTCAATGCGAAAACCGGTATTTATTGTGCTGTTTGAGTAATAAATTGGAGTGATAAATTATTGGCAATATGGTAATGTTCTAAAAACGGTTTTTAACGCTTTATGAAAACACCTTCCTTGTGTACACTTTTTTTTTTATGTGTCCGTTTGTTTTTGTGTGTGTGTCAAAACTTGTGTTTTTAATTGAGAGTTAAAAACAGCAAGAGTAGTCTGTGAGAAACAACAAAAGAGAAGCTGTTTAAAAAACTTTGAGGGGACGTGGGGGCGTCGAGAGTCATGCCACCACTTTTTATAAACTTTTCAGATAAACCATAAAGTATAAATTAAAAAATACATTTTTTAAAAACTTTTCTGCCGCCAACCCCTTATATAATAAATAGTGCTGCGATCCCTGTGACCAACAAGTTACTGGCTAGATAAGATGGTTTAAGGTCAACTTACATGTTTGTGGCACGTGGTGTGACTAATATATGGGTAACTGCTAATTTCCTCTAATTATGGCTAATATATGGGTTATATAATTTTTAGAAAATGATATTATATTATATTTCAAAGCAAATATATTTGAGTTCAAAATAGTTTAATATTAAATATACATAAATAAAAGTCTTATTGATTTATACGATCATAGAAAACATTCTCGAATTATCATTGTTTCCTCACTAAGGACATTGTTCACATCTACTTTACACCCATTTGTGGTATGTCCAAGTTTTCTACATATTTTACATTGCAAAAGTCTTTTTTTACTGACTTTTTTATTTTTATTGAATGTGTTATAAGTCTGAAGTAAATGTCGTGTGTGCTTTACAACTTTTTCATGATTTTTTAGTTTTTATCAAAGATGAACCCATGTTGAATACTTATTAGGTCATTGGCTTCATACGTACTAGGAATATATACGAGGTATGTATTCCTAGTATGTATGTACTAATTAGTACTAATTGCAGTTGTAGCAAAAAGCTGCAGAACCACAGACTTACCAAACAGAATCTTTGATAACACTGTTAATGGGGGATGAATTTTGATTCTTATTGCTGATCAATTCCTCAGGTAGCAAAGTACGTTTAAAGGAATCTGCATCATCATTCTCAGTAAGCGACTATAGTTTTGGAAGAAGCTTAAGCACCAGCTCTAGGAAAATATATAAAGTATAACGTACATCTTTAAAAACAGTTATATATATATATATATATATATATATATATATATATATATATATATATATATATATATATATATATATATATATATATTTAACATATAGTATTTTCATGTATATTTTACCTGATATTTATTTTTAAATAGATCCAAGTTGTAGATTAAAGAAAATGCTTTCTGCACTAATATTGTTAAAAGTTTTACTCTTTCCTACTTCCCTCAACTTTGTGAGGTTCATTAAAAACCATTTCAATTTCCGTTGCGTTAACGGAGTTTCCGTTAAATACCGTTTCGTTAAACTTTCCTACAAAAAAACTTTTTAACGGAACAGATAATAAAGGTTATATGTAAGTTCTTGATAGCAAACCAAATAATATTAAAATACATAGATATAGTTGTCCATTAGGGCGCACCGAAAAAAAAAATTTTAGATTCTTTAAATGTAATAGCAACAAAACGTTGTTTTTTGCTTTAAAATTAACAAACTTCATTTTTTTTCTTTTTTAGTCCAAAATCAGAATCGTTGGGAAAATACAAATGCCCTGATACCAAAAACTTTTGTTCAATAATATTAACAGAGGAGCTGACTTGAACAAACTTCAGCATAGCCAGGGCAACCTTTATGTTTCGGTTCTGGACAGTGCATGTATCACTGTAAATTATGTTATGGCTTTGAGTGCTAACAAGCAACGATATGTGTTTTAAATTTGCAGACACAATTTCTAGAAATCCTTGAGAGGCTGTGCATTCATCCCATACATAAATTGCAGCGTTATTGATGGCAAGGTCATGCACACCTAAGTTGTAACAATACATGTTTGGCCTGTAGTAGGCATCAGACACTATAAGCTTAGGAAAGGGAAGACCTTTCTAGAGATCTATACTTATTGCTAATATTTCATCTTTTTTTCTTTGGCCATTTCTCCTTCAGCCTCATTGCAGATCTAGCTTTTTCTGCTTTTTCATGCTTAACTTTAAAGGTATTCTGTTTCAGTTGGTCAATTTTTACATCAGCTGATATTTTAAATTTATCACACACCTTACAAGTATATTTCCTTGGGACATGAAAGTAAAGGTTAAATTTAGTATTGAAACTATACCTGTACCTGTGTTCTTTTTCCTGTAAAACGCCAAGTGTAGTACAACTTTCACTGTAAAATTGGTACATTTTTCTGATGTTGAGCTCTGGGCTATACTCTCTGATACTTCCTGTTGGGGTTATCTTTACGAGTTTAATGACTCTGAAAAGCTGGAAACTTTTAATATGGTCCTTTAAACCTTGAACTTTTTTTCAGGAGTTTTTTTGCAGGAGCATGTTTTCCCCTAAGGTCTTTACCTGGTGATTTACCATTGTAAACTTCTAGAAACCCTGCCATTAGAAGTACAAAATTTATGAAAGAAAAATATTTTGCAAACATAGATTGTATTTCTTGCAACCTTTAAATAATACTTATTTGAGGCCTGTTTTTTTGTCTTGCTACTATCTTTGGGCTTTCTTACTGCAACTTGTACTTGGTGGATTAGGCCACCAAGATAAGCATTTTGCTTATCTTGCAAGATGCATCAGGTCTTCAAAGTCTCTTTCAAGATTTATGAGCCCCCAAAGCCACGTTTTGAAGCACCAGCAAAGGATCATCAGTTAGTGAATTATCAGACGTCTGAGATCTACCTGTTTGTTCATTGGGAAAAAAATTACATTGGGTGTCTGTGAAAATTCTTCAGATATCAGCAAAGCAGTGGCAGGCCAGTTTTCTGAAAAAAAAAGAATTACCACTTAGGCCTACATGAATGTTTTTTTTTTGTTTTTTTTTTCACTTATAAGTCAACTAAACAAAATGTTTTAATATAATCAAGAGATCCTATGCAAAACACCAATTTGCTTGGAACAATAGAGGACAAGCCAAGTAAGTTTTTTTTTATTTTTGTTTTAGCATAAACACATAATAAACGTCAAGGCCTAGGGAATAACTTATCTAAGAGTTTAGGAACAAGTAAAAGAATATGTTGGCTGAAAATTGCCTAGAGATGATCTATAGGATTTCAATTTAATTGGAAAAACGCAGGACTTCCCGAGTTAATTTTTTTTATTGTTGCCAGAAACAAAATAATTAAAATCAAGGAATAAGTTAGTATTAAGAGCCTACCTGATAATATTGAAGTAGGCCCATTATCATTTGTTTTCCTGAGGGCTCAGACAAGTTTTCCACAGTATCACAATACTGGGCGGTCTCAAATGTTTGATGAGTTTTAAGGGTCTGTTCAGAATCAGATACATTTTCCTCTGCTGGCTTAGGTTTCAGCTTTTTCCGATGATAGACTCGAGTAGGCATTTTTATATTGTAGCTATGGTCATTGCTCTCATCTAAAAATAATCACCAATATTAAATAAAGTCTAGGCCTAGGTCTAGACTTAATCTTGGCTGTTTATTTATACATAATGTCCATAGGTTCAAGTATAACCCAAATTTTTATAGTGCTCTCACTGTCTATAAAGGCTACAAATATAATGCATAGTTAATTTAAATAGTTCAGTACACTTAACAACTCAAAAACTAAGTTCATAGTTTGAAACATAACCTACAAAATAACTTCACATTAATTTTTTCCTATTACTCTTATCTGCTGATATCACCTAAGTGATATCAAGCTGATATCACTTAGGTGATATTACTTGATGTCACTAAGGTGATATCATTTGATACCACTTAGGTGATATCAGCTGATATCACTTAGGTGAGGCCGATAGTCTTTATCCTTATCACTATCATATTCTTCTTCGCTGGTGTCTTCAATTTCCAGAAGATCTTTCAAACTTCACGGTAAAATAACATTGTAGTTGTGAGATTTACAAACAAAACAGCCCAAAAGTAACAGTCAAAGTGGGGTATGCAGAGTTATACCACTTTGATTCTAACAATTATTAGTGTAAGAAATAGGTTTTATTAGTGTAAGAAATAGGTGCCCCTTTCTCACTTATTTACAAAAACCGTTATATTTAAGTATTTATAGTTAACAAACTATTTATTAAAAAAATAAAAAAGTAAAATAGATTACAATTCAACATTTTCCACAAGTAAGGTCCACCATAAAGAACTAAATATGAAGTTAGTTTTGAATTATATTTTGGGACAACAAAGTTGTTATTTCAAAATTTTGTTAGATATTTATGAACTATTTTGTCAAAATAGGATTGAAATATTTTAGGAGATAATCCTATATTTGTTTTATATATGAATATATATGAACATTAAAACTTGGTGTAAGTTGATTTTATATATATTTAATGCTCCAAGTATACGCAGAAGAGGCTCAGTTCTATCAGCTTCAAAAATTGTTCTGTACGCGTGTTTTTGTTTACAGTACAATTTTTTAATTTTGTATGGTTTGTACTTGTTCATGCAATATTACAATAAATTAAATAACAATGAATAAAATTGAAATATAAACTTTTTAAAGAACTATTTTTTAAAAATGGTTTAGCCCTATATATCATTACTAAATTTTTTGACATTTTATTTTCAATACTTTTTATATGCAAACTCGAACGTAAATGTTCAACTAAGATTACGCCTAGAAAGTTTACTGAGTTTTCTATTTTAATGTTAGTGTTATTGATTATTAGGAGGGGAGGGGGACGGACTTCCCCTCCTACCCCCTACCCCCTACTCCTCCCTAAAGCGACGCCCCACAGTGGAAAATAAAGATCTATTTTGGCGTACCCTGTAAATATTGGACATTAATACTTTTGGAGAGTACCGAAAAAACTATTTTGGGGTCTTGTTATATACACATAGGTGACTTACCCTGTAACTGGCAGAGAGAGAGAAAAGAATCTTTGAACTTTCCAATTTTTTCTTTGAAGTCACCCTCAAGTGACTATCAAAAGCAGGAAGAAACAACATCTCTAAAATTGTGAAATGTTTCAATGAAACCCCGAGCTTCATAAGCACAAGTCTTTTTAGCCAGTCTTTGAAGAATTTCAACATTTTGCAAAAGTTTGCGACATTCATTTCCAGCAAATTGTCCTCCATGGTATGGCTGAAGTTGAATGTGCAACAGAGCAGGCCATTGTTTTGCTCCTGGCCAAAGTTCTGAAAAAATTTTGAAAAGATAATTGACAATTCCTCGTAGCAAATGTAGTTCCATTGGTGGAATGATGTCCAAAATAAGTCTCGAGTCCTCCATGTTGATCAAAGGAGGATGAGTTGTGTTGTCAAAATCTTTAGCCATTTTGAATTTGGAGCCAGCAAACACAAATGCTCTGTAGCTCTCTTGTATTGAACCAAAACTTCTGGAAACTCCACATTCTAAGAGATTGTCTGAATCGATGTTACACCAACAGCAGGGATGTTTACTTGAATGAGACTGAATTCCACATAAGATGTTAGCAATTTTGAGATCACAAGAAATGACAAAGAGACATCTTCATATGTTTCAGGCACATCTTCAACAATTGCAACAATGAGTTGACGCGTCACACCAGTATCACAAGCAATTGAGTTTGTGAGTAGGCGTGAACTTTTTTGTTGGGGACTTTTTGACTCATCAACTTCTTTTGTGCTTATAATGCCAAGACTAATTTTCAGAAATGAATCACCACCATCTATTCCCAGCTTGACTAAATGCTGAGGGGAGTAATCTCTTGAATGCAAAATATGATTTGTTAGGTCTTGCAGGTTTTTGCAGTGAACCATTGATCGTTTTTCTTCTTTTCCCTTTTCCATGGTAAAATTTGACTCTGACAAGGTGAAGAAATCTGCAAGAGTTTGTCCAGCAGCAGCAAATTTTTGCTCAAAATATGGCTCAACTAGTCGAATCCCAGTGGATTTGTTTAGCGTTGATGCTAAAAGTCTCATTCCTGTATTAGAAAGTCCAGTGTTTAGTTAAACATTCACTAAACTTTGTGTTGTAAGAGGTGTGCTGTTTACTTTGTGAGCAATGGAAGGGCCTGAATAAAAAAAGAACAAACAATCCATCTCTTTTAAAATAATTTCACAACAAAATCTATTTTTTCTAGCTAATTGATATAAATTTCAAACCATTGCATAGGATGGTTCTCTATTGGTTAAACAAAATTCAAAGAAATTACAATAATAGAACTATTATACACCTATTTTGGCCACAATTTTATTGCTCTAAATTAAATGTTATTTTATAGTATTTCATTGTATTGTAACAAGTAATGTGGTATAAATAAAAACCAGCAATGCAAAATTAATTTAAATGGTATTATTTTATGTTTACCTAGCATAGCGAACAAAAAATACTAAAAACCAGAGGAAACATATAATACAAATCTTTGCATATTTTTGATATGTAAAGAAAAAAATGCCTCAAATCTGAATGTGTACATGACAGTTTCCAGTAGACCAATTTGAAATGTATGCTATTAACATTGCCATTTTGCATATGGCCATTTCAAGAAGTTTTAGTGCATATGTATAATATATTATAGTATACAGCAGCAAATTTAATATGCAAGGCGTCAAAACGATGTGTCTAAGAGATGAACTTCTTTATTTCAATATTACCTGGTGTAACTGGAAACAATTTTCCACCAGTTCCTTGACTGAGTCTAACTGTTCCATGAGGAGAAGCTTGACAGATACTGCAATTTGACAGATTTGACAGATACTGCAAATGACAGATACTGCAATTTGCTCTGCCCCTTTAATGTCATCTTGCACCAATGACTGTAAATTTCTGTGTCTTGTTCCAGGAGTGCAAAAATGTCTGTGACCTCGAGCTATGACTGACAAACACCTTTTTTCTGCAGATGGAGGTTGTTGATTTGCACTTGATGACCCTGGTGTTGCAATAGTTTGTTTCTTAGTTTGTTGTTTAGATGAGGATTGAACAAAGATTGGATGCTGTTGATTTAAATTGAGCCTACTGATTTGGTAAATGAGACATTCACACCTATTTGTTGTTCTTGTAAGAGGCTTTATAACAATGGAGTCCAAAGTGTAAAGTGGTGGTAGTGGACTGTTCAAATCACCATTGTCTCTTTTTTGCAGAAGAATACGGCAAGTGTTGCAAATTCCTCTTGGAACTCTTTTATCCTCAAATTTCAAATCACTTTTTACAAGTTTCAGCACTCGTGCAATCATAAAGTCAGTTAATATACTATATACTTTATTTTTTTCTATATAGAAAATAAAATTTAAAGTTATGAAGCAAATAAGTTTAAATTGAAAATTTTCAAAAATGATCTTTTTACATAAAATTAGGTAAAATTCCTACAATATAGTAAAGATTGGCTATTAAACAATTAAAAAAAATAAAAATAAAATTTCAGTAGTGAAATTGAAATTTGAACAAAAAACATTTATCATAAGTTTAAATTTTATAATCAAAAGGTTCTTATTTTCTGGCAAATAAAGACTTGAAAGTCTTTACTTAATCGACTCTTTTTTTTACCGCGAACCGGAATTAACTGTATCGTAAAAGTATGATGTTATATGTATAACATTATTTTAAAACCAAAAAGTATATATTTTATTCATAAAAAAGTTAAATTTTTGAAAAAAACATTCAACACATCATTCAATAATAATTTAGCACGGTCTAGACGAGTTTTATTCAGGTTTAGACGTGTTTCCTAACAAAAATTATATTCTTAGCTTATTTATTTTCTTGACAAACAGTAAAATGCAGCAAATAACAAAAATTTTATATTTAACTTTTTTCTTCATAAACAAAAAACAAAGAGAGTAAAAAGCAGTAGTCTTAAATGGCCAAAATGGTATCCAAAAAATTGTAGACAAGATCTTTTGACTCAAATGTACAAACTTAGAAATAATAAGTTATGGAGTACTGCAAAGCTTTACTTTTGGACCCTTACAAAACATAGTTTCTCAAACAATAAATATTATGCATAAAAGAAAACGTTTACTAAGTAAAAAATGTGTAAAACATGTTCTGCTGTTTTATCCGTCCTGTATATGTGAATGATGTACTTCTCTTTTATTAATACTACATTAACTATTGTAATATTGCTTTAGTAAGTAATTGCTCTTTAGCATTAAAGTAAATATATATAAAGCAAAAAACGAGCTAGTAGAATTTTATGTAGTATGACCATAAATATCCCAATTTTAAGTTGTTACTTCAAAAAATTAAAACTCCTGACTGTCTATGAGTTAAACCTGTTTCAAAACTTATTCTTTATGTTTAAATATAAAAATAACATGCTTCTGAAATAATTAAAGGAGTGATTCCAGAAATTGTTTATAAATACTCAATGGGATCCAACAGTCAGAATAATAACTTAGCAATTTCAACTTTTAAAAAAACAGATTACTCATTTTCTAATTGAGAACATTGTCTATGGAACCTAGTTTTTAATTGAAGTATGGAAAGCATAACTTCAATAAGTTTTTTAAAAATATAGAGTTTGTTCAACTTAACAGACTCAAACATATTTTTGTATTTCTAACCTTAGAAAAAAAATCTTAAAAAAATATTTTTAAATTTCTATATTTATTTATTTTTTTATTTTTTCTACTGTAGCTATTTTATTGTAGCTATTCCTAAATTTTACAAAATGAGAGAAATAACACATTTATATAATGCTAACGACAATGCTTCTGTTCTCAACTTGTCCATGTCTTTCTTCTAAATTCATTCACGTATTCAGCTCTTTTTTTGTTTGCTTTCAGGATTACATTGTTGTAAAAAGGCTTCTTGTGTACTACTTAAAATAAAAACATCCAACCTTTGAAGAAGTTCTTGTAAAAACAGTTTAAGCTCTTGCTGTAAGCTCAATTTTATTACCTTATACTTGACATCGAAAGTTAAACAAATAGGTTGTTCCAGCACTAGCTGTAAACAAACTTGGTAAAATAAAGTTGGCACAGATTTTATTTAATGAAAGACTTTAGCATTAAAGTGTATCGCCAAATAAAATAATGATCTTTCAATTTTTGAAGTTATTTCTAATGCATGGAAAAGCCGAATTTGAGTAGTTTGTTAATATTTATTTTCATATAGACCTATTGCAATAAGGTAACACAGGGCAGTAACAATTACAGTTTATGATTATGAATTCTAAATTATGATTTCTTCTTGCATTTCATGTGTCTTAATTGCATGTTATGGTTTCTTAATTATAAGTCTCATATTTTCAATGCAGCTTGAGATGGTGCAGTGCATTTTATTCTTTTTACAAAACAGATAAAATTAAGAAATTAATTACTATAATTTAGAAATAAATATTAAAAGAAGTTATGTTGTCCCGAAAATATAATTTATTAACATGCAAAAAGGTTATAAGATTTTAAAATGTTTAATTTTATCATTTAATGTTTGTTTTATAATTTGACCATGTGATTTTCACATGTGACATATTTTAGGCGTTAAGTTTGTTGAAATGATTTTCTTTTTCTTTTTCTGTAGTTATTTAGTGATTATTATATCATTCTCTAATTTTTAAGCTAAAAATTTTAAAATCGTCTACTAATATGGCTTTAAGTGATTTCAGTTTCACTAACTACAGATCAAGTCAACATGGAGATGTTTGACAGGATGATAATTATGTGGAAGAGCAAGATAAAACTTTTAGTGAATTTCACTTTCTTAACCAATAATTTAATGATTTAGTTAAAAATTTGAATTTTTTGAAAGCAGAAATGCAGATCTGCTTGCATCGAGATTGAGACAACAAAATCTATTGCAACCTATGGTGAAGTACTTCTTATGATTTAAGCAATTCGTATCACAAATCAACTTGGCCAATGACAAATTATTTATTAATTTTGATGACAGCTCAACAAAGAGTTTATACTACATCACAACATAAGTTAACATCTTACACAGTGTTTACTGTAAGGATTCATCAAACATCCTTGTTTCTTGTGTTTGTAGGACAGCAGAGACACTGTAAAACAATTTCCAAATAGAATAGGTAGAAAGAAAATAATTTCAGGCAAAGTTTTACAATGTAAAGAATGTAGTCCAAAGTTACTTCATATAAAATTGGGTCTTTACACATCTTTGTACAAGTAAACTTTTTGGACAAGCTTTAGTAGACATTAAACAATTAACTTAACTTTAACTAGGAATAGTTGACAGGTATATAATGTCAATAATAGCCTAGCAAATAAACTAATAAAACTTTTCAGATTTCGCTGAGTCATCTTTTTCAATTTGTAAAATATCGTAAGTACCAATGGCATCTAAGATAATCATATCTTTTTCAGAAAACGAGGGTTTAGTTAAGAAACAAAATCATCAATATATTTAAAAAAAAAAAACTATAATTATTGTGACTTAGTTTTTATATTGTTATCAAAACTAATATCTCTGATTTAAACTTTTAAAGCATAACAGTTCTAACAGAATATTAACCAAAGTATTGTCATCAACCTTATCAATTTTCAATAGATACAGATTTTTTGGAAGGGCTACCACCCTGAATAACACTAGAAAAACTTCCTTGCATTTATTATGTATGTTATATTATTCTATGAAATATATACTTATATATACTTTATGTTTTTTAGGTCAAAGTCGTTTAGAATATTATTGTGGATTTGAAAGTGATCTTTGTGGGTTAAATGGAAACAATTATGCTTGGATAAGATACAATCAAAAAACACCATCAAGTAATACTGGACCAGCTTCTTCATATGGTAATATATATTACAATAAAATATATAACATATATAAAACAACTGTATTGTTCTAAGATTTATTTGTAACGTTTTTGTATTGTACTATCATTTTTATTTTTTATTATTATTATTATTATTATTATTATTTATGATAGATAAGTATTATTGTTATTAATTTTACTATTATTGTTTCCGAATTTTTTTCAAGGTCTTTTTTTATTTTTTTGTTAAATCAGTTAAATCTTAGTGTATAAATACTTGAAAAGACAAAAGCATTTAAATAGAGTTGATGTACAGATATAAGAACTAGAAAAAAAAAGAGAAAATTTTAATAATCTATTATTATGATAATATTTTCTCTATACTATATTTTTGTAATTAGTTTTTTGTAAAGAAATTTATGTTATAATAGAGCGAACAAGTTCTGCAGAAAACATAATAATAAAATATATCACTCTTAAAAAAAAAATGAGAGGACCTTTTTAATTAGTCAATTTGAACTTTTCATTCTTTATATTGTTAACAATAACAACAGCAACAATAACAACAACAACAACAAAAACAACAATAACAACAACAACAAATATGATTGATAAGTATTATAAGAGATGCAATGATCAATTAGATGATTCCGTTTGTGTAATGGTTTTTCAATATAAAGGGCGTCATTTTCTAGAAAGGAATGTTTCTTCTCAATTCAAAAAATTTTGTGTGAAGAAAAAAAATAACTGATTGATCATCCAGCTTGATTGAGATAGGCAGCTATATGTTTATTAGAAGCATCTATTTTAACTTTAAATATGACATTTTTTCAATTGCCTAAAAATCTATTCCTATAAGTTATGTATAAAAATGACATTAAGAATATTATGAAAATATACCAAATACAAATAACACAAGTACAATTAGAAACAGTGTCAGTGAGAGTGGTTATATTAATAAGAGACTTTAAACTATCAAAATATGAACTAAAAATCAACAATTTTTTATAATAAAACCTAGAAAGATTGCAAACATCACATTTTAAAACTGCTGTCCATTGGCTATCAATGTAGTTTAATGGTTATTGTTTAGACAAATATTTGATGGTGAGCACTTTTTATGATAGTGATATTGGCGGTGAGAACTTTTTAAATCTGATATACGATGAATATTTAAATTAATATTTATGTTAAATTTATTGATATCAGGTAAATGATTAACATTGAGTAATAAAATCATGTGTGACAATGTGTTTCAATCAAAGTGGCTAAGTTTTAATTTAATTTACCAAAATTATGACTTCTTTTAAAACTAATTGAACTTTGCATTGTCCTGCAATGATATGAATGCAAAATTTAAAAAAAATTAGGAATTGATCCAAAATTTGAGGTCAAACAAAAAATTGATTGAAATAATAAATGCTAGTAGATTAACAGACAGGGTTTAGAAGTTATTAAAATCATCGAAGAAAAATTAGAGTTGTTAACATATATTATGTTTTACCAACTTTTCAGTTTCATTTAAAAGTTAATAAAAATATTTTCCTCATATTGTCTGTTAACTTATTAATATTTGATTAAATTGCTTTTAATTAAATTTTTATTTTATTAATTAAAGCAGTTTATTTATAATTTTACTTCTATTTCACTAAAAGCAATAATGTTTAACAATAAGAAAGATTAGTTTTTACATAACAATAGTTTTAATAAAACATATTTAACTTATAAAAGTTATTTTTTAATTAAGCAATTAAAAATATGAAACACTTTTTTGTTTTGTACAAAGATAGTTTAAATTTTGCAACATGTCTGACATTTTATCAGTCAAAATCTATTTCAAAAATTATCATTAAAGCTGGTTTGAAAGTTGTTTTTATTTTATTTATATTTACCATTAAGTCCAGGGGATTTGATAATGTTGACCTGAATTTTCACTCATTACAATAAAAATTTACTGGGCCGCAGTCAGCTATAAACACACTAATGTATATAGTATATTAATATTTGTATATAGTATATGTGTGTGTGTGTGTGTGTATTTATATGTCTATATATATATATATATATATATATATATATATATATATATATATATATATATATATATATATATATATATATATAAATTATGTTAGTGTATTCTAGAAACAGAGTGCTCAATGTTCTAAAAGAACAGAGCAATAATAAATTAGTAAAAACACTTATCTAATTTTTGATTACTTCAACAATGTGTTTCACCATCAGGAAGAACCTCCTGATGAACCAACTGATGGTGAAACACAATGTGGAAGTAATTTTATATATATATATATATATATATATATATATATATATATATATATATATATATATATATATATATATATCCATAAATGTATATATATCCATAAATGTATAT
Organism: Hydra vulgaris; assembly: GCF_038396675.1. Classification (NCBI taxonomy): domain Eukaryota; kingdom Metazoa; phylum Cnidaria; class Hydrozoa; order Anthoathecata; family Hydridae; genus Hydra; species Hydra vulgaris. The sequence goes on along the minus strand of NC_088926.1, from coordinate 6,303,838 downwards.
ATATATATTTTTTATATATAAATATATATATAAACATTATATATATATAATGTATATATATATTTATATAAAAAAAAATATATATATATATTTATATACTTTATATATATATTTATATATATATACCTTGGAATTAGGAAAAATGAGGTCGGTAATAATTTGCAGTTAGGTCGGTATTGCCGAATGTCAACCCTAATTCCGAGAGTTGTATATATATATGTAATATTAATATGTATATTATATATACATATATATATATATATACATATATATATATATATATATATATATATATATATGTATATATATATATATATATATATACACATATATATATATATATATATATATATATATTTATATATATATATATATATATATATATATATATATATATATATATATATATATATATATATATATATATATATATATTAGGGTGTCCCAAAAAACAACATTTTTGAAAAATATATGCAGAGACCCCCTTAATGTGTTCTATCTAATACAAAAACACTAGATTTAAAATTTTTTTGAATAAAAAATATTTTAAGGGGTCCCTCAAAACCCTTGAATATTTAATTATGTCCCTGATATTTTCAAAAAAAAAAGTTTTTTAAAAGTATGTCAACTCAAATGAAGCAAAATTATATAAAAATTTCAAAAATAATATTTAATTTGGAAAAATTTTAACTTATTTATCAAATTTGTCATAAAAATACATAAATAATGCATTTTTTTGTTTTTTGTTAAAAAATGTAATTTTTCATGTAATAAAACCAAATATAACAATTCTCTATTTGAAATCTATATTATTTTTGAAATTTTTATATAATTTCGCTTCATTTGAGTACCAGGTTAACATATTTTTGAAAATTTTTTTTTTTGAAAATATTACGGACCCATTAAATATTCGAGGGTCTCGAGGGACCCCTTAAAATATTTTTTATTAAAAAAAATTTTAAATCTAGTGTTTTTGTATTAGATAGAACACATTAAGGGGATCTTTGTATACATTTTTCAATAATGTTGTTTTTTGGGACACCCTAATATATATATTGAATATATATATACATATATCTATATACATATATATATATATATATGTATATATATATATATATATATATATATATATATATATATATATATATATATATATATATATATATATATATATATATATATATATATATATACATACATATATATATATATTTAAAATGATAACTTGTGTTTAAAACGTAAGTAAGTATAATTTATTTCTTTTTGTAGGTTTTTTATCTTATTTATTTTTGATTTTTTTTTAATAGCTGGATCATACTTTGTTTATTTTGAAAGTTCTGACCCAAATTATCAGAATTCTTTGAATTTACCTCTATCCTTAACTCTTCCTGCCAATATATCAACAACAGCTGTACGGCTTCAATTTGCTCTTCATGCTTATGGTTCAGGCATTCAATCTTTTAGTGAGTAAATTGTTTTTGTGCTTTTATGTGTATGTAAAAGTATATATATATATATATATATATATATATATATATATATATATATATATATATATATATATATATATATCTGAGTTATATTTGTATGATATATATTTATAGTTACACATTTACATGTAAGTTACTGTAAAATATGATTAATAATAAATCTATTAAGTTTTTTTTCTAACTGATTCTTTTATCTTTAACTAGTTTAAGACCAATTAGTGAATAGGGAAATAGGGAAACTGTTTTGACTATAAACTGTTTAGACTATAATAAAGTTCGAATTCAAAAATAGTCTGTTTTCATAGTAGAAATCTTATTTTTTTTTAATTTTTTTCTGTTATTTTTTTTTGAACAAATGAGCAAACAGAAATACTGCATATTGGTAAGGCTTTTACTAAGGATAGTTTTTAGAATAGTTTTAATACTTTAGTTTAATAAATATTTTAAAGTGCATTGCCATGCTTGATTATTTAAAAAAAAATAAAGTGGATTTTTTTAATATATATTCTTTTATATCAACAAACGTGTTAGAAAAATGAAGTCTTAACATTTAATAAACTTGGTTTAATCTAATTTCTTTTAAATTAATTTTATATTGGAAACCATATATTTCATGTTTTTTTTATATCAACTCTATTTGTAAAAATGCAGTTATTATTTAAGTTTATTAAATTTTCCAATCTGGATTACCATTAAGATTTCCTGCAGTGTGGAAAATAATGGTCAACAAGTTATTATTAAAAATTATTTTAATTGATATAAAGTTTGTTCTAAGTAAAATTATTGTTTTTATTTTTTTACCTAATGTATTTATAAATATCTATTTAAAATTTTAACTATTTTTAAATGAGTTTTATAATTGAAATTCTTTAAACTTTTTTTTTTAATAAACATTTTAATTGTTAGATCAAATTGAAATTTTTTTAACATTTTTTTTTTACATATTGTAGTTTGTTATATTAATTAAAATTTATTGACTTGATAATCATTGACTTATATAGAAATGATTGCAGTAGACATTGAAGAGTAAAATTGATTTTCAATGTTTATTATGTCTGTCACAACTTTGTGATGCACTTCCTTATAAATTATTTATAATCCTTTTTCTATGTGTTTCATTTTTATTTGAATGGCATAATTCTGTCTTAATTACTGTTATACTAAATATGAATGGCAAACAACTGTATAATTGTAATAAAGTCTATCTTAACATAATCTTGAGTAAGAAAGTAGGCAATATACATGAGTTTGTTTTTGAGTTTGGGTTTTCTATTCTGCAATTGATATTGTTCATCAGTATTTAAATTATTGAAGATTTAGGTGTTTTCTATTATTCAACAACTGCATAATAATATTTAAGATTTTAAAATCTTAGAACATATGTTTAATAAATGGTTAAACATGACCAGTTAATACCTGTTGGAAGACTGAAATACATTAGGATTACAGAAGATTAGTTTTGAACAAAGAAAGTTTATGCAGTTATCCAGACAAAAATGCCATGTTATTTAATTTTTAATCAAGTTAAAATTAAAATTAAAATAAATATTATAAAATAAATAATTAAAATAAATATTAAATTAAAATAAAAAATTAAAGTTAAAATTAAAATTAAAATGTTTATTACAATAAATGTAAACTTCATATTTATAGACGAGATAAAATTAATATAAATATTAATATTATTATTAATAATAATATTAATATAAATATTGTTTAAAATCTTCTGTTTTACAAATAAAAATATTTGTTTTATAAATTACAAAGTTGCTTTAACAATACGCAACAAGCAAATCATTTTATATTTTCCCAACATTTCAAATCCTTCACAACATTTCAAATCTTTCATAGCATTTCTTTTAAATATAAACTGTTGTTTGTTAATCTAATATTAAAACTTTTTTAAATCTTACTACTTATATTACAATTTTCTGTATTAGATGTTCTCATATATGACAATAGCGGTGTACTTCTAAGAAATGACCAGATACTTACTAATCAAATACAAACAGATTCTACCTCCTCTTGGAAAATTATAAATAACACATATACATTTGCATCAATAGTCAGGGTAACTGTTTTAATTTTCTTTGATGTTAATATTAAAATATCTTTCTGTATAATTTTTACTTTTAAATTATTAATTGTTGTTTATTTGTGCAAATAAATTGTTATCTAAAGGTTTTTACAATCAGTATGTTTAAAAAAGGTTGAGCAGCCAGTAAATCTCACGGGAATGCAAGTTTAAGCCTAAACTTCCCTGAGACCCTGTTATAACTTATGATGATAATGATAATTTTGATGATTGATTAGATGTTTAATCATTTAATCCTATTTTTTTTAGAGAATTGACTTTATTGTGAATGCTCTAAGTTGGCTATCAGATGTTGCCATTGATGACTTGGCTGTTTATTCAAGTACATTAACTGATTTTTCCTAATTTATAATTATAGAGCTTTTTTTTTTAATTATAAAATTTTATATTAGGTTTTTTAACAAGTTTAACTTCCGCTAACCACTGACATTGTTCTACTAACCTGACAATGTTATATTAACCAACTAACCAACTGACACTATTATATATATGAAATAACCATTTTTGTTTTACTAAATCACTTTTGTATTAATCAGATGTTATTTGTAATTTTATTGACTTTTATGATTTTATGTTTTCAGTTAAACACTTCCAAATATTATATGTTTTTAGTTGGATGTGGTATATGTAGCATTAATGGTCAATGTCAGAATACAACAAATGGCCAGCAATGTGTTTGTTTAAATGGATATGCTGGTGATGGATACACATGTTTGCGTAAGCTTAACATTTTTTAAATTTATTTCTAATAAAATTTTCAAAAGACAAAGTATTAAGTTTAATTTTTGTTCAAAAAAGCATTTTTAAGTTTGTTTCAAATAAAAGTTTCAAATTTTTAATAAAATTTAGTGATAAATAAAAATACTTGTAAAGTAAAGAAGAAATAAATTTTAAAATTGCAATTTAATAAATTTTGAATGGAGACTTAAAAGAATAAAATTTGATACGTATCTTTATTAATTTTTGTGAGCTTTGATGAGTTATTTTTAAAATAAAAAAATTGTGGTCAATTCCGCTAGAAAGAGGAAAAAAAAAAGGCAAAAAGTTATGAATACACATACTAAACTCTATAACTCTCTTTTTAAAAAAGTTATAGAGTTATTTAAAAAATATTTTATCACACCATAACATGCTTTAAATGTTGTATATGTTGTAATGAGTTATAAATGTGTTTATAAATGAGTATAAATGTGTTTTGACGCTTATTTACAGTCCTGTTGTGTGGTGTTAAGAATCGTATCGTATATTCACAGGTTAGCCACGCCTCCTAAAAAATCCTAAAATGTCCTAATATTTGGAAAACATCCTAAAAAGACCTCATGTCTTCAAAAGTATAGATGATTTTCTCAAATAATCCTATAGTATAGTTTATGCATTATACTCCTGAGTATAATGCATAAATTGTTATCAGCCAAAGTTAATGAAATGGTTCAGACTTGGAGTTAGTACTGCACAACAAGTCTGCAAAACAAATTGATTGTCAAAAATATTACAAAATTAGACCGGAATCCGATAACAAACTTTCTATTCCTTCTTCAGATGCTTCATGCTCCGATAAACTTATTTTTGTGCACAAAAAATTCGAGATGCATCACCATCATGTGAATTAAAGGGCTTGTCCAAAAACCGCCAACCGTTTCAAGACCAGTGGCTAGGGTAGCTGTCAAACAACCATCTCTAGAAGCAGAATGAACCTCTTTGCATGCGATTACAGCAGCTTCCTCAGAAGAAATATTCACTTTTGTTGAAGTAACAGCCTTCGACCACTTATCAAAATCTCTCAATACTGCAAGTATTGAGAGATTTTGATAAGTGTATTGAGAGATTTTGATATATATATATATATATATATATATATATATATATATATATATATATATATATATATATATATATATATATATATATATATATATATACAGAGTATAGTCAAGACAGTTAAGTCCAAGACTAAGACCAAGACATTTGGGCTCAAAACCAAGACCAAGACTAAATGCTTCAAGACCAAGACCAATAATAAGATATCAAAAAACCAACCCAAGATCAAGACCAAGACTTTAAAAGTTGATATTTTTCGTAAGAATCCAGAAAGTAAAAGATAGTATAGATCCAAGACCAATACTTTAGGCTTTCAAGACGAAGACTAAAACCAAGACTTTAGGATTCAAGACCAAGAAGTGAAATTTGAGTTTCGAAGCGTCTCGAGACCTGTATATATATATATATATATATATATATATATATATATATATATATATATATATATATATATATATATATATATATATACGTATATATATAAATACATACATACATACATACATACATACATATATATATATATACATATATATATATACATATATATATATATATATATATATATACATATATATATATATATATATATATATATATATATATATATATATATATATATATATATATATATACATACATATATTTATATATGTATATATACAAATCATTTTTATTCACTCCTAAAATTACATAAAATTACATTTAAAAACCAAATAAAGAGGATTGCCATAGTGCACAACGTTGTATAAAAAATATTAGTAAAATATTTTTAAAAATGTTTTTTTTTTCTATGGCAACATTGTACACTATGGCAATCCTCCTTATTTGGTCTCAGTACACCACCATAAAATTATCTGGTCTTAAAAGCTGATAAGAAGAATTCTTTATCTGCTAAGGACTCTCCAGATATTTTCTAGAACTAATAGACTCCCAATCAGCGGGGAAATTTGTTGCAAAATTTACTGGATTAACCAGAGTATTGCAACTGCAATCAAAACATTGTCATCAAAAAATAGATCTCTTCTGGCGAGTACAGGCAAGCTTAAATGCAGTGGTGGTATGTGTTATGCGAATAGCAGAAACAAAAAGTTATTTATAAAGTTATACAAAATAATTTACGCAGCAAAAATTTCAAAAATTATAACCTGTATATTTAAACATTATGTCAATTGAGTATTTCAAAGAATAATATTTTTATATTGCAAATATCATATTTTTAGCTTTAGTGACTATTTTAACATTGTTATAAGTCATTTAAAGAATTAGTTAAACATTTTTATAAAATACACTCAATCTGGTCAAAACTAAAAAAAAATAGGAGGGGGCATAATTTATATATATATATATATATATATATATATATATATATATATATATATATATATATATATATATATATATTTAGGTTTAGTGTGTATATAAACTTTATAAAATCTTCAACAAAAACAACTTAAAGGTAAGCTACAGCAGTTTTCCTAACATCAAAAATATTATCACTGCTCACAATAAAAAAATTTTATCTGGTACTAACACTTCAATCAATCAACAATGCAACTGCCAAGAAACTTCACAATGCTCTTTGGAAGGAAAATGCCTCCAAAAAAATATAATATACTGCTGTAACGTAAAAACTTCTCCACAAGATAGCAGATTCAATTATATTGGACTAACAGAGAATACTTTTAAAGACCGTTAGTACAAACACAAAAAATCATTCCAATACAAAAGCAAAGTGAATTCAACAGAGCTTTTCAAGAGAGCTTTTCAAGTTTATGTGGGAAATTAAAAAAAAAGGATATACAAATCCTATTATAACATAAAAAATTATTAATAAAGTGCAACCGCTTAAACCCGGAGGAAAATTATGCAACATTTGCCTAACTGAAAAGTATTACATAGTAACATCAAAATTGAAATTATTAAGCAAAATAAATGAGCTGGTATATATAATTAGTAATTTAAATAAATAAAAAATGATTAACAAAGGTTTTAAAAAACTGTTCAGCAATATTAATGAAAATATGAAAATACTATTAAAAATAATATTGCACCAATTTAAAATAATTTATTATAATTTAAAAAATATATAAATATCTTGCACAATATTAACTACTTTTTTTAGCAAACTGTCTATCTCCATGTGATCCTGTAAAAGCAACATGTGTTGTATCAATGGGGGTGGCATCATGCCAGTGCTTACCTCAATATGGTTCTGGATCAGGTCTTGCTAGTGCTGGAAATAGTTCATGTTCAAGTTAGTAGCTTTTGTGTGGTTTTTATCTGATATTCTGTCAATTATCTCACTTATTTATAATTTATTATCTCACTTATCATATTACTTTTTTTATTAATTTATTATCTCACTTATTTCACTTGCATTCATACTTTTCAAAAACAAATACTCTAGAGTAGGTACACTAGATTAGGCAATTATTTTATCAGTGATTTTGTTGTGCCTATTAAATATTTATTTAGGTTTGCAAAGACAATTTATTTAAAAGAATTATTTTTTCAGAATGATTTATACGTTTTATAAAATAAAATAAAAATTATAGTACTACCCATATTGAAAAGTCAGACTAGTGCCCATACCTTTATAAACTCATTTATTGATTTCAATAACTCTTTTATTATTTATATATTTTTAAAAATTGTGAGATTTTTGTGCACTTGTTGAGCACTACACAATCACTACCTTATCCTGGTAATAAAATCAGCTATTTTTCTTAAATAAAACTGTATGTATAAAATCGGACATTTCAAGAACAATTTTCAATACATTTATTTTATTATATATTTTGTTATGTAAATTATATTTTTTATATAAATTATATTAAATGTACATACTTGTAAACAATTGATATTTTTTCTGTTGTTAAATATTAGCATGGTGCGCCTAAAAAAATTTTACATTATCTTTAACTTTCTTTTTTTTTAACTTGAATTCTACTTGGTTATTTTGTATATTTGCCAGTATATTTTGTGCAGTTTTAATTTAAACTTAAAACAATGGCGTGTGTTTTTTAAAACATTAATTACTTCATTTATCAAACAGCTTTTTATCTGAAGACTTATTTAAATATGTAGGAAACACTTTTTGTTTAACTTTTTTTTGTAAATAGTTTTTATATTTAAGTTATAGATGTATTGGATTATTAAAAAAATTATTTTTTTAGTGAACATGTGTAGTTCTACCCAGTGCAGTCCTTATGCTGATTGTGTTATGGATTCTGGAGTCCCAGTTTGTAAATGCCGACCTGGATTTGTATGTGGAGGTTGGTCATAATAAGTTTTAGCATTTTGCTTCTCAAAATACTATGTTTTTAATACATCAGCTAAGAGTTTGAATTTGCATAGTTACTATCTAGATATGAAGGATTTTTGTTATTATATATAAAAATCTTTTATTTATCAAAAGAAATATACAAACATTTAATGAAAACTATAAAACTATATGATTTTAATCCCTGATTCATGAATGGGTCTAAATATTAAAAGTTTTATTTCAGAGTAAGTTTTGATGTCTTTAAATGTTGGCTGTTGTTGGTCCTTTTTTTTTATAAAGTTTTACTTTTTCGCTGTTTTTTACTTTTATTAAATAAAAAAAAAAATAATATAATAATCAAACAATTATAATTATATATTTTATATAATAAATATAGTTATATAATAACTATATATTTTTACAGCTAACTGTGTCACACAAGGTTTATGTTCAAATCGTGCTACTTGTTCAGTTGTCAATGGTCGTGAAACCTGTATCTGTGGTATGGAGTATTTTGGTGATGGTTTGAATGCTCCTGGTAGCACTGGCTGCAAAAGTAAGTATTTTTAACTTATTATGTATTGTAATTTAAAAAATAAATTTTTTCATAGTTTTATATATTGGCATAGCAGCTATTTTGTTTATTTTTTCTCTTATAGTTTTTCTTTATATTTGTGATTTATATTTTTTCTTTATATGGGTGATTAATAGTTTTGCTTTATGTTTGTGATCTGTCAAAAACATTTTATGAGTTACTCCATGTAAAAAGAAAACAGTCATTCATCCACACCATTATATTATCATCTATTTTTAATCAGTGCTACTTATCAATGAAACATGAAAATGGCACTTGGCTATTAATGAGGGTGCGGAATGCAAAATGAGATATAGAATTGCAACTGGAGCAAGAAACAGTGTTTACTTCATCCAATGAATTTTATCACTACATTCATTTCATCCCATTTATAAAGTGAAAGAGAAATTGGTTCTTTTTGCTTAGTGTAAGATTCTTAAGATTCACTACAATTTAAACCATGATTCTGTATTTTAATTTAAATCATGATTCTGAATTTTATATATATATATATATATAATATATATATAATCCATTATTCTGGATTTTAATTTAAACCATGATTCTGAATTTTAATTTAATCCATGATTCTGGATTTTAATTTAAACCATGATTCTGAATTTTAATTTAAACCATGATTCTGAATTTTAATTTAAACCATGATTCTGTATTTTAATTTAAACCATGATTCTGAATTTTAATTTAAACCATGATTCTTTATTTAAACCATGGTTTAAAAGTTATCTAGAGAATTAATTTTATTAAATAATTTTATATTTAGTTCTTATAATCTAATCTTATAATTATTAGGAATCTTTTTATATAATGTTTACATGTCAAAAACATAACAAGACAGAACATATATACAGATATATAGATTATATACCAACATCATTAGGTTTATAACTAATGAAATATACTGCAAAAATATTTATTTTATTTTATGTTATTATTATACTTTATTATAGTTTTATATGTTCTATTTTTTTAATAAATAATGATAAATAATTTTATTCATTAAAACTTTGTTTGTTTTATTTTTTAATAAACAATGATAAATAAAATTATTCCTTATAATTCTATTTGTTTTATTTTTTTAATAAAAATAAGAATAAATAGTAGTTAGTATCATAGATTTCCAAAACAAATCTCACTTAAAGTTGAATAACTCCGCCTGTTTTTAATTTTTTTAATAAATAAACTGGAACCAAAGCTGAATCGAACCATATCAAGCAACAAGTATATTTGATGAAAATATTTCTAATTTTTGATTTTAAAAAGTGAATTTTTCGTTCGTAATTAGGAACACGTAGAGTTAATTCCAAACTTATATATCAAGGGTATCCAAACAAGTGGTAAAAAATAGCATTTAATTTAAAATAGTAAATAATTTATACTAGTGTAAAAAGGTTTTTTAAAATTTTAAATTACTTTTATATTTTAATGTAGGTTTATAACATTGGTTTTAACTTATTATGTATTGTAATTTAAAAAATAAATTTTTTCATAGTTTTATATATTGGCATAGCAGCTATTTTGTTTATTTTTTCTCTTATAGTTTTTCTTTATATTTGTGATTTATATTTTTTCTTTATATGGGTGATTAATAGTTTTGCTTTATGTTTGTGATCTGTCAAAAACATTTTATGAGTTACTCCATGTAAAAAGAAAACAGTCATTCATCCACACCATTATATTATCATCTATTTTTAATCAGTGCTACTTATCAATGAAACATGAAAATGGCACTTGGCTATTAATGAGGGTGCGGAATGCAAAATGAGATATAGAATTGCAACTGGAGCAAGAAACAGTGTTTACACTGGTTAACTTAACATTCTGTAAGTTAACCAGTGTTAACCAGCAGAAATTTTATTTCTGCTGGTTAACACTGGTTAACTTACAGAAACAAAATTAAAATATCATTTCTTTTTAACCTGAAGCTTCTGAATATGACATTTTATTAGTGATAGCCTCAATACAAATTTTTTTTTTTGCGATCTTTATTTTTTTAAATTTTCTATATTTTTTTTATTAAAAAACATTAAGATGAACAAGATGTTTAGAAATTCATTAAAAAAGTTAAAAGCATTTTTAAGTTAATGCTGTTAAAATACTATTGTTAAAATAATACTAATTGTTAATACTATTGTTAAATTGTTAAAAATTGCTGTTAACTACTTGCATGTAAAAACGCCAACTTTTGCAAAAAATAAAATGCATTCCAAAATCCGTTCAGAATTTGGGAAACGTTTAAATTATGCGGAAAAGTACCGTTTTTTAAATTTCTTACAAATTATTGCTATTTTTTGACTTTTTTTTTCAGATAAATAATCACCATCAAATTCTACATTTAACAGTATGCAATTTAATTTGCCTTCTTTTTTTTAATTCGGTTTTATATTGTTGGTTTTTCAGGGTTTTAACTTGCAATTAAAAAATTTGATGGTATCAATAAAAAATTTTTAAATATTTCTTCATATTCCCATTACCCTAGTCTTCCAATTTATTATTCAGTTGTCTTTTTAAAAATCCCACAATAATAAAAGATGTAACAATAAGTGAACTAAAGCAGTTCAGAATTAAGAACTGTTCGGCATTAGTGAAATCTATGGTATATTACTAATGACCATACGAAAAATAATCTTTGTTAAGCATAATAATTCATTATTGTTCTGATTGGCTGGACATAAAAATTGCTAGCATTTTTATAATATCTGTTATTATAAAATGTTTCTGTTTGTTATTTTTAAAAAATGTAGAATTTCTTTGTAACATTATTTGGTGATGGTATAGCAGGTACTGTTAAAATGGTATAGCAGGTACTGTAAAAAAGCTTGTTGCTTCTGCTAATTTGCAGAATTCAACCACAGGTTGAATACAAGCAGTATTAGATCTTTTCAATGTTTGAACACTTTCAAAGGTTAATCATTTGGATCAATGTATATCTTTGTATTTGTTACAGTCAAAGAAATAGAGATAGCACCAAAAAAATCTTACTGTTAAGTTTTGATAGCATCTGCTGTTATTGGGAGGAGAGATTTCCATCAATATACACTTGGGTGCATCAAGAAACAACAATTCTAAAAGTTTTCTTGTCTGAGCTCTAATTTACGACTTTAGGTTAATCAGCAGGACTGAGATAGTTCCATAACTTATTGCTTGGGATGCTGTGCTCAATCTATGAATGAGTCAAACTTAATGCCTAAAATAACCTAAAATATTAAAAACCATTCCCATTAACTTTAAAAAACCATTCACTTTAAAACTTCCCTATCTTTGTATTGATAATTTTATTATAAAAAGAGAGCACTAGACAAAAATCTTCCATGGTATGAACACATATGTATAATAGAATATTTAATACCTTTTTTAACAAAATAAATCATGTTTATTCTAATAGATTTTTAAATGAAAACTTCATTCAAACTAAAACCTATTATATGGCCACCAAATAATACCTCTATTGCAAATAGTAGAAGACTTAAATTATGGAATTCTAAATTTAATAATGACATCAAAACTACTGCTTCTTTTCACAAATTTAAAATAAAACTTAAACAAAAACTTCTTACTATTGACAACATATTAAGTTATTTCTAAATTTTTTTTTTCATATATACATGTTGTTTTTTTTCTTTTTCATTATTTTCTCTTTTTTATTTTTTTATTCATCTTCCTTATTTCTCTTATGCAAACAAGCCACCTGGTTTGCTTTTTTCTGCTCTTGTTATTATTATCGTAAACAGTGTAAAAAACTATTAATCCTAATAATAATTATTGATTAACAATCAATAAAATTACTTCAAAAAATAGTTCTTTTCATAACTTTATTTCAAATCAGTTCATATATTTAATTTTTTTTTGTTTTTTTTTTACACCAAGAGGTTTTTATTGTCTTTTATTAAATTGTGTCATTTTTTTTTTTCGGCTTTTGTTAATTAAATAAAAATATATTTCAATTAATTTTTAACAGTATTATAAATTATTTATCTTACAAAACAACTGCTTATAATGTAAAAATACGGTGTAAACTACGGGGCTTAGTGATAAGACTATTTTTGTCTTCTTTTTGCCCCGGCCATGTAAATATTTATTTATACATTTTGGTATTGTAGCATTATTTAAACGGCAAAATATATACATATAAAAAAAATAAATAAATAACTAACTGTTTCTATATATCTTTCAAAAATATCCGTGGTCTTCAAAGTAACCTTCCATCAGTTGAATCTTACCTCTTGCAAAATTCACCAGAATCGCTTGCTTTTTGTGAGACTTATTTAAATTCGGCTGCGCCTTTTTCAGATCTCAGAATTATTGGTTACTATCTTTTAATTTGCTAAAATTCCAATAGTACGATGCTTGGCTTGTGGGTATACTTACGCATCAATACTTTGTGTTTAGTTATCTGGTATGTCTTTTTCTTATACGTGTTTTGTGTTAAGTTATCTGGTGTGCCCTTTTCTTATACATGTGTGCATTACTGACCGTTACAATTTTATAAAAAAAAAAATTGTGGTAAATTGAATTTGAACATTTTGTGCTCTTTTGAATATTCAATAAAGTTTTTCTCAAAACCATATTTTGTGACATCGAACAATACAATACTGACAATAAGCATATATATACTCTTTTTTATTTTGAGTTTTTATTCTTATTTTTTTGTAATTGCTTATTTATGTAAAAAAAAAATTATAAGTTTTTTTTAAGCAAAAAAATTTTAAATGTAAATTAAAAAAACAAACAACACACAAAAAAAAAGGAAAAAAATAGTCATCTAAATAGTTTTTTTGTATTTTGATTTTTTTAATGATCTTGTTTTAAAGCATTTGTAGTTGTAGTTAAATAGAATTTCTCATGTATGTTTTCATCTTCTCAAGATTGTAAAATTGTTACAAGTAACTAATTTTTTTAGGTAAGTGCGATTTACTTAATTGTGGGTTGTATGGTAGATGTGTTCTAAACTCTTCATATGCAGCCACGTGCCAGTGTAATGATAATTTTATGAACAATGGAACTTACTGTGTTGGTAAAAAGTATTTGTTAATTTTATTACTATTTGTAAAAAAAATCTAAAATATGTTTTATATGTTGTTTTTAATTTATGGTTTGTTTTAGATATAAATGAATGTTTAATACCTGGTTGGTGCAGAGGTACTAACACTTATTGTTCAAACAGTTTTGGAGGTTATTCATGTGAGTGTATGAATAATTTCGTTCCAGATATGCAAACATCTAGGCGCAATCGTAGTTGCTCAAGTAAGAATTTATTTTTAATAGTCAAAATGTACTCATTCCAAATAAAAAACCTTTAAAATATTATTATGTATTTACACTCTTCATCAAATAATAATAATATATATTTAATATATATATAATAATATTAATCCATAATAGAAATATATATATAATATAATAATATATAAATATATATATATATATAATATATCAATATAGAATCAAATTTTTGCTTTACTATAATTATAGATACACACACACACACACACACATATATATATATATATATATATATATATATATATATATATATATATATATATATATATAGAATTAGATTATATGAAAAGTGTCAACAATGTGATGGAACTTAAATTTTTCATCACTTATATCTATTCTTTAAATCAAGAAAAAACCGTTTAAAATACAAGATACAAAAGATAGTAACAAAGCAATAGAATGAGTTCTGACGTCAAAACAAAAACAAAACAAATTTGTTAATCAGCCATGTGAAATCATGCAAGAAGAAATTTGTTTCTACATCTGCACTTTGATATTATTTCAATTTTTTAAAGGATTTGGATTTTTGGAGGACAAAATTTCATACTTCATATTTATGCATAATTTACAGGATTTTGTGGTAGGGTTATAAGAATTGCATCCTTTGCTTATTTTCCATTTAACAACTGGGTTTAAATTTGCATCTTTTAGTTTCCAAATTTCTTATGCTACTTCAGTTTTATTTTTGTGCTTAAGAATTTTGAAGGTTTCATTTGGTTCGCATATCTTTTTTTAAATGGTGTTTCGCTTATACCGATGCTAAATTTATTGATAGAAGCATGAACAGGATCATTAGATGTTACATTTGCTTTGTATACAATTTTTTTTGTTAAGCATTGGTTTGGTAAAGGGCAGGTATTCATATTAAGGCAATTGCAGTTGGTTTTAGGTAAAATTTTGTAGTTGTTTATAATGTGATGGTTGTGTGCATTTAAAATAGATTTCATATTCAGCATACAGCTGTAACTTATTTTTATTGTTTTTCTGTTAAAAAATTTTAAAATTTCTGTTAAATTAAAATTTCTGTTAAAAAATTTTCTGTTAAAAAATTTCCTACATTAATGCTAACATTTTTACTGAAAGGAGGGTTGAACTAAATGGTTATGCATATACAGTTCTTGGTGTGAGGTGAAATTTTAATTAGGACGGTATGAAAGTTCATAGTTAAAGTTGGACTTAAGCAGTGAATCATTGTACATAGAAGTAGATCTTTGGAAAATAATTTTACTCAACAAATTTGCAGACAATCTTAACTCAGTTGAATAGAATGGTTGTTTTAAAATATTGGGTGGATGTTTTGAATTGGCGTGAAATTTTGAATCTTCCGGGTGTGGATTAAAGTTAAAAGTATGATCATTGAGATTTAATTTGACATCAAGGTAATTTTAACTTTCATGTTACACTGTATTGATATAATGATATCATTTCCTTTGAATATCCTAATTCCAAAAGCTATACATATATATATATATATATATATATATATATATATATATATATATATATATATATATATATATATATATATATAATGTTTCTCCTTCTGTAGGCTTATCAGAAAGAACATTGAGCACTCTATTTGTTATACCTTTTTTCTATACAGATTTTTGAGAAGAAGAAGAAAAAAATGAAGAATAATGAAAAAAAAAAAAGATTTCTACTCCAACTCAAACCCTTAGTTGATATAGTAGCACTTCCTTTTATGTAATCCTTTAGTAAGTAGATGCATGTAATGAAACCCTCGCATCTCTCTATTTTAGAATGAATAATATATACTCCACATAACATACTCTACTTCAACCAGTGGAAAAAAAACACAAGATACCACAAATTGGTTCAATTCTATCAGTCAAAAACATCTTTATAAGTTCCTTATTTTTGATATTGTTGATTTCTACCCTTCAATAGCTGAAAAACTTCTTAAAAGTGATTTGCTGAGCAGCATCTAACTATTGACCGTAGCAATAAATCATTAATCTATCATGCAAGGAAGTCATTACAAGGTCATTACTCTTTAACGATGATCAAGTTTAGATTTAAAAATCAAGCAGATTATATAATGTTTCAATGGGAACATTTGATAGAAGTATGCAAACTTGTGGGAATTTACCTTTTGTTTTATAATAAAAATGATTTTGTGTTATGCTGTGACGATGGATTAGCAACTTTTAAAAATATGTCTGGACCCCAAATGGAAAAAACCAAAAAACATTTTGTTGAAAAATGAGATTGGCAATAAATTGCCAACCTCAAACTGTTAGAGGTCTGCATTAGGTTGGAAAAATAAATTTGACATAGAGGGTTTACCTTAAAACCTTGAAATGAGGTCAGCGATTTTTTGCTATCCTCAAACACTTTAAAGTTGGCATTGCCAAATGCTAACACTAATTCTGAGGGCTATATATATATATATATATATATATATATATATATATATATATATATATATATATATATATATATATATATATATATATATATATATATATATATATATATAGTATTAACTTAATCCTTCTCATAAAATATTTATTATGCTTAAAATTTCCAAGTATTAATAATACAAATTTTTAGTATTATAGATAAGTAATTTTGTTTTTGGAAATTTCAGTTTATCAACAATGTGCTCTTGGAAAGACATGTGAATGTAGTAACATTATCAGCCCAATTGCTGTTCCCCCTATTTCATTCTTTAATAATGTTAATGATGCAAACCAGGATATAGCACGTCAGTTTTTGAACATCTGGTCTAGCCAAAATGTGAAACTTTACTGTAAAAGTAATGTTTTTTACAATTTCATTTATATTTTTTTTTACAATATTAATGTATATGTTTTATCTAATATTCACAAGTGCTTACGTTAAGTTAAGGAATTTAATTTTTAAAAAATTCTAATTTCAGTGGCAAAATGTAACCTTAAAATGCTTGAAGAATTGATTACAAACATAACAACTTACTCAAGTCAAACAAATTTTATGATGAATAATGCAAATATGGCAATAATGGTAGTTAGGGACTTTATTAATTGCAATCCTTATGAAATGGTAGGTAGAAAATTTTGTAAAACGATAAAACAGTTTGGCAATAAAAACAACAGTTCCATCTTAATTTCCATTTCATTCTTAAATTCATTCATTATTCCATTCTTAATTTTTGCATAATAATTAGTTACACTGTCAATAAAGATTGATATTCAATTGGCTCAATATTTTTGTCCCAACAAAATACGAAAATTATTAGTATCATTACTTTGTAAAATGGCAAATAAAACAATAGTCAGATTTTAATAATCTAGTTACTAGAATAAAAATTATAAGAATAGTATTTATTTCAAATTACTATAAGTATATGTTTTTATTTTATTTTTGAATATTAAATTAAGCAAATTAGTTTGATAAAAGTTTTATGTAATTAGCTTGATGCAGCATGGTGGAGTTTGTATAAAAAATTAAACGACCAACTTATAACCTTTAAACAAGTGAGTATTGATCTTGATATGAAAGTAATTCTGCTAAAACAGGAGAGTGCAAGATGCGAGGAAGTGAACACAAGTAAGTTTATTTAACATTTTTATTTGAAATCATTTATGGCTGTGTTGATACAATAATTAATTTTATAAAATGACGTTGCACCAGACCTTTTTCAAATTTTTAAAACTAAAAAATGAAAAACCATATAACTGCTCGTTAAATTGTAATTTTATTTATTTTAAGATTTTTAAGTTTATAAATGTTTATTCATGAAATATTTATCCATGTTAATCATTGATAAATATGTCAACAACAAAAAAATCATGTGGAATGGCTATAGTTGCACGCATAAATTTCTGATCGTACAAACATAGAATAACCAGATAGTAGGCGATTATTTAAAATCGATTTATATTACTATCATAAGTCATATTTTGCTTTTTTAAAGGATATTTATATAAATAGACTAAAAATTTAAATAATAGTAGTTGTTTAAAATTAGATCTTCAAATATAATATATAATTTTTTTAATTTTGCTATTATTTTCAATGTTATTATTATTATATTTATTGTTTTGTGTCTATTGCAAATAATTAGTTTAATTTTTTTAGCTACAAAAAAAAAAATTCATTGTGCCAAAACTTATTTCAAAGAGCATGACCTTGATAAGATGTTTGTGGCCACCAATGCTCCTAGTAGAAGTGCCTTTAACAGGGTAGAGAAAAGATTAGTTTCGCTAAGCCATGACCTAGCAGGAATTATTTTGGAAGCCATCTTAATTCAAGAGGAGAAACAACAGACAAAGGAGAAAGCAACCTTTGCCAAAGCTAGTGAAGTTCTTGCACAAATTTGGTCCAGTAAAGTTATTGATGGATTTGAAGTTATAGCAGATTACAAAGTACCAAACAGTGAAAAATGTGTACAGTTAAAGCAGTTTGGAGCAGAGTGGGTTGCTAAACATGTCACAGAAAGTCAAAAATTACTTCAAGTTGTAAAATATAATATTTTAAAATTCCTATATTCCAAGGAGAAAAGGACTTGAGTGTTATAATACAAAGAACAACTTTGCAAGCTTTTTTTTAAATTTATCACTTAGCAAAACAATTTTGCCCAAGACATAAAAACATTTCCCAAAACATTTCCCAAAAGATTGCCATATGACTACTCATGTCCAAGCATTCAAAGTTCTTTATCAAAAAAAATTTATATCAATTAGAGCCTATATTGTGTAACTATCAAATCAATAAATCAACACAAAACAGTTTGTTCAAGTTTGCTCAAGTATTGGATTATTGAACGGTATTCTAAAAGTCAAACCTCACTGCCTACTTGTTCAATGTTTATCTGGACTCATTAATATCTTTTTAAATTCAGACAAAGAAACAATTGAGTCAGGACAATGTTGATACCTCTGACCTCAACTGGTATTTAATAATTATAATTATGTAACACAATTTTCGTTCCTGGCTTCTAAGTGCTATATTTTAATTGCTTATGTCTAAAGTATGTGAAAAAGTGACTTCATTAAGCACAAACTTTGCTTACACGTCAACAGCACAAAGAAAACTTGATTTTTAGGAAAATGGAACAGTTTTTTTTCATTTTTGTCATTATGCTCAGGTAAAAACAAAAATTCCATAAGGAAAAGACAAACACAGTCGGAAACCACTCAAAAGGTTCAAAATAGTTTAGATTTTCTAGATTTACGACTGTACTGTGAATCACTCTTTGGAAGTAACCCCCAAAACAAGAAAATTTTGTGAAATCTCTTTAAATACCCATGAGGAATGATACTATTTTGAAGTCACGAATGATATTCTATCCGTAGTCCTCACTTTAATGCTTTCAGCAACATTTTGACACTGGTGTAGTCCTCTTTGAGACGCACAGAATGGGCCATTGGGAGAGATGGGTAGTTGTTTCTTTTGTGACATTTGTACAAAGTTAAAGGCAGACATTTCCTTTTTGTTGAAAATCTGTTAAAGACATTTAATCGTCATTGTTTTTGGTTGTTTCCTGTAAGTTTCAAAAAATAAAAGTAGAAATAAAGTTAAAAAGTTGTAAACCCCAGATAGATCTTTTTGTGAGTTCATGATAAGTTACAAATGGAGACATCAGTAAGAAAGAGATTTTTTTTAAATAAAAATACTGAACCTGATTCTTTGAAAGATAGTGATCAAAAGAAAAAGAAGATGGAGAACGAAATAAAAGACCGAAGAAAAAACAAAAAATTCATTCAGAGCAAAACAAAGTAAATAAAGTTTTTCTGAAGTTTTTTTTTTTATTGAAATTTATTTTTAAAAACCGCTGATTAAAAAAAGGCCAGCCAACGCTACTTACATAAAGGAAGGAAACTCTGATATAAAATACCTATTTAAATATGGTTGATGGTAGAAGGAGCTTTTAAATCTTGGATAGTGGATCTTGCTAGTAATAATTTTACGATAAAAATACTCAGTCATCTTTTGTACCAGGTTAACATTCGGAAAAACATCCAGTTGTTAGAGTTTGCTTTATATTTTCAATAATATTGTTTTAATTAAAAAAGGTAAATGGAAATATGTCTAAGCTATGCAAATGTGAAAATATGCGGAACATAAAATTTCAAAACTAAAAAAAAATAAAATGTTGATTTTTTTGTTGAAATTGATTCGCTAAGTCATTTAACTCCGTAACGGCGCATTTGGTTAAGTTTTTTATAGCAACCAGGATCTGGTATTGCCAATATCGGCATTATTCGATCCTAGTTGCTAGTTGGTAAACATTGTCAGCAGTCCAGCAATCCATGTACAGTTTTTGTTAAAGAATTTCATAAATATTCTTAACTCATGTCTTAGTACTATCGGTATCTTTGTGCTCCACCAAATCTGTGACTGATTAAGTATAGTGTGATGATGATAAATCAGGTTAAAATTCGTATTCGTACCATCATTAAAGTGTTTTTAAATGCATGGGACCAACCACTTGATTACACACTTGTTACATTTTCGATTGGTATCTGGTCTACTTATTTTAACGTATATAAAAAAAAGAGTTAGGTACAATTTTTGGTAAAATTACTCGTCCGAGTCATTTGAATATTAAGAGTAATTTACAGTTAAAAGCGTTTTGCTGTGAGTTAACTAATTCGCTTTAACACTTGACATCAACAATAAAGCGTTTTGCTGTGAGTTAAGCAATTCGCTTAAACACTTGGTATCAACAATAAAATCTGAATTTTTATATTTTGTAATAAGAATCTTTTTAGATGCAAGTTGCACTACACGAGTTTTGTTCGGTTTTTTTCTTAGATGTCACTTAGGTACCATTGTTAACTACAGGTATTTAATTAGAGATACCACTGGGTACCAAACCTAAAGTGGTTTTCCTGATTCTCAGGATTAGATATATCTATAAGAGTTCTAGATATATCGATATAGTTAGGTATATCTATAAGTAGATCTGGAGCAAACCTCTGCTAAGAAGTGGTTTTCTACAATCTGCTTTTAACGAATCTGATAAGCAGTGGTTTGCTACAATTTGCTACTAACGACTTGTTGATGTTTCTATAATTTTTATACAAACGTAATTTGTTTATTCGCAGACTAATTTTCTAGAAAAAAGGAATATTCCAAGACAATGCTAATTATTTAAAAAAGTTAAATAACTGATGCGTTAAGTGTTATGTGTAGGTGATTAGTTGTGTTGTTTTTATTTTACTTATGTTATAGATTATAAACATATGTAATTTTTTTCATTCTTAGATTGGTTCCGTAGAGCTCTGGAGTGGTTCTCGCCTGTTCAATATTAGTTATCATCGTGATTAAACTTTTTACTTGTTGAATAAACTTTTTACTTGTTGAACTAAAAGCATTACAGTCTTTTTATCTTTATATTTCACATTCAAGCTTTTATGTTTATATTTTTTTGTGTGTTTAATTTTTATTGTAATTATTGTTGTAAATTCTAGTTTGTTTTTATATTTTACGGGATTTATATATAATTATTAATTTTCTTAGCAACACGAATTACAAAGTTAAAGTAGTTTTAAACAAATCAATACGATAAATAACGATAACTAATGATAAATCATTAAACAAATCTACAAATTGCTAAAATGGTTGTAATTAAAATGTATTATACAATTTATTTTGAAAAGTATAGATAATGAAGTCTATCTAGTGCAAGAAATTTCTTTATTCCGCTATCCTTGACAGAGCTAAAATGTTTTAATGAACATATAGTGAGCCGATAAATGCAACGTTAAGTTTTGCTCATCAGTTAAATGTAACCATTGCTCGAAATATGCAAAGTTGAGTTTTGCTTGTCGGTTACATAGTGCATCAATAGTAGAAATAGTTTTGAAATATTTACACTTTCCTGCAAAACATTAGCGACCAAATAAAAAAAAAAAAATTCAACTTACTGAATACAGCAACTTTTCTATAAAAAAAAAAAAACTCTTAAAATGAAAATACATAAAAAGACTACTTAAAAATAAATGTTTTTGTTCGCTTATATTGGTATTTTAATCTAAAAATGTGGTCTTCTAAAACATTAGCAACTTTTATATAACTACTCAAAAAAATATTAAAATAAATAGTTAATCAGGGCACTGATTAACTATTTATTTTAATACGTCCCTGGTAGTACCGCGCTCAACTTGTTTCTTCGCGCAGCGGCCTTGTTCGTCGAGGTTCGTGTTTCGGAGTTATAGAGTTGAGAGAGGGTTATAACCACTATTGAGTAGCCTCCTCATCTGTAGTGGCCTTCATGGCCTTAAGGAGGTGAATAACAAAAAAAAAATCGTTTGATTATTCGACATACAATTGATTTACAAATGGAGTACTTAGTGGCAATTTCTTTTTGTTTGACTCCTCTTTTATAATCTTTTACCAAATGTTTTCTAAAAGCTAAGTTATACGCGTTTCCTGCCGTCATAAACCAAAACAGCGCAAACTCGTTATCTCAAGCTAACGTTGTAACGATTGCAATACTACGTGATCTCAAGCTAATAACAATTGCATTGTATAAGTTTTACAACTATATTGTGATTACAAGTAAAGTAGAGCGGGGCATATAGGGACACTTAAGAAACAAATGCTTTTTTTTATTATTATTTGCCGTATATTAAAATTTACAATGAAATAAATCGTGTTAATAAATAAGAGAGCTGGAGCAAGCAGAAGACATAAACTGTTTTATAATCGAGCCCCATTTACATTGAAAAAATCATCAGTTTCTATACAAAAATGAAAAGTAGCTAAGTACATAATAAGAATTTTACATACGTTAGCTACAATATAATATAATATAATAATATGTTAATATAATATAAATATTAGTGTTAAAATACAACGTAATATATCAAAGATTAACAACAACATAAAAGTATTAAAGTTTTTTTAACAAATAAAACTGCAACAAAAGAGAAGTAGTATAACTATTTTTTTATTAATAACTTTGTTAATCACAGGACCAATCGCTTTATATGTCTTCAATTATTTGATTAACCACAATAAAACAACTCTTGTTATCATCATCATCATCATCGCTATCTGATTCACTGAAAACTTAGTCCCACTGATAATTTTTGTCTTAATTCATTTCTTATAACATTGTTAGGGTAATCTAGAATATTTTTTTTAACAGTGTTTGGAGATTTAGGTATGTTGACAAATCGCCTTATAGCCAGCCTAGTGCGTACATCAATAGAAGTGTATAATACGTTAAAAGAAATCCCATCTTTATCTGTTAATCTTGCAAACACCTTAGACAAACTGTCTTCTTTATTCATATTCGAAGAAAAATATGAACTCATTTTACTTTTTTTACTCTGTGGTTCTTCTTCCAATGTTGGAAAACGTGCCAGTTCTGCTTTTAAATTTATTTTATGTAACGGAAGTAGAGCTTTTGTTGATCCGCCAGTAGTTTTCAATATTTCTTTGCAATGGCTTAGTTTACACAATCCTGTTTCACTTTCTTTGTTGAGCAGTAGTTGTTTTCATATAGGGGTTTGCGGTTAAACTCTACAAAATTTGATATGGTATCCTAATTTGACGAACCAAAGAGAGTATAAGAATTCATTAACTGTTTTAAATTACTTATTAAGTTGAATTTTCAGAAAGTTGAAAGTTGCATAATTTAAATAAATTTAATATTTAAATAAATATACTCTATTGAGGGCTACCGACACCGGAGGGACTGGGAGTCATGTGGTCTTGCCCTCACCCCACTTTTTTTCTAAAAGACCTCTTTTTTTTGAAAATTCTAGATACAGAGGACTATTTTTAGAAATTGACGATTGTGCCCCTCCACTTCAAAACCAGTGTCGTCGACCATGCTATTATTATAAAAACACAATATAAATCAATGCAAATAAGTTTTTAATTTTTTTCCCATTATTGTTATTATTATTGTTATTATTAATTTTATTATTTTTATTTTTATTATAATTTAGTTTGAATAATTAAAAATAGTTTCTTAGTATTTTTTTTTTAATAAACGCGACAGTAATGGTCACAATATATAAGATTGACTTTAAACTAATAAACAAAAATGAAAACATTGCATTGGATTGCTACTAAACTTTAAAGCTTTGATGTTACTTTTGTTTTATTTGATGCAATTTAAATACGGGTATTAATCGGTAAACGCAGTTATTAATCGTATTTTCTAAATCCCGGGATATTTTTATGGTAATCCTGAGAATTCGGGGTTATATATAACGGACTATGGAGGTTTTTTGCTCCAATAATTGTCTCTTATTGTTGTTCGTGGCACATTGTACAATATTGCTGCTTTACGCACTGAAAATGATGGCTCTGATCTAACATGTTTAATTGCACTCATCATATTTTCTTTACTCCATTTCAGGAATTTGCCCCGTTTCTTAACAGTGACTGATTGATTAATAGAATGATTGGAACCATTGACACAATTTAAAGAAACATCAACTGTTGGTAGCTTCATTTGACAAATGTCAAGAGTACTACTACCAGATGTTGAAGGAGTCATACCATCATGAAGATAAGTTCTATTATAATATATTATAGCCAGTTACAGAAGCATCTTTCCAACCAATTTCGGTGATGATCTACATCCCCCACTTCTTGTTTTAACCATGTTTTTTTTTAAGACACTACCTAAATAAATTAAATTGTAGTATGAATATCATATTAATTTGATAAAGTGCTCAAAACTTATAAGAGTTACAAATGTTAACAAGTGGTGAAAACCATATGTTAGTATTTGTAATCTAATCCCGACTCTAGAACTTCACAGTACTTAAATTACGATGAAGGGAATAAGTATTTAGCTAAGTAATTCCAAAAGTCTATTGAAGAAGAAAAGCATTCTTAATATACATAAAACAAGTTTTGGACCTTTTGAACCAAACGTTTTGGATCTAATGTTATTTTAATAACTAAAACATTTGTTCTAAAATTGAAAATAAATAAAACGGTCGTAAATAAAATACCCATTATTTCCAAAAACTATTATTTAAAAAAAACATGGCATGAAAAGATATAATTCTATAAATCATTTCTAAATTCCTTCTTACCATTAATTATCAGGAAAAGAAAATGTAATTAACTTATTTGCGATATTTTTTTTGTTCTTCTTCTAGCTAATTCATTTTTTTTTACCTTTTTATACAATTACTCAATACTCAACGCCGGGTCATAGTACTGTAATTAGCAATTTATTTTTTAATTAGTTTCCTTAATAACGATACACAGAGGAAGCGTATTGGCAACCAAAAATACATTAACGAGGATATCATCAATTTTTGTCAAAACAATTTTAAGCTAATCCAAAGGATGTTGAATTAAGGGTAATTAATTTATAAAATAATTTCCCTAACAATATACTTTTAACTTGATAATTTTAATTACTTCTTTGTAAGCATTCAAAAATATTCATTACACATCAAATATTCAATACACATCAAATATTCAATACACATCAAATATTCAATACACATCAAAAGCATTCATAATATGTATTCTTACAAAACTTTATGATTTTGAATTTAAATTATTTTTCAAAAATGTCATTCCAATTTAATCAAAAAATATTGGGGGTCACGGCAAAAGGTTTTTCTATTAAAACTGCTGGTAGCGTAAGTCTTAATATATGTTGCATCGTAAGTCTTAAACATGCTGCATCTATTCTCGCCCACCCGGGCGAGATTGGATGCATTAGGCGACAATATATTTATTTTGTGGGCGAGATAGAGTTAATTTGTTACATTGAGCAGAAAACAATTTTATGCATTTTCTTCCATTTCAAACGATTGTAAATGTTATTAAAATCTTAGAATAAACAGTGGAGAACACAATTAAATTATAATCTAAAATGCACAATAAACAATTTACTTGGTAGAGTTGAATTATCTGGTTCGAATTTGGCAAATTAAATGGCAAAAAAATTGCCGAAAACAACAAATTTTCTTTAAGAGGTACTTCTTTATTTACAATTGAGGTCAAAGTTGTTTTAATGTTGATAAGGCTCGTTTGCTACTCTAAATGGACGTCTTTTTGATAGTGCAGCGTGTGAGTTAACTGACATATAAGCAATTAAAGATGGTGGGCGACATTGAGTGATGGGCGAATTTATTACTTTTTTTTTTTTTATTATTATTATTTCAGTTTACAA
Source organism: Hydra vulgaris (assembly GCF_038396675.1). NCBI lineage: Eukaryota > Metazoa > Cnidaria > Hydrozoa > Anthoathecata > Hydridae > Hydra > Hydra vulgaris. The sequence continues at coordinate 6,277,177 of NC_088926.1, read as the reverse complement.
AGTCAGTCGTTATACAATAAAATAAACTATTAAAATACTTTTACAAATATATAAATATAGCAGACTAACAATTTAAATTAGGTTTCCGAAAGAATATCACAAGGATCTTGTCATCGGGACCTTATAAAATATAATAAAATATATAGTTTCTTACATCTTTTTTAATATTTTTTTTTTACAATAATTGTGAAGTGCAAGGTATTATGAAGAATACATATATATTAATCTTTTACACGAGTTAAACTGTAAATAATATAAACTAGCAAAATATTGTAAACAATATAAAATACAAAACGTGAGGAAAAAAAAAAAAAAAGTTCACAAGTTAAGTTAAAATAACAAGAAATTAAATTTTTTAAAGTGATTAGTAATATTGTAAAATGTTATCTTGAGAAAGAATAAAATTTTTTGCTTTGTTTTTAAAAAGATGAAGAGAATTAGTTAGATCAAAATCAAAATTTGGCAGAACAAGTTTATTCCACAGGTGTGGCGCACGATAGGCAAGACAGAATTGATTAAAATTTGTGTGACAAAAAGGTTTTTTTTAAAAATTTATATTTCTAAGTTCGTATTTGTTGGTTGGTTTTAAATTGAAGAGATCTTTAAAGACTGAAGGAGATAGATTGTTTTTCCACATATAAACAAAACATAAAATTTTCAAGACGTTGAGTTCATATATATTTAAAATTCTCATTTCAATAAATTAAGGTTTACAATGAGAAAAACAATCAGCAAAGTTAATTATGCAAATTGCCCGTTTCTGACAGCGATAAAGACGTTGTAGTTTACTTTTTTCAGTACTTCCCCAGGCAATATTTGCATAGTTTAAGTAACAATGAATAAATGAGAAATAGAGTTGTCTTAAATTTATCTTATTAAGATAACTTCGAGCTTTGTATAAAACTCCAATGTTTTTAGGGACTTTAGAGCATATATAATTAATGTTTTGATTCCAATTAATGTTCTCATCGAGATAAACACATAGAAATTTGGTGACGAGATCTCTTTTAATTTCAATATTGTCAATAAAGATTTGAGGCATGTTTGAGGGTAAGGAGTTTTTTTTTCCTAAGCGAATGAAAAAGTATCCATTTAGTTTTTTCGGTATTTAGTGTTAGTTTATTAGATTTGAACCAGTGGGATAAATGTTCAAGTTCTTTAATTGCTGTAGCAAAAAGTTCCTTAATATCACTCTTAAAGACAAATAAATTAGTATCATCTGCAAACATGATGCTCATCAGATTAGTTGCTTTATTTAGATTGCAGTTATAAATTAAAAAAAGGAGTGGTCCAAGGATTGAACCTTGTGGAACCCCGCATGTTATATTTAGACAATTGTTTTGATAGCTGTCATTACCAATAACAAATTGTTTTCTATTCTATAAGTAACTTTTGAACCACCTTAACACTTGTTTGTTTATTCCATAGTATTTCAGCTTTTCAAGTAAAATGTGATGGTTGACCGTATCGAAGGCTTTCGATAGGTCAATAAAAATACCTAAAGTATATTTTGATCGTTCAAAAGGTTTTGAGATTTCATTTACAAATTGGATGATGGTATGCTCCGTTGAGTTATCCTTTTTAAAACCAAACTGATTAGCGTATAGTAAGTTATTTTTGTCAAGATGTTTGTATACTCTTTTACACACAATTCTTTCTAAAACTTTCGAAAATATAGAAAACACAGAGATGGGGCGATAGTTTGTTATTTTAGATTGATCGCCCTCTTTATAAATAGGAGTCACTTTAACAATTTTTAATTGCTCTGGAAAAATTCCTTGTTTAAATGATGCGCTAGAAACTTTAAAGAGAACATCTTTTAATTGCACGAAACAATCTTTAATCACGTTTCCGTTTATTTCATCTGATCCACATGATTTATTTTTTTTAATAGATTTGAATGCCCTTTCGAGTTCTTCAGTTGATAAATCAGAGGACGACTCATCAGAGCATACGCACTTATCTAATGGTAATAAGAAGTCACTAAATAAGGCTTTGGTATTAGGGATCTTAATTGATAGTTTAGGACCTATTTCAGTAAAAAATTTATTAAATTCATGTGATATTGCGTTTGGTTCAAATATAACAGTGTTATCAATTTTAATCATTAGTGGTGGAAAACCTAAGCATGATTTTTTTTTCCAGTAACTTCCTTCATTATTTCCCAAATGCGCTTTGTGTTATTTTTAAATTTGTTAATTAATTCTGAATAATAATTTTTTTTTAAGTTTTTACGAATTTTCTCAAACAAATATTTATAATTTTTGTAAATTTTTTCGTTTGCAGTTGTTTTTGTTTTAAGAAAAGTTATATACAACTTTTGTTTGATTTTCGATGATTTTTTTAATCCCTTGGTAATCCAAGCAGAGTTCAAACTCTTAGGTTTTGCAATTATTTCGACAAAGGGAAAGTTAGCGTCATGTACCGAATAAAAAGTTTTGAAAAAAGTTTCATATATGTTATATGTCATTAATGTTTATATTACTCCAATTTAGTAAAGATAGCTGGTCTTTGAATGAGTTAAAGTTTTTCTGATTAAAAATTCGTTTCTTTATTACTTTTTTTTTGTCAATTTTTTTTCTGTATAGGTGTTAAATGTAACGAAAATGGGGAAATGGTCTGTTATATCAGTTTTTAAAATACCTTTTTGCAAATCATTATTAAAAATATCTGTTGAAATAATGTTATCAATTCGAGTCGCTGAAGTTTTTGTTACTCTAGTAGGTCGATTGATGAGGGGGATTGATCCTGTTTCAAAAATTGGCTTCGGGTGGCTGGTAACAACAGCTAATCAATAGGTTTTTTGTTTTTTTGTTTTCAATTTCAATTGTTAAAACTTCTTTATCGCAGTCAGAAACGCTCAACTCGCGTCTAAGTATAAGCCTTAGTGTTTCATGTGCGTAAATTAAAATTCCACCACCTTGTTTGTTTGTTTGTCTCTCTAATGAAATTATGTTAAAGTGCGGGATTTGAAAAGCGCTATTTAGATCTTTTAAAGTTATCCAAGTTTCTGTTAGGCATATTAAATTAAAAAGATTTTTTGTTTTTTCTAATAGATTTAAAAGTTTTTCAAAGTTACGATTTAAACTTCTTATGTTGAGGTGGAGAATTCTAATTTGATTAGAATTTTTGTCAATAACATTCTTAAAAAGAAACTCTTCTAATTCGCTTGGAAAAAGATACGAACAATATGAAAAATTCTCAGAATAAAAATTACTGTCGGGGTCTAATTTTTCATCCAAGGAAAAAAATTCCTTTTCAAAGAAACTAAAAGCAAGAGATTCAAAATTATTTAATGCAGCCATGATTGTTTAAAATAAGCTCAAATGATTTCCTTTTAAGAATGCGTATTTTAGTTTACTTTTATTCTATCATTCTCAAAAATAGTATTTTTTAAAAAAAATAATTTTATCGTATCGAACAGAAACATTCTCACCGTTTAAGCGTCTTCGTTTAACATCGGCAAACAATTTTTTTCAAATCGAAACGGTCTCTAGCGAAAAGTCTTCGTTGATGAAAATATTTGTGCCCTTAAGTCGACTCGATTCTTGTAAAATCTTCACTTTGTCTTTGTATCTTTGGAGCTTGATAATTATTGTTCGAGATCTTCCGTCTGTCTTCTGTCCGGTACGATTCGATTAGGCACGCTCGATTTCAATTTGTCTTTAATTCCAAGTTGTTGCTGTAAAAACAAATGAACTTTTTCTTCCGTTTGTCCCCACGTTTCTTTTTTTTTGCAAATTATTTCTGCCCGATCAATCTTCAAGCTTACGATGTTTATATTTAAAAATTTCGTTTTCAACTCTTTCATTCACTAGTTGATTTCTTTGGTGTTCAAATTGTTCTTTAGTAAACTTTTCGTTGAAGTTCAAACTTTCAGCCATATTAACAATTTCTTTTTCAAATTTTTTTATTTTAACTATATTTTCGTTAGTGTTTTTTTCGATTCCATCTAATCTTTCATTTATGATTTTAAGATTTCCACTAATAATGTCTAAAACTGTTTGTTCGTGTTTTTTGAACATTGCTTCTGTTTCCCTTTTACTAATACTGCTTTTCTAAATAAGGATAATGATTTTTTGATTAAAAATAAAATCATCAAACTGTAAACAGCATCATAAAATAGTAGTAATATAGTCAATTATATAAATAACTTTTGTCTCGATATCCCCCACAAAAGTCATTTTACTGAAATTAATACTAAGGTAAGTATGGGTATTAAGGCCCACCTAAAAAAATGAAAATGTAAAGAAATGCTAATTTTTTTTTGCTGCCAGTGATAAAACCAGATAACTCTAATATTTTAATGTCGAAAAAAAGTTTCACAATTTATTTTTTCCCTAAGTTTGGATTAGTGGGCCTTATTACCCGCCGGGCCTTAATACCCACACTTACCTTATTCAAAAGTTCAATAGATTATAATGATGACGTCATTCATAAAGAAGTCTGATTTAAAAAGTGACGCAATATTTTAAATAAAATATGACTAACGATAAGTATATAAACATATAATATATATAAAAAAGTAAACTTGTAAATTACAGGTAATAATATAAACAAACAAACAAAAACATAATTATTTTAATAATAAAAATAACAGTCAGAAAAAAATCAATGACTGCAGCTATAATTTCGTAAAGTGTAATTTTGTTTTGTTTTTTGTTTTATTGTTGTTGTTGTTGTTTTTATGTTATACAAATTACAATGGGTATTGTTTCTACATTTAAATATAAGACATTTAAATATAAGGCATTATAAATATTAGGCTCAAAAATTTTTGTTTCAGTTATAAAAGACTCGAGTAGTGAATGATGATATACTATGTTACAATTCTTGTTATACCTAAGAGACCGCCCGTCCGACTAGAAAAAAAGCTCAAATAAAAAGGAAGAACCGGTGATAAGCAATGCACCAATAAAGCGAACGATTAAACCGATGAAACGAAAGGTTAAAAAAAAAAGTTCCCGGGTTCAAAAAAGAACGACGTCACGCGCATGCGCATGCGCATGCGCGCAGAAATAAAGGATCAGGTGTCAAAAAATTTTTTCATCGAAAAAAAACGGTTACAAATTCAATTTATTCTGTTCCCTAAAAAACCGCGCATGCGCAGAAATAAAATTTTAATGAAGCGTGACAAAAAGTATATAAGGAGTGAAAAAAAATGAAATGGGTTCATAACGAATGGAGTCAAAAAACAAACCGTTACAACAATTTCAAACTCCAACGACAGTAGCAGTAGTTCAACCTTATAAACCTGATCTTCCAATAGATAATGGTGGTACACACGACTCGCATGGGAATCGTATTCGATATTTTGAAGTGTATTAATAAATCGAAAATAGCGTTGATATTAACACTTTCGAGCTTGTTTATTGTTATTGTAGTAGGAGGATATTTATTTGGAGCGTTATTAGGAGTTTTTATATTACTTGGAACAATGTTGGGATTTTATATTTGTAATAAAATAATAAAAAACAAAGTGTAAAATTTTTTTAATGATATATATATATATTATAATAAAATTAAGGTTTAATATTTCTAATTCCGTAAGAAATTCCTCCAGAAATAGCGCCACCCAAAACAGCTTTTCCAATCGTAGGTAAAAGAGGTATAAGACGACTTCCTACTGTAGCCAATAAGGGTCCTATAAATTTTCCACGCATGCGTCTTCTTCGTCTTCTTCCAGCGCCTTTTAGAGGTGGTAAATAAACTCTTCCTTTTCCTCTTCTTTTTCCAGCTCCTTGTAATGGAGGTAAATAGGCTCTTCCGCAGCCTCTTTTTTTACCTTTACCTTGCATAATTGATTTTAATGGAAGTAAATAGGGTCCTCTTCCTCTTTTTTTTCGCATTTTATGTATATCATATGTTTAATTTGGTTAATTTATTACGTGTAAAGTCAAAAGCGTATTTTTGCCAAGTAGGTAATTGTTTTTGAATGTATTTAGCAGCTGCAAAGGTTGCTAAATCTTTTACAACGTCTCCTTCTAATCCAAAACCTCTTCTTCTTTTATTTTGTTTACGAAAACGTTTTAATCTCTTATAGTGTTTTTTGTAATGTTTTTTGCGATTTTTATACATTTTTTTAACGCGGTAAAATAGCAGATATTAAAGACGGAGCTAAAACCGCTGCTAACAAGGGTAGAAATTTACCTCTCATACGTCTTTTTAAATGTCTTTTTGAGTGTTTTCTACCTGCGCCTTTTAAAGGAGGTAACTAAACTCTCCCTCTTCCTCTTTTTTTATATGACTTTTTTTTTATTTTACAAGCGGTACAACACCCTATTTTACGCATTGCGTTGCTTTTGAAGATAATCCAAAGCGTAACCTCCTACGTTTGATTTCAATAGCCGTTTAGCAAAATTTTTCACTTTGGTAATAAATTTTCCTTTCCCTCTATGATGACGAGTTTTATGATGTCGACGACGGTGACCTCTTGTACGCCTGCGAGCCATGAACACAACAAATAAAAACAACTAGATTTAAGAAATTTTTTTAGAATTAAATAGCCGTTTACTTATAAAATAATAAATACAAATAGGGTTTGTTTAATAAAATTAAAAATGTTTTTTATAACAAATTAAGACGATTTAAATTTGGTAGGAATATAGTTGACTTCAGTGTCGTTTCCTGACCCTTGTTCTATAACTTGAGCTGGATATTGCATATATATAACAAGTACACCTTTAAATTGTTCTGTAAATTGCACATTGATTTGAAACGAATTATTTCCAGCAATAGTAGCAGGAGGTTTATCGTTGATAAAATTAAAATCGCTAGTGGTATCGATGACTAAAGGTTCTGTAGTGTTAGTAGTACTAAAATAGAGTTTAGGATGTCTCAAAAAACTATCATCGTCAAAATTATAAAAATCTGCAATATTGTTAATATTAAAAGTAGAGGGTGTATTTCCTTTACACCAGGAAGCATAACTTTTCCAAAGGAACCATTGATCATCTTGCTTTGTCAAATCGTATTCAGTAGTATCACCTGCTGAATTAACATATGTTCTTCTGTAATTATAAAGGGTGATTTTTTTAATCATGTTGCAAGCCATTTCAACCGGTGTAAAACAACCTTTGCTTAAATGATCGCTTTCTTTTTTTGAATTAACACAAAATATAATGCTGTGAGGTACAAGATCTGCTGTCTTTATACTTCCCAAATTGATAGTGACTTCTGCAACATTTTCTACATTGGTGACAACTTGTTCGTAGTGAGCGATACGTAGTAAAGTATACATTTCGTCTTTTTTACTGTTGAGATATAAAGATTTTTCTAAAGGCAAACTAGGTTTGAGTCTATACGTATTGCAATAAATCATTGGGTTTTTTATAGCTACTCCTACATTAGCAAGCGCTGTTACGTCTGCGTCTGAAATAGGTCTTACCCATTCTAATAGTTGATTCATATCGTTTTCAATATAAAACTCAAATCTTACTTGTTTATTTTTTCCAAAATATTCTTTCATTTGAAAAATTTCACATATTAAACTCAAAGGTACTCTAAATTTACAACCTTTTTCTCCAGTCATGAAAGCATTATATCTATCTCTTAGCACTGTTTGATAACCAGGAGGTATAGGAGCAGCTCCGCTTCCTACTGCGGCGAGTGGTCTAATGAGTCCATTAGGGTCTGCAGCTTGTATAAGCGCTTTGGTTTCAGTATAGGTAATAGGGTTTGTATTTTCAGTTTCTTCTGTTAAACCTAAATTAGGATTAATCATCAATTCTCTAAAAGCTTTTATATAACTTTTTTTAACTAGCATTGTTTTAAATCGATCGTAAGAACGATTAATAACAGCGTTGTTTGCGCAAGTAGTATTATTTTTTTGATAGTTGGGATAAAATTTGAAACATTTAAATAAGGCTTGAATAAAGTTGTTGCAAAGACATACTTTTTTTGCTAACTCATCGTCTGTTACAGGTGTAAATCTTGTTTGCGTGTTCACATTTTTATAAAGAAATAAATCAAAATCTATATAATAATCTGGTAGATATGTCCATTCGTTAAGTATAGTGGTAAAAGAAATTAAATTAGCCATGTCAGAAGTAAGATCGTAAGAAAATTTTTGATTATTAACAGCAATGACTTCATCTTGAGCTTGAGCTGTTTGAAAACCAGGATATTTTTCATTTAATATCGCTTTATATACAGCGCTAATATTACCACTTGTTGCTTCTTGTAATAAACGATTTTCGTGATCTGCTTGTGCCAAAACATCTTCAATAGTAACATGACCGTTTGTATTGGGTGTATAACGGTTGCCGTCACCCTCTCTCATATATTTAGCTAACGAACCCATTTTTTTAAAAAAAAAAAAAAGAAAAACATTTTTTTTCTATTTATTCATCTTCTGATTCTGAAGTAGTTTTTTTAAATGGTATTTTTTTATTTTTAACGTCTTTTAAAGCACGAGTGTAACCAAGTTCAATTAGACTTTTTTTGTTCAATTTTTTTTTCTTTTTGTCGTTGTTATTCTGCATGAGTGGACTTGATAAAATGGCTCTTTGTTGAATAATGCAGTTTCTACATAAACCGTTTATTTTGTCAACGGCATTGACTTCTTGAAAGCATTGCGAACAAATGTGTAAAGGACTAGATTTGCTTTTAGGTTTTTTTTCAACAAGCTCTTCTTCTTCTGAACTTTCGGTTTCAGATTCTGAATATTTTCGTTTTTTAAGTTTGGATTTGATTTGTTCCTTTTTTCTCCTATTCTTGGGAGGTTTTTCTTCTGGTATTTCTTCTTTTTTATTTTTGATTTTTTTAATTTCATCCAATTCGGATTTCATGTTTTGCAATTCAGATTTAGTCGAATATTGAGTCAGTTGATTTTGTAATTGTTGCATGTGATTTTTAATTTGACTGAATTGTTCTTTAGGATTTACTTTTGATTCTTGCATCATTTTTTCTTCTAAATTGACTAAATTTTTATGATATCTTCCTTTGGCACAAAAGAGACTCATTTTTTTTGAAAGATAGGTGAGAGAAAAAAAATAACAACTTTTTTTTCTTTTTATATTTTCTTAATCATAATAAAAAATAAAAGACATTATTTTATACTAATCAAACTAGTTAATTGTAAAACGGAACCATTTGAATCTTTAAAGTAGGATTAAAAAAAACAGAAGAACTAAGATTATTAAAGGTAAGCGGTTCAGATTTTGAATTGAGAAATGACCATCTTGTTTGTTTCCAATCGTCTACATCGTTGATATCAAAGGCGGATAATTGTCCTTGAATAGAAGGATTACGATTTTTTGTAAAATCAATATTGGTGGTGACTTGAGTAGAATTGGTGTAGTCTAATAAATTGAAAAAAGCAACAATACCGGGAACATAAATTTTGTTCATATACATTCCACAATTTACAGCTTGATCGCATTTGATAAAAATGTAAGCGTCCGTAGTTGAAGGAAAGTTGGAAACAGTGTTATTAAAATTACTAATTTGAACTAGAGCACATCTTAAGAAAGCGAGTCTTTTTTTTTGAATTTTAAAATCTAGCGACATGGCGTTGGTCATATTTTGATCCACTTGCATAACAAAGGGATTGATTTGTTGAGTTAAACTGTATTGATCTCTTTGTAAAAGTAAAGTATAAGGTATAGGATTGTTTCCAACAGGTTGATACATTTTTAAAATGATATTTTTTAAAGGTAAACTGTCTGTCCAAGTTTGTATAATCGTACCATCGCTCTTTTTTTGATAAATGAATTGACCATTAAGAGAAGTGCAATAAAATACCAATTCTGTTAGATTATTTCCTTGTAATATAGCTTTGACACTATTTAACCATGTTTTATGACTCGGTGTGGTAGCTCTTTCTAAAGTACTTGTTGTGACAAGAGGTACTTTGATGGTATTTGAAAAAATAGGTTTGCTTTGTTCGCAATATATTAAAACTTCAATAAAAGTTTCTGCGCTATATTTAGCGATTAAAGAGCTATCGGATGTCCATATTTTATAAATGTCATTAGGTAAGTTTGAAGGTAATACTTGAAAGGGAGTGCCTTTCATTTCGGGAGTACCAATAGGAACATTATTCCATGTGTAACTGGTATCATAATCTGAATAGGAGTTACTTTTCATTTCAAAATTGGCGTTACTTTTCATAAGTAATGTGCTCAATTTAATGGGTGATAATAATTTTCTTTGGAAGGATGGTAAAGAAAAAAAAGTATAATAATTTGAAGTTCCGTCTATTGGATCAGGAATGCATGAAAGCACACCCTTTGCTTTATTTGTAAGATATTTACTAAACATGTTAAAATCGGACCCTGCATAAGTATGATCGTCAAAAGTCAAGTTATTTAAATTGAGATTGAGTAAATTGTTTTTCATGTTTAAACTTTCGGTAAAAACATCCATCATTTTTAATTCTCTTTCAGGCCATATGACTTGATCTACGTTAAAAAAAGGTAAAGGTAAAGAAGCTAACGGTATATTTTTTAAAGTATAACGATAATATTTTCTTTTGGATGTGAGAGGAAAATAAATTTGATAAAAACTTGTTAATAATTCTGTAGGTTCTACGCCTAAATCAGCTGCTGTAACATAGATAAGTTTTGTACCAAATCCAGTTGGAAAAGCAGTTGTAAAAGCAGCTTTGATAATATCTACAAATTGTGATAGTACTATTTTTTCATTGGTATAAACTCCAGGATAAAGTGGGTTTTTAGTGTCGACATAATCGTTCCAAATTTTCCATAAAGATTGAATACGAAGGTTGACATTATAAGGTGTGTTGAAATCGTTAAGATTAGTTTCTACGTTATATCGGTTGCCTTCAAAGGGTATTGTGTTGGTGTTGGTTATTATTTTTAATAAAAAGAAAGCAACTTGCCACGGTACAATGTGTTTCATTTTTGATTTTGTACTTTCTGCAATAGGTAAAAAGTTATTAACATACACATCTAGATCAACACTAAGAATATTATTGTCGGCGGTTAAATTTGTTCCAGTTAAAGCCGGATTTTTATAATTGGGTGAGAGCATAATATGAATAAAAGGTCGAACAAAGGTTTCTTCTATACCGTTTAGAATAGTTTGTCTTTCGGGTGAAATAGCTGCTATTTGTGCGGCGGTTAAAAGCGGATGTTTTGCATAAATTAAATAATTTTTACTAGTGTGAGTATTTAATGATAAATTGAATATGTTGTCGTATAGAGAATTAGTAGTAATATAATCAAATTGTAATAATTTTGTAAAATCTTCTAGAACGTACACACTATCACTTGTTCTATTTGAAAAAAAACCGAAATAAGATAAACCCCTTTCTTGTAAAGGCGAGATCACGCTTAAGGTAGATCGAATAGGTTGCAGAAAAGAAGGATTTCTTGCGTATTCGTTTCTTTTTTTATAATACCATAATAAATTATAATTGATTCTATTACTAAATGGGGAAGTATTAACGTTAAATAAATTTTGTTGAACATTGTTGTTGCTATCTAAACTAAACTTTATCATGGGTAAATCGGTTACAGCCGTTTTGTATCGAAGCTCAGTCGAAGGATCAAATAAATATTTTGGATTAAAATATTTTGTTGATGAAATTTTACCATCTTTGTTATAATAACTTGAAAAAAAGTCTGAAAAATATAAAACTCTATCTAATTTAGAATTATAAAGTTCCAAGTTTCTAACAAAAAAATCATCTTGATAGGCGGTGGGTGACATAACGCCAAAGAGTTTACCTCCACCTGACGCATTAAAGGTCCACATATAACTCAAATGATCGGCGTTCATGTTTTCCATATCTAATATGTCATAACAAGGAAACGTGTCACCTGGTAAGGGTATATGATTGGTGTACAAGACAACATATTTAGTAACAAGATAAAAATATTTTATGTGTCTTGTAGGATTGCTAATCATATCGCTTTGAATATCTGATAACATTTTTTTTATAGCTGGTTTGGATTCCATTCTTAATCCGTAATTGTTTTCTAAGAAGGATAGGTTTTCATCTACTCGAGTTAAATTGGTAGGTACGTCCATACTGGCTAAATGTAAAATGGTGTTATTTTTAAATGTGGGTTTGTCAATATCGTTAGGAGACAAGGGTAAACTAAAATCGTTCAAGACATTATAATGCACGCTAGCTTCATTTTTATTTTTAATTTCGCTAAAATAATACGTGCTACAATCATATTTATTTACATCTAAAACATCGTCAAACGTTAAATTGTTCATTTTTTCTTATTTTCTTTTTTTCTTGCACTCTTTTCTTCAAAGGTTTTAAAAAAGTGGTAACATATTCGTTAAAGTTTTTATAATAAATGTCTTTGTCTTCTTCGTTAATAGGTAACAAATCTTCTCGTTTTACTTTAAAAGTCGTATTTAAATCGCCTACTATTCCCACTTTATAAATATAAACGGGTAAATAACCTTCTACTGAAGGGTTAGAGCGCTTAGAGACTTTGATAATAATTACTTTTTTGGTAGTGTCCCAATAGGGTTGATCGCGAGTAGTCGATTTGCTAAAAGTGTCTTTGGGATCTATTTTATACTTTTTCAAATAACATTCGGTTCCAACGGAGAGAGGTTTGTATATTTTTAATTTTTCGTTTTTGTATTCTTTTTCTACTCGATGTAACATGTTGGAAGAAAAATGATGTCCTCGTCTTTTGCCGTCTCGGTATTGATCGACTAAACGAAGAGCTTTACCTTTGGCGTCGTCAGCATCCAATTCATTAGGAGCGATTCCACTTGTGACTCGTTCTTTTTCGTTGAGTTTTTGTTCCATGTCCTCGATATAAAAACTCCAATTCTTTTTTTGAAGTTCGCCTTGTTTTCTTAATTTTTGATAAAGTTGTTTTAAACGTCCTATGGTTGATTCGGCCAAGTAAGCTTTTCCATAATTTTTAGAACAAAAATGAACAATGTTTTGTTCATAACACCATTCTTCCATTATGTTGTTAAAAAATTCTCCACCTTGATCCGTTTGCAAGTAGATAAAAGTTTTATCGTCTCTTTTAATGTCTTCAAAAATATGTTTAAAACTGCTCAGCACTTTGTCGGCTGTTTTTTTACTAGTGACTCTCAAATACACTTTTTTAGATACTCCATCAACCACAACTAAACAAAATTCGGGTCGATGAGGAGCAAAATTTAAATTAAAACTGTTCATGTCGGCCAAATCAGCTTGAAAATATTGTCGAGGTCTATCGTACGAATATTGATGTGTTTCGTAAACATAAGGTTTCCGAGGTGCTTGTTTTTTAACGTTGACATCTGTTGTTTTTTTAAAAAGCAAAGTAACGTGTGACCAAGCGGTGATGAGACCGTTCCATTTGGCATATATGGAATTTTCTAAAAGCGCTTTGAGTTGATCATAAAATTTCAAATCGGTTGGATTTTTTTTTAAAGTGTCCAATTGCAACAAAACTTTTTTATTTTTGGTTACGTCTGTAAAAGCAAACACACGACTCGATAATTTAGTCAGTTGATCTTCTACAAGGTTGTCAATAGCATCTCTCAACACATTGTCCATTTTTTTTTTTAAAAGTCGGAATATTTTGTTATCGGAGCTTTTCTTTTTCTTTCTTCTATATTTGTAGATGACGATCTAGTAGATGGTTTTTTCGCTCTTAATCCTAAACGACCACTTCTAGTTAACATTGGGGTTTCAGTACTAGCACTAGCAGCTGTTGGTTCAGTTTCAGTTGTTTCAGGTAAAGCAGTAGCTCCTAATAATGTGGGAGCAGTTTCAGGTTCAGTAGATGCAGTTGTTTCAACAGGTTCTTCTTCTTTTTTAGTTTCTATCGGACCTAAATAAGGATCGGATGCTCGTGTTCGTGGTTCTTTTTTGGGTGTAGGAATTTCTAATAAGGAAGACCTTGTTAAAGGATGAGTGAATAAATTTCTTTTTTTAAAATGGGTAAGTAGTTTTAAAGCGTTGGCAAAATTTTTAATATTATTAGAATCCATTTCAAAACATTTTTTATAAGATATTAAAAGCGAATTTAAACGACCAAGTTGAGAATTATACATTGCACCCATTATCATTAACATTTCGAGTAAACTTTTCTCTTTGATTGTATTTTCTGTACTGTAAAATTGATTTGAATTGGATTTAATATGTTGCAATAATCCCAACATACCTCCTTTAGCACAAGTTTGTTGTAGTTCTTCTTTTAATAGGGATGCATCTGTTACATCTCTAAAAGGTAAAGAAGGTACAGTGTTGAAAAAAGTTTTGAACGTTAAATAGAGCATCGTTTCTCCGATGGGTCTGCTGGCTAATGCGTTTTCGTTATAGTTGTTTATCATTTGAACAAAAATATCTTTATTAGGTAATAAATAACTGTTGACTTGAATGTATTCTCTCAATATTTCAAATTTATCACCTCGAAACATTTCGCCATACTGTATACATCTTTGTTGAATAATGTCTTTTGTTTGTGTTAATATTTCAAAAGCTCTATTTCCACCAAAACTTTTATCGCTGAGAGATTCGCTTTCTATAAAACTAGAAGTCATAACAGTGTAAGGATCTCGAGCTAGAGCACTAGCATATACACCTTCGGAGGTTAATTTAGTTTCGTTTCGGAAGGGTATGTTGTATTTTTTAATAAAACTCCATAATTTGGCAAAAGTGAGTTGTCTTATTTGGTAATAATCGGCTACTATTCTCATGTTTGTTACAGAATGAGAAGAAGTGAGTAAAGTTAAAAATTCGTTAGCATAATACGAATATTGTTTTGGATCGTTTATTTTTTCAAAGGCAAAGTTGCTCACATTGTTAATAATACTAGCTATAGATTCTTCAACATCTACGACGTTGGCTAGATATAAAATATAAATTTTTAAATTGCTTAAAGTGGCTTTTTCGTTTCTCGGTTTGTAAACGCGTAAAGAAATTTGATGTGAACCAAATCGATAATTGACTTGATTTTTACACATGTCCACCAGCTGTTTAGCCAAGTTGGGAATTTTTTTTACAGATTCGTTACGATAAAGTTGATCTAGAATTTCACTCGCATTGGCTGTTTCGTGAAAAATTAAAAATTTATTAAGAGGCGTCAAAGTGTAAATTTTTTTGTTAGTCGATGGAATAGTATTTAAAGTAGTAGAACGCGGTAAAGTGTTTAATGTAGATTGAATAGAGGTGGGTGGTGTAGTAGTAAGAGAGTTGTCTTCAATAGGAAATCTTTTTAAATTTCTCATCATTCTTAAAGATTCGCTAATGTTTCTTTGATCAATTTGATCATTGAATTCGCTTTGTTTGTTCAGATTTAAAATGGATTTAAAAGCGTAAGCATCTCCTCCTACGTTGAGATAAGTTTTCCATTTTTCTTGTTCGCTGATTAAACTTGTAGCTATATCACTATCGAGCATAGTGTCTAGAGGTAACAAAGCATTTAAATTTTGTTGAAAGCTCACTTCACCAGCAATTTGATTTTCGAGATTGATGGGATCAGCATAATTGAGAGAAGAAGGTAAATCGTATCTCTGGATAAGCTCAGACACATTTGATGTGTTTGTTTCTCCAGATTCTAGGTTACCTTGTTCGTTTTCTTGTTCGTCGATTTGTAATAATTTTTTGTTAAAAACATCCATGTTGTAGGCATTTTTGGCTAATACTTTACGTAAAGTTAATAAAGGAGACTCGTGATAAGGTATATATCTATTCATGTTTCATAAAAATACAAATTATTTTGAAAATACAATTCTTTTTGACAATAATCAACGTCAAACTGTTGTCTTAATAAATCGATTACAGTTTTTGTAGGTTGTATAGTGTCGAATGAGATTAATTTATTAGCGTAATAATTTATAATTTCGTGATAAAGTTTAAAACGAGTAGAGTTGAAATATTCTTTTAAAACGTCGTAATTGTGATAAACAAAGTCTGATATAGCTTGATTTTTATCTTTCATTTTTTCTTTTTTCATGATGACTTTTCCGTTTTCGTTAAATTTTGGATACGGATACAAATATTCTTTGACAAAAAGTTTAATTTCTATACAAACGTATTCTTGAAAAGCGTTTTTTATTTGTTGTCGTTCGTGATCCGATAAAAGTTCGCATTTTAACATTTTTACAGCATTAAAACGCGTTAAAATTTCTTTCATCCATATTTTAATTTCGTTTTCGTCAATGTCTTTTCTTCTATTCATTTTGGGAATAAAAATTTGTCCTCGAACAGCCAACTTTTGTCTCATGGCTTGACGTTTACTCGCTTTGTTAGAAGGATTGCATAATTCGTAATCGTTTTGTAAAATTCGTAAAAATTCTTCGCTTTCCCAATCATTCAGAAACAGAACCGGGTCCACCGTCTGAAGATTCTTCTGTAGATTCGTCTGAAGATTCGCACAATCCATATCGTTTTTGTCTTTTAATTTCTTCGAGTAGCTGTGTTGCTCTTTCGCTTTCACTCCATTTTCTTTTTTTTATCGGATTTTCTTTTTCCTTATTTATATCGATTTTATCTTCTTCGCCGGGTTTATTCTCCTTCTCTTGATTATAGTTGTTGTGATGTGATTTGAGATAATAATGATTTTTTAGATTAGGCGCTTTTACGTAGGGAAAAGATTGAAAACTAACAATTTTTTTGTTCACGCTCATGTCTTTATAATCAAAGTCCAATTTACCTTGAGCGTCGACTGGAATAAATAATTTTTGTTCTTTACTCGTAATCTGAGTTCTTAAGCGTGCAACAGAAGAGTTTCTTTTAAATAAAGCCAAATGTCCGTGTTGATTAGAAGTTTCTTTATTTAACAAATCGCTGATAACGTGATGATGCATTTTGCCGGTTGAAGGAAAATCGTTTTTAAATATTTTTTCAATTTCGCTGTTGTTATCAAAAGAAATGATACATTTGTAATGAGACACTAAATTGTTCCAACATTGACTGGCTTTAGAAGGTACGGAATGAAAAATGGTAATAGTACCTACTCCGTGATGAGATCCGCTTGAACACGCGCTCGTGTATTGTTGACTTTTTAAACAAAAAGCGCTAATATCATCAAATAAAAGTATTGTTTTTAATAAACGGTGATCACTATTTTGAATACCGTATTTATCTTTGGAAAAACCAATGGCTCTCTGTATTACTGAATCTAAATTTTCTGGACTGGTAACTGTTATAATATGATACGCTTCTAAATTATTTTTAGAAGATTCGATAATATTTTTCCATGTTTTGTGTTGACATTCGCTAGGTTCTCTCATTTGTATCACAAATAACATTTCGGCATCAGGAAATTTTCCACAATGTAATAAATCTCTAGCCATAGTTGATTTTCCGCTGTTTGTAGGACCTGTAATAATTGTATTTTCAGGATAGACATCTTGAGTAGGTTTAAAAATATTAAATTTAACTTGTGAATGGGTTTCTTCGTCTTTAAGTTTAGTTTCTTTTGATGTTCCTTTTAAATAAAAATCATGAAAACCTTTTTCGTTTAATATTTCGGTGATAGATCTACCATCTTTTTTTTCTAACGGTATCTCTGCAGGTTGTTCTACAGTTTCGAGTTTTTGTTCAAGAGGTTTTTCTTCTTTTTCTTCCATTTTTTATATTATTTAAAAAAAAAACAATTTTTTTAATTTATATCTTTTTTTTTACAAAAAAAAATTTACAAAAAACGGTCTAAAATAATTTTTTTAAATGTCCATTCTTGGTATATTATTCAATACGTAAAGTAATTGTTCTTTTGTCCCGTTACGATTCCATATTTTTAACATTTGAAAACTTTTTTCATCGATATTTATATTATAATAGGTCAGGGTTAGGGTTAGGGTCAGGGTTAGGGTTCGGGGTTTCTCGAGGTTTCTCGGGGTTTTAAATATCTTCCACAAGGTTTCCAATTGATCGCCAATCGTCTTGCTAATTCTGTTAGTAATATAGTGTCCTCTATTAAGTTATGATTCGTTTTTTTTCTCTAAAAGACAAGAACAATTATGTATTCTATTAAAATCTTCACAATGCTCACAATCTTCTTCATAACAGCCTAAATGACATACAAAACTCAAATATTCAAGTAAACATTCTGTACAACAACTTAAAAATGCTTCAGGGATTAACTCGCGTCCGTTTAGAGTGATTAGAATTAAACGAGAAGTAAAAAATCCTTTTTTGTCGTGATAATATTGAACTTCGTTTTCTGTATTTTCTACTAAATAAAAATTTTTTAAGCCAACTTCTTTCAACTTGTTTTCGAGTTGTAGGGTTGTTAATTTTTGATCAAAAAAACAAAACTCCATTTTTTTTATTTACAAAAAAAATTTTACAAATTTATATTCTTTTTCATATCGTATAATAAAGGTATCAAAACTTTTCGATTAAACATCGCCATTGTATGATAACGCTCTGATTCTTTTATAATATTTTTTTCAATTTGAAGTAAATTTTGAATGTGTTCATCGCTACAAAATTTTTCCATATCAGGTAAAACTTTTAAATTGGCTTCTCGTATCGGTTCCAAAAGATAATGATCTCGAATTTCAGTCATGACTCCGTCATCAAAAACATAATTTTTTTGTGTAAATCTTTTTAAAAAATCAATAGTGTGCGTTTTTATTTTAACTTGTTTGTAATTGACACTCATTCTATTTTGTTCGATAGGTTGATTTTCTTTTACCACTGGAAAAGGAAGAGGTCTACACAATCTTTTTGCAGCAAAGGTATCAAAGCCGTTAACATAATTTGAAAATAAGAGTTTATAATTGGGTACTCCTTTAGCTCTATTTTTGTAATAATTTTCTTTTTCTTCGTCTGCGTTGACGCTGTGAACACTATAACATTTAGGTCCCATAGCAAAACCTTGAGCAATGTAATAGGGAGGAGGTATTTCGTTTTGAAAATGATCCGTTTCTTTGGCGTATAGAGTGGAATAAAAAGGATGAGTCATTTTATAATTGGAATAATCCATCCAACGATTGCCAAAGTTTGAAAAATAAATCCATTCTTCTACCTTTTCGCGAAACGTTGTAGAAAGCATTTTGAGTTTCTTTTGCGTAATGAAAAAACAACCAGAATCAGTATCTGTTACTACCAAATGTTTTTCAGCTCCATGATTTCTTAATACTTGTCCCAATTCCCAACTAAAACGTCCTACGTTGAGTTTGGCATAAGATAAAATTTGTGAAGCTACAATACGTAAAGAGGTGTTAACGAGTTTGCATTTTTCAGAGGTTGTTAAAATGAGAGCATTTTTATGATCTTTTGATTTTAAAAGTTCAAAGGCGTCTTTCATTTCATGATGATTGTCTTGATCGTGAAATAAAATACTTTTAGTTTTAACATCAGTCATCAAACCAAACAAAGTTTCTTTAAAATAATCATCATAACTAAAATCACTCGTCTCGTATTCATCTAAACATACTTTTTTTTCAAAAACGTCCAATTTATATCTTTCAGGTTCAACACCAATAAATAAGGATCCGTTATATAATAAATTTTGAAAATGAAAAGGGAATAACATTTTAATATTTTCATCTGTTTGACCTTCTTGAATTAAAACACGACGAATGTTTTGAAAATTTTCAATACTATTTTGAAATGCTTTTTCTTCGTGGTTAATAAAAGTAGTATTTAGTTTTTGTGCAATTTGTTGACTCAAGGTTCCGTAATGACCGTTAATTTGCAATTTGCAAGAAGCATCCACTACCTTGTCACCCTTTTTAATAGCTTCTTTTCTTTTTTCCATATTTCTTTTTACCATTTTTTGAGCTAAAGGATAACGCCATAGAGGAAGCACTTTGTAAATTTTTTCAACAACACATCCACAGCACGTAGTCAACCATATTAAAGTGTCTAAAAATTCACAAGTTTCATGCGAACTTAATTTCATGACCAATTTAATAGTTTTGTCTTTTTCTATACCGTAGGTTCCATTGTTTTTGAGATAACGTTTGGATACAATTTCAGTGGGAGAATAATCTTGAAAGGATATAATTTCTTTTTCTACCATGGGTGAAAAACCTCCTACTTGATCTTGATACTCTGGTTTCATAGTAATTTGACAATGGACTAAAGCACTAGTTGAGAAACCGTTTAAATTAACGCGATGATATTTTCGA
Organism: Hydra vulgaris; assembly: GCF_038396675.1. Lineage (NCBI taxonomy): Eukaryota > Metazoa > Cnidaria > Hydrozoa > Anthoathecata > Hydridae > Hydra > Hydra vulgaris. The sequence goes on along the minus strand of NC_088926.1, from coordinate 6,257,152 downwards.
ATCACATCGTCTAAAGTGATACATTCCAAATCAAAAGAATATTTCATGTGAAAAGGTAAAGGTTTTAATTGAGCTCCTCCGTATTGTCCATTTTCGTCCATAAAAATTAAACATCCTCTCAATTCGCTGTTTAATTTGAGTTCTTTTATTTTAGGTTCAAAGTAATCTGTATCAATGGCGAATTTTTGCGTACCGTTGGTGGACATACCGCCTCGAATACTCTTTTCAATCATTTTTTGATGTTCGTTGGTCGCAGGATATTGGATTGGAATTAAACTGATGGTAGAATTTAATTTGCTGGTATAACTAAAAATGCTAACATGATTTAGAATATGAAATTTTGTAAATTCAAATGTTCTTTCGTCAAAGTCAATCATAACAGAACCTAATACGACCGTATCGAGCACAGTATAGATATGCAATAAGGATTTTAAAGTTTTTAAATTTAAAAAGTTCCACAATTTTTGAACACCTTCATAAGCTTCTTTCAATTTTTTAATTTCTTCTTGTAAGTTTTTAGACTTCATTAAATCGTTTTGAGCAAATAATTCAATAGGTGGAAATGTTTTATACTCAATGTTCAAGAGTTCGTCTGTTATTTGCGAGTAAGGAAATAATGTTTTTTTAATAAAACAGTTCTTAAACTCTGGATTGTCGGTTAAATCATTTACTTCGGGATGAAAAGGTCGTAAATAATGCAACATGGTGTTGACAATTTGATGTTGAGCTTTTCGTGACAACATACTACTGGCTTGTTCTAAAGAACAGTTTAAAATTTTCAAACTATCTACAATTTTAATATGTTTACCGATGCAGATAATATTGACTTTGCTCACATTTTTAGATATAACAAAAACATCTTCCATGTTGCTATATTTTATAAAAGCGTTAAAAGGTGTAGTTTCAGATTCTGCCAAATGACCGTATAACGGAATATCCAACATTTTTTTTAAACCTTCTACAATCATAATGCGATTATCAAAAGAAGCATTGTGAGCAAAAATCGGACAAGACAAATGCAGACTATATCTACCTAAATTTTTGTTGCAATAATCGTGAGCTAATCCGTACACTAGTCCTGAAAAATGATCGTGATCAATAACAAGATAATCTTCAAAAGCGTTAAGAAAAAAGTTGCATTTATTTAAAACTTTTTCTCGATTTTTTTCATCTTGAATAAAATCAGATAAACTAAATTTTGTTTCAAATTGATTATTAAAAGCAACCAACATGGTGTGATACCATAATTCGTAGACGGGTTGCTTGAATTTTCTCATTAGAAACAAAAAATGAAGGTTATCTGTATATTGATCACCACTTTCGTTAATACATTTACGAAAGATTTTGATTAAAAAGTAGGGATCTTCTAACAACTCTATATCTTCTTGATTAAAATAGTTTTCAAATTGGTGTTCGGTCATGATAAGCAAAGACAATTGTTTCATATAATCTACAAGTTCACCAGTGGTGATTCTCACATAATCACTCAATAAACCGTTAGTGGCAGGTAGGTATTGAAATTTTTCCCACCATCTACAACAAATGTAATACAAAGTGGAGACTCGAAATAAATCTTGTTTTATTTTTTCAGCATCGTTGTTGATTAAATAATTTTGAACGTGACAAGGTAACATGAACAATTCTAAACGTCCTACTCTTTGAAACACCATGTTCACAACTTGAATTCGTTTGTCGTTATAAATGCGAAATTCATTATGATTTAATCTTTCATTTTCTTGAGGAGTCATGTGAGAAAATTTATTTTTATAAACATCAGATTGACGTATTTTATCTACGGGAGTTCTACAAATAGAACATAAAGGATTTTTTTCTTGCCATATTAAATCTCTTTCTTCACTTGATATATTTAAATTTTCAAAACGCGGTAAACATATTTCATAAGTAAATCGAACTAAAGTATCTGCTAAAGCAATGATATCGTAAACTCTCAATTCCATTTTTAATTTTTCATTATTTTCACTATTTAACTTTTCCCACAAGATACGTCTGTGTGTCTTGTGAAGTAAAGAAACTCCTGGTTGAAAATAGTCTGGTAGACAGGTTAAAGGATTTCTTTCTAAACTTTCAACCGTATTTTCATAATAAAAAATCCATTGAGTAATGACTTGTCCTTGTTCATCCAAACCAAAACATTCTCTTGCTAATTTTTCATGAATGCATTGAATCACAATGGAATGACAATAATAATTCAACTCAGATAAAGGTTTGACTTTGGAAGTAGCATTTTCTTCAGACTTTGTAATACTCGTTTCACAATCAAATGTCATTAAAAAAGGAAACAAGTTTCTACTTGTACACATGAACGAATTTTGTGGTCGATAGTGAGTAATGCAATCACCGTATGTAAATTTGTCCGGTTTATAATAACCTTCGCATTTGTGTTTCTCTGTAGTAAATTTTTGTCCACAATCTGAACATTGAAACAAAACACGCGAGTTGTTAGAACAAAAATACTTTGTAGAAAATTTTTCATTTAACATGCTTATAGCGTGAAAAGAATTGTTTTTTTGAAAAATACAAATTTTTATCGTGTTGATTGCTTTTTTCCGTTGATTGGCTTTATTTCTTTCTTCATCATTAATAAAAACTCTTTGAGAATCTTGATCGTCTTTGGTAATGTTTGCGCTTTCGTAAACCACTTTTAATAATTCTACAAGAGAACTTTTATATTGTGATTTTAATTTAGAATGCAACAAACGAATTTTGGTGTTACTTTTGTTAACGGCAAAAATTTTAATGTTAATACGATCAAAAGTATTTTCGTAAGCAAAACAATGACACAAATCAATCAAAGTTTGAAATGACATATTTTTAGATTTTTCTTTTAATTGTTGTAAAACGTTTTTCCATGCTAGAATATTTTGCTCTTCTTGATCTTCAAAAAGAAGTTGTAAAATATTTTCTTCAGAATATAAATCAGTAGCATTTTTTTCCAACACTTTTTTATTCCATTCTTTAACAGTGCACACATTCCATTGACGAATCAACAAAGAGACGAGAAACGCTGAATAAAAACACAATCCTGGTTCAAACAAAATACTATAATCTAAAAACATTTTTCTTTTTTGTTGATAAGACAGATTAGTATAAGATAAACTTTTTAGTGATTTTTCCCATTGTGTTATAGAATGAGGTCTATACCATTCACCAAACCATTCGTCCATTTCTTTCCTCTTTTGTTGATTTTTTTTGTAATATGTTTTCATGTGTTTCTTTTGATTATCTTTGCTTTTCCTTTGTTGATTTAGTATTTTTTTATTTTTTTCATAATAGCTTTTGTTGTGTTTTTTCTTTTTTTCAATTTGTTCATCTGTCATGAGCATTTTTCTTTTAAAACCAGACAATTCAAAATCTCGTAATTTCATCATGGATCTTTCTGTTAAATTGGATAAAGTTTTAATTTTAATATTACATATTCGTATTATCTTCCATCCGCTATCGTTTTCTAAAACATTAAAAACACCTCGCACATTGGCATCTTGAATAAAACGTAAATTTGTTGGTCCTTCTAAAGGCTTAATAAAATAAACAGGTGAATTGTAACAACGTTTCATTATTTTACAATAACCATTTTCAATAGACTTGCAACACAAAGTAACAATATTATAACCCAATAAGAAATTTTGAAACAAGTCACCAAAAAGAATACTGTTTTTCATTTGTGTTTCAAATCCTTCCATTGTTTTTTGTTCAACATGATGAACAATTTCATCAGGACTTTGAGTTTCAGAATAAAGTTGTGATTCTTCTACAATATCTTCATCTTTATAATCATCTTTAATGTAAAAAAAATGTTCAGTGTATATACTGTTATTACTAAAACGAGTTTCCTCAGTTTGATATTCAAATTTCATTTTTTAAGAATCTAAAAAAAAAAAATTTACATGTATTTTTTATAAAATTCCAAAACATCAGAATCAACAGTAATACTTTTAAATAGTGTTCGTAAATCAAATTTATTATTAATAATTATAAATATATCGTTAATATTACAAACTCGTGATAAAGAAACATAATAAAGACTATTAATAAAAGCCTTTAAATTAAATTGAACAACGGCTTTATTCATGGTACTTCCTTGAGCTTTATGAACAGTAAAAGAAAATGCTAATTTTAAAGGCAAACCAAATCTTGAGCCTACGACAGCATGAGAGCAATCTAAAATTTCTTCTTTGACACATTCAATTTTGACTTCTTTTTTATTCATCATCACCCAAACTGCATTATTTTCTATTAAAATGATGGTACCAATAGTACCATTGCACAAACCTTCTTCCACATTAATATTTCTTACAAGCATAACAATAGCACCTATTTTAAGATAAACAGCCGCTGGAATTTGAAACGTGCATGGAATATTTTGATTTTTAATAACATCTTTAGCATAAAACCAATACCCTTCTTGTTTGATAGTCTCCATTTTTTGATTGTTATAAACATCCACTTCGATGTTTCTAAAAAATAATCTTGTATATTTAGAGTTTAAATTTTCATCTTTTTCAAAACAACGTGTCATAAAATAATCAATAGTTTTGTCTGAAACTTGACCAAAACGTATTTCATTTAAAGCTCCAAAAAATTGTTCATCGTCTTTTTGTCTAAAGCATTGAGTTAAAACCAACACTTCTGTCATGTAGTGTTGCCATATTTGTGATTTAAAAACAAATTGCCCTGTAACAGGTGGCAACTGAAAAAAATCACCACAAGCAATCACTTGTACACCACCAAATAATTCATCGTAACATTGTCTAATTTCACAAGCTATTGAATGTAATAAATCAAATGTTGAAGCGTTAATCATTGAAATTTCATCAATAATTAAAACATCAGTTTCCAACCACGTTTTTTTAATGTCTGGATGCATATGACGTTTATAATAATCAACACTTTTAACACCGGTTTCTATACCAGCAAAAGCATGTATTGTGACACCATTGATTAAATAAGCTGCTTTTCCTGTACTCGCAGTAATATGTATTGTTTTATAAATTTGTTCACTTTGAGCAATTTGGTTGACAATATAACTTTTTCCACATCCAGCGCCACCAGTAATAAAAAAATTCTTTCCTTTATCAACCCATTGAAGTGCTTTTTGTTGTTGCGAAGATAACATTTTTTTATTATTTACTGAAAAAAAAAAACGTTTTTTATTTAGAATAAAAGTACATATAAAAAAGTACATATAAAAAAAAATAAATTTAACATTTTTGTTCGTATTTTAAAAATTTATTTTGAATACAAATATATTATAGCGTATTTTATAAAAAACATCATATAAATAATGTTCTGTTCAACAAGTCGTTCCACTTTACAAAATAAATCATCTGGTTCATTAACCAAAAACTTTGCAACTATCATTTCGTCTTCAGACAATTGGTTTTGTTTGATTAACATCTTGAACATTTTTTTATTATGGTTTTCTCTTATTTTATTCATCTAAAAAAAATCAATATTCAGAATTATAACATTTTTCACAATATATAAATGAACAACTCTCTCCATCAGAATATCTATATTCATCACACTCTTCACATTCGTTTAAATAATGTTTACAATTTTCAATTTCTACACATTTTTCTTTTACATGATTTAAAACATCTTCTTTACATTTTAATTTTAAAAAATCATAAAAATATTCAAAGTTTAAGTTCGAATAAACATGATAATGTATTTTAATATATTGAAAGACCATCAAAATCAATATATGAGGTATTCTTTTCATTTCTTCATTGAAAAATTCATCCCACTTGTAATTCAAATCATGCCATTTACAATAATTACATAAAATTTGTTTTGAAGTAATCGCATGCATTCGAATATCTTCCAAAGTAGCTGGGTGAGCTTGATTGAATTGGAATATTTTTTCCATCAAAAAATCCAAATCATTTTCTGTTAGTTGCATTTTTTATTATGTAATCTAAAAAAATAAAGTAAAAATAAAGAACTTATAAAAATAATTAAATTAACGAATCAATCGATAAACCAAAAATTTTTTAAAATCACAATCATGACACATTTGTTCAAAATCACAATTACATTTAGCTAAATCACGTATTTCGTATCTATGAATATAAAAAGTTTTGTTTAATAAATCCGTCGATAAACCAAGTTTATTAGAAGCTTTTACTATCATAGTGTAAAATTCTTTTACTGTATCCTCACAATAAGTACAACACAAACAAAGAAAACGATAATCGTACACAGGATCGTATTCTCCACATTGACATTCGGCCAAAAATTTATTCCTTTTTTTTTGATTTCTATAAACTTCCAAGAGTTGTTCTTTAGACAAATCGATTTTTTTTGAAACTGTATCCACACAAGAACTACAACACAAACAAAGAAATGATTCGTCGTATTCATCACATTGACATTCAGCCAAAAATTTAATGCTTTTTTTTTGTTTTTCATAAATTTCCAAGCGTTGTTCTTTAGTTAAATCCATTTTTTTTGAAGCTTTCAATATAATATCATCTCGTTCCATTTTTTTTTTATTATGTAATCTAAAAAAAAATATAAAAAATTACAATACATTTTTTTCAAAATTTTGGCCATTTATTATTATTTGAAAAAAAATGCCTTAGAAAAATACAATAAATACAATGTAAAAAATTTAAAGAAAATTCAATATAAAAAATAAAATTATTCAATCATATATAAAAAATGTTTATATATTCTTTGGTAGTCAATCTTTTCTGTACATAAAATTTCCATTCTCAATTTTTTACATTTTACACACAAATCGTTCGTATCGCAAGGACAGAAAGCTAAATAATTTATTCTTTTCTTCAATACTTCTGTTAATTCCAATTTTTTCGAAGAGTTTATAATAATTTCCATTTTTTTTTATTATGTAATCTAAAAAAAAATACAAAAAAATGTATACAAAGTTTAAAAAAAACAATATAAAGAATCTTTATATTTTGTTTCCGAACATAAAGTTTCCGATCTGATCTCTCGACATTTTGTACACATATCATTCGGTTCGCAAGGACACGAAGCCAAATAGTTAATTCCATCTTCGTAATATGAAAAATTCTTTTTCAAGTCTTCATAATATGAAAATCTCTTTTTCAAGAATACTTCAGCCAAACCTAATTTTTTCGAAGCCAACATTATATTATTTTCCATTTTTTTAAATTATGTAATCTAAAAAAAAATACAAAAAAATGTATACAAAGTTTAAACAAAATACAAAAAATGTAAAGTTTAAACAAAATTCAATACAAAAAAAATGTATACGAAATTTTAATAAAACTCAATATAAAGCAAAAATTTTTCTTATTTCAGCATAAATGTAACAAGCATTTAAATTACAAAATACACAATTAGATATACATTCACATTGAGCTATTTTACATAGAGCTTCATAAACATAATCAGGTTTTTTACAAACAAATAAGAGTATTGTTTTGGTAACCCCTATTTTTTTAGCTACTTTTTCACACATTTCAGAAGCTTCTTCACTCATGCGCCAATCTAAAAATAAAAATGCTTCAAAAACTTCTTTTTCTCTTTTAAAAGTTTCTTTTTCTAAATATTTATCAACTCGTAGTTTTTCAGGTTTGATTTGTTGCACTTGTTTTACAAATTTGTCAAATTCTTCTTGAGTCATTTCTTCTTGAAACAATTCTTTAAGATGATAATCTTCCAAACAATCTTCCAAACAACCACTTTCATTCTTAAAAAAATCTTTAGCATTCAAATAAGTGACTCTTGTAAAATCGGGAAGAACATGGCTGTAACGAAAAACGTTGTTGTCAGGATCAATATCTTCAATAAGACCAAAGCTTCCATCTTTGTTTTTAACAATTTCAAATTCACAAACCACAACCATTTTTTTATTATGTAACCTAAAAATTACAAAAAAAATAATTACAAAAAATAAATACAAAAGATTTATAATAAAGTATAATTTTCAAACATTTCAAGCACAGTTTTTTTAATATTTTCTTCACGAATATAATGTTTCACAAAATCATATATTGTTTTGCAAGAATCACAAGGACTAAAGCCAGTACAAGTTTCTTTTGAACAAGATTCTGTTTGATCCAATAACCTCCTTATCGTTTGAGTTTGATCATGAATAACAGCTGTTGATAATAAAAGTTGAGTGATGAGTTGTTCAACATGAAATTTAAAATTTGACATTTTTTATTATGTAACCTAAAAAAATACAAAAAAATAATTACAAAAAATAATTAATCTAAAAAAATACAATAAAAATTAATTGAATACAATAAAAATTAATTTGAATGGTCATTTAAATTTCTCAAACAATTTTCTTTGGTTTCATTCATCGCGTAAACAATTTTCTTTGGTTTGTTCATTACATAATCAATTTTAACTTTTTGAGATTTTGCACATAGTTGTATATAACGTGATGAGGTTTCAACAGGTGTCATTAAACTATTAGTTGGTCGTACTGTTAAATTTGGCATTTTTTATTATGTAATCTAAAGAAAATATCATAAAAATTATAAAAAAATTACAAAAAAAAATTTAATCAAAAAAGGTACTCAAATATTCCATTGTTTTTAAAAATGAACGTTGTAATTCTTCTCGAATACGTATTGTTTTTTCAGTCTTGTTGACAAAAGAAAAACGATTCATTATGTCTTTGCGAAATTCGGGGACATTTTTTTCAATATACTCAAACATAGCCACATCTCTTTCTTTTTGTTTTTCTTTATCTTCTTGTACTTCTGTTTTAAGCCATTCAATATTTTTTTGATTTGTCGTAAATAATTTGTACATGGCTTGCATATACAGTTGCAAAGTTCTTAATCTGTTTATAAAACCATCTTTTTCAGCATCTTTTCGTATTAATTTGTTCAATTCATCTACTGCTTCATTTAAAATGTTGTCGTGAAAATTTTTAACAACATCTTTAAAGTTTTCACCATATTTAACAAAACATTTTACTATTTTATATTCAACAGCAATATCTGCATTAAGTTTATCCAACTTTCTGTATTTATGAGAGATGTATTTTCCACATTTATAATCTCGAAAGAAATCCATATTTTTATTAGTTTACCTAAAAAAAAATACAAAGTTTTTTAAAGTACTAAAAAAATAAAAAAAAAATAGGTTACTCGATAAAAATATTTACAAGAGTAATCATAAAACAATTTTTAATTGTTTTTTTTAACATTAATCTTTCTTCGTGCTTTGAAATATAATGAAAATTTTTCATGTCCACGTTTAATTTCATATAAGAAAATATGGCTTCATCTCTTCTTGCAAATTCTTCCTTTTCTTTTGTTACAATAAATTCGTCTTCTTCAATTGCAGCATTGCAAATGACAATCATGAAATTGACCAACTCTATTAAAAAATGACGTACATTGAGATATTTTTTGATTTGCTCGTTATTTTTATTTATAATTTCTGTTATTTTTTCAAGTTCCCCCACTATTCCATTTTGATGATCATCATTGGTTAAAAATTCTTTAACGATAACAAAATGAAAGTAAAAAACAGGTGATAATTCTTCCAAAAACTTCCATAATTTATGTTCAGAATGATGTAGTTTGTAATATTTGGTAATCCATTCGATGCGATCATCAGACCATTTTTCATTATCCATGTTTTTCTTATTAGTTAATCTAAAAAAAATTATACAGTTAAATGATTAAATTGATATACCAAATTTTGATTACATTCAATATGATTATTAATAAAAGTTACTAATTCTGAAAAAGTGTTTTCAATAAATTTTACATTTGTTAAATAACTTTCTACACTATAATCCTCATCTATTATAACAATTGATGATAACATGTTTTTTACAAATTGACATTGTTGATAAATACTTTAAAAAACAATCAAATATAAATTTGATGAAATAGTTTGGTGATTAATTCCAAATGTTCGATAAAATTTCATTTTCATTCCAATCATATTATCAAGTGCTTCACTAAATAAAATAGCTTGACAGTTTCCTACAAACGCTGATATGATTTCTAAACGAGTATGTTGTTCAGAATCTAATTTTTCAATGTCATACCCAGCGCTCCAAAGAACGTATTCTTTATCTTCTCTCATTTTTTAAATAGTTATCTAAAAAAATAAAAAAATTATACAGATAAATGTTTAAAATGATATTGTAAATCGTGATTACATTCAATATATTTATAACTAAAAGTTAACAATTCTGAAAAAATTCCTGCAATAGTTTTTAAACTCGATATATAATTATAAATACAACTATTCTTTTCCATTTCGTTCATATCCTCAATCACAATATCTTCTATATTTTCCATAAGTAATTTTTCTCCATCACCACAATCAAGTTTAATTTTAGAAAAAATATCCAAATAGCAATCTAGTTTATTTAAAGACATGACTTGAATTGATTGCATGAAAGAACTTTTCATATCATTAATATCTTTCATTACATGAGTAAATGAATCCATATGACGGTTGCCAACAAAACCCATTATGTTTGATAAACGTCCATATTGTTCTTCATCATGTTGTAAAATAGTATCCCAAGCAAAGATTGTAGGTCAATCCATTTTTTTCTTAGTTTTTCTAAAAATAATTTACAAAAAACATTTAAAAAATTACTTAATTTACATTTGATATACAAATTATTTTCAATTAAATAATCGTTAATGTCTGCTGTTTTTATAAAATTACAATATCCATATCCAACATTTTCTCGATCTTTAACTGGACGTTGAAAAGACACATTATTTTCAGTAGAAAAACTTTTTTTTTATTTGTTTACCATGTGGACCACATATTTTAAAAGTAATAATACGATTGATAAAAGGCCATTTTAATACTACATCATAAAGTGTAGATCGCATCATTATATATAATCCAATTTCTTCTTCTTCATGTTTATCGCATTTCGTATGGGTAGTCAATTTCATTAAAAATTGATAATTTTTATAATAAAAAGGAACACTATATTAAGCCTTGCTTTCATCTTTTAACTGCTCTTTAAAATTTTCAAAAATCCATATTTTGCTGCCATGACCATTATTATGATGCATTTCTTCCAACATGGATAGTCGAAAATCTAAATTTTTTATTTTGTCAACACATAATCCATTGAATAAAAATTCGGATTGTCAGTGAAAATAAATGAAGCCATAATTTTTACTAATCTAAAAAAAATAAAAAAAATTTACAAAATATAACAAAAAATATTTTACAAAAAAATTATTTTCCAGTGGAACCAAAACCACCCTTTCTTTCTACGTCTTTAATCATTGTCATTTTTACTCCACGACAACAACACCCATCAAATTCTATTACATTTTTGTCAGCTTTAAACATTTTCACAAATCCCATTTGAGCAATAGCATCTCCACGTTTAATCACATAATTTTCTTCAGAATGATTCATCAATAAGACTTTAATTTCCTCTTTATAATCGGCGTCTATTATTCCTGGAGCATTCAACACTACCACACCATATTTGTAAGCTATACCTGATTTTGAATATACCTGTCCTGCTAAATTTGAATCCATTTTATTGATATACACTCCAGTACTTACTAAAATACGTTGATGTGCTTGAAGTATAACATCCTTTGAGCTTCTCAGATCAAAACAAGCGCTCTCTTTTGTTTCATAAAAAGACCATTCATGAATATCTGTAATTTCGAGTGATTTTAACTCTTTATTTTCTTCCTTTTCCATTTTATCTATCTCGCTGTCTTGTCAAGAAGATGATTTGAACAAGTTTTTTTTCACTCTTTTTATATAAAATAGTAGTCATAACAACATTATCTCTATCATTAAAACAGAATTAAAAGTATAAAGTACAAAGTTTAAAGTACATCACACCACATTGAACTTTAGACTCTTGATTAAGAATTAACATTTTTTTTAAAAACTTGTTTAGTACTTGTTTTTTTTTAATCTCTCTTTTCAACTCAAACAGTATAAAAAGAGTTCATTTTCATTTAAAAGTTCATTCACAACACAACGAACAACAAAAAAAATGGCAGAGTTTGAAATTGTTTACTGCAACGATAACACCTATGTTAAATTTGCAGATTTAGCAGCTGCTACTTTGTGGTTAATTGAATTTAACGAAGAAAAAAATGTGAAAGATAAACAATATTCTACTGTCCCTCTCAAACCGTTGGCACAATTTAATTATTACAAAAAAGAATTGATTTACAAACCAAAAAATGAGGGCTGTGAAATCTTATTACCATGGAGATATAGAGAAATGTGTGATCTCAACAAAACAAATTATTTGTTTAGATCAGAGCTAAAATTAACAAAAGACGACAACACATTTAAATTGCCCAAAGGCGAAGTAACTAATAATGTGGTTTTTATATTTAATCATAACAAAATGACCAAAAAAGTATTGCAAACTTTAATGGTGAGTATGCAAGAAGCTCAAAACAAAGCCTATATGACAGTGGCTTACCCTAAAACTCGCATAATAAAAACCATTGAGTTTAACAATTTTGATATACGATTAGCAAAAGAAGAAGACGAAATTCATGCTACAGAATACGCAAGACTGATGGCTATAGAACCGTCTTTTCACAATTCGTTAATTAAAAATGGTGTTTCTCGAAATTTGAATCAAAATTTGAAGAGAGCTTGTGTCGAGCTTGCTGAAATAGAAACAAAAAAAACTAAAGTCGAACCAGAAGTACCAGAAGTACCAGAAGAAGACGAAGAATAATTTTTTTTTTGTAAATTTTAAGAAAATTTTTGTAATTTTTGAATTAAAAAACCTGTTTTAATATTAAAAAAACTTGTTTTTTTCTGATCTCTATTTCCTATATAAAGGGTGAAAAAAATAAATGCTAGTTCATTTTTGAAAGAGAAAATGACTAGCAAACAACTCGACGAAAGTCTCATCAAAGCTGTTCAACTTTTTTATCCAGATAATGAATTACATCCTATGTTGTTTGAATTTCACCATTTAAATAACACGTATGAAGAATGGCAAGACATTATCTTTACGTATTTAAAAAATTTTAACTTGGAATTGAACTTGGAAGAAGAAAAATACAAGGATTTGTATTATATCTTTATAGCTAAAGACTATGAAAATAAGCTTCATTTATTTGAAAAACCTTCACGTCGTTATATGAATTTTGCAGAACAATCACCATCGTGGAGAACGAGCATGCTAGAAGTATGTCGCATGATAAACGATGATTTTTTAAATGTAACCAAAACAACAGTAGAAAAACAACACGAAGAATTAAAAAAACAACTAGAAGACTTTGTTAAAGTATATAAACTTTACTTCAAATCAAAAAACATGGAAAAAAAATGCACTTCATGGAAAAGCAAACTTAAACTGACTTTAAAGTATTATTTTTTGTTTCCTTATCTATCTAACAAATGGGAGTATGATAACTTGAAGAAAAATTGTAAACTATTAAATTACGTTTATCCAGCTTGCATGGACCAACCGCCTTGCTTTTCGTTTGACGATAAAGTTTTTCATAATGGCTATTACACCCTATACACACCAGTTCCTATTTATGAATATTTTATACAAAAGAAAGTACATCAAGAAGGAGATAAAGTGTACATTTACAAAGCCTTTGAACGTTGCAATTTTCACGAAAAAAGTTTAATAGAAATGTTTCCCACAGCTCAATGGTTTTTTTTCTTTAAAAGAAATTTTAACATTTCAAAGATTTTATACAGAAAAGAGGACGATGTTTATAATTATGAAAACGACAAAATAGTATTGTTAAAAAGTATTGTTAAAAAAGATCATTACACCAAATATTATGTGACTGCGGAAGATGGATTATAAACAAGACAATTTTTTTATTTTTTTTTTTCCATATCAAAAAGTTGATATACAAGTTTATTAATACGAAATATATTGTCAAAGCATTCACAAGTCTCTTTTTTTAATATATAAACACATTTGATATTGTCTTTTATAAATTTAATAAAACTCGAGTATTCTTCAACATTTAATACTGTATAATCTTGCACGTCGATATTTTCTATAAATCCGTTTGCAAAATCTTCTAAATAGTGCGCAAACATAAATGTTTCATATTTAGGACAATGTTCGTGGGTATGTTTTTTCGTATAGTTATGTTGATAATGTTCTAAACACAAACTTTCAAAGTTAAAATAGCAAGGCAATTTACACAATTTGGGAAACAATAATTTGTTTAAATCAAATGTAGCTATTTTTTGATCATTTATTGTAGACAACACATCTTTTTCCATGTTTCCACCTTTATAAAATACGACATTATATTCGAATTTTGAAAATATAGTCTTTAAGTAATCCACTACGGAGCAGCAAAATATAATTTCACCAGTATACTTGAAAGACGGATAATACTCTAGTCCATGAATATTTTTTAAGCAGTATGAAAATACTTTTTTATCCTTTTCATCCAAATTTTCAAACTTTTCACATGGTATAACTTGCGTGTGAAAAAACTTTTTATCGACAAGTGATCTCAAACACAACTCTCTAATGCAGTTTCTGCCCCACTTGTGAATCTCTTTATTGGTAATAAATTCAAAATCTAACAACCACAACTAGAAAAAAAATGCTTTTTTATTAAAAAAAGAAGCGTATTCTTTTAATAAAATGAATAAAAAAGTATAAAAAATCAAATTTTTAAAATATTTTTTTACATTTTTTTAATTAAAAAATGATTCGCGTTGATAGCATTATTAAAAAAATTCACAATAATTGCGCGGTGTGCGCGCTCGATGAAGTATCTAAAAGATATAAACACTATGAACACAAGTCTGGAAATTCTTCACCTTCATCTGATCACGTAGAAGATGAACATTTTACAGATAAAAGTTCATTTGAATTTTTACAAAATGTACTCAAATCTAAGAGGATAACATTAAATTCTTACAGTATTGCAAAATGTTTTAAAAACAGTGAATTTAATAATTTACTCGAAAATCCTCAACTTTGTCCTATTCATCTCAACTACTTTGACAATTTGAAAGAAACATATGGTGATAATTATGTAATAGAACTCTATAAATCCAAGCTCACTCTTTTGCTGCTAGAAAGAAAAATCAAACCACCTATGGTTCTAACAGAAGGCGATCAAACTGACGGTTTTGTGGATACGTTTACTTCAAAAGTAATACCTACCGTCTTTTCTTTGATAGAAAAACTAGATGGTGGTTTAAAAAAGAAATCTGTTAAAAGAAACATTGAAGGAATTATAAAGGAAGGAACCAGCGATAAAAAAACTTTATTTGTTAATATATTACACGCTATTGTAACATTATTTATTGCGAGTTTTTTTAATTTAGAAAAAGAAGAATAAAAAAATGGCTACTGATGAATCTTTGTCTCGTTTTTTTAAAAATTCAGAATTTAAAAATTATTTTATAGGAATATATGCTTTTGATGAACTAAGTCAAACAAAAACACATATTCATATTATTCAACAAATGAAAAAAAATGGCTCCTTTATCATTTACAACAATGAAACTACAAAAGAAGCAGGTCAACATTGGAGAGTGTTGATGAAAATAGACAAGGGTCATTTTTTTTGTTTTGATAGTTTAGGTGAAGAAAGTGTATTGCAACAAATTCCAAAACATTTAAGATTTAATAAATATTTGTTTGAAGCAGTAGAAGAAGTCAATAGCAATATACAAATCAACACGATTAACATTAACTACAACGAAATTGAAATTAATTCTTATATACGACAATCCAATCATTTTCCTACAGAATGGTCAGCAGAAAATCGTGAATTTTATTGGTTTACCAAATTTATTTTAAAATATAGCGAAATCACTGGCAATCAAAATGTATTTTTTTCATACAATAAATTTCCTTTTCAATGGAATGATAGTAGTTTATGTGGTGCATTTGCCGCTTATTTTGTAGCTCTAGTCTTTCGCAGCGAAAATGTATTATATACAGATCAAATATATTTACCTTCGTTGTGCAGACTGTTAAACCATTATTTTTATGAAGTAACAACGCTTCATGCCTCTTCACTAGTTCAGATAAATCTTTATTCATTTTTTCAATTTATTAAACACGAACTCTTTCCACACCTTGATAACACTGCTAAACAACTGTTTGAAAAAGACATGCAGTTGCATTTTTATATGAAAAAACAGGAAAATCTGGAACGTGATCTATTGTCTATGAAAACAAAACAAATTCCTTTGCATTATGATATTTATGAAAAACAAATATTGGCTCAAAATGCTCTTAAAAGATTTTTAAAAGATGCAGGATTCTTAAGAACAAATTATGAAGCTACGTGGGATAAGTTATCCCTATTGGATATTCAAGCCATTCCATCTGTGATGAACGAGGAAAATATTTATTACATGATTCAAAATGAAATGGATAGAATTTATGCAAACAATTATACACGATTAAAGACTGCCAATCAATTTTTAGATGTACCTATTGATGATGTCATGACTAAAAAAGAAATAAAAAGGCAGATTG
Source organism: Hydra vulgaris (assembly GCF_038396675.1). Classification (NCBI taxonomy): domain Eukaryota; kingdom Metazoa; phylum Cnidaria; class Hydrozoa; order Anthoathecata; family Hydridae; genus Hydra; species Hydra vulgaris. The sequence continues at coordinate 6,240,705 of NC_088926.1, read as the reverse complement.
CTCTGAATTTAATATAAACAGAATCATGAAGAGAACAGCACACACATTACTAGAAAAAATTGTCGAAGAAAAATGCGCTACGTGTAATGGTTATGGTGAACTCTATTTCCTCGTGTTAAGAGAAAAAAAAAATGACACTTTATTAAAAACTTGCACGATTCACTTACTAAATAAAGAAGTATGGATATTTAACACCATTACTAAAAGAGCGGGCAAAATACATCTTCACAAGACGTGTTGCTTGTCTTGTAAGGGGTCGTCCATAAAGTACGTACGCTCATAGGGGGGAGGGAGGGGTCTTCAAAAAGCGTACGAAAGCGTATGGGAGGGGGGGGGGAGGGTTCAATTTGAAAGTACGTACTTCGATTTTCTAATTTATCACAATTAACCAGCTAATCAATAGAAAAGTTACATTCTGACTAAAGATTCTAGTTTGCCAACATAAAAAGATGTATGGTATATGAAGTAGAGGGTATAGTTTTCCTCTATGCACACACATGTATTGGCGCCCTCAGAATTTTTTGATGTTCCAGATAGGACACTTTCAAACATCGTGCAAACTCATAACTTAAGTTTGTTTATACCTATGCCAAATGAGGAGGCCTTGCAAAATATCGGGATGGCGGAGGCCTGTGAACAAAAAGCCTTAAAACGCTGACCCTCCCGACCCCCAAAATGAGAGGGGTGTAAATTTTGCATGGTTATAACTTTTAGATTTGGAAAAAAATTTGGATGGCCTCCGCCATCCAAATTTTTTGCAAGGCCACCTCATTTGGCATATTAACAAACTTAAGTTTGCACGTTGTGTGAAAGTGTTCTATCATCAAAAATCAAAACATCAAAAAATCCTGAGGGGGCCCATGCACACATGCCCGCCCTTATATACTGGCCCTGAGTAAGACCTGAGGGCAGTGGTTGATGGGACGGAGTCACCCCAAAAAAAACGTGTCAATGGCGTCTCAAAGACCGCTAGGTTTTGCTAAAATAAAAAGCTTCTTAAAATAGCAAAAGGGCACAAAATTTGCTGTTGCTCCCTCCCACTGGGTTTTACCCTTTGTTTTCAATATTACTGATCTCACCTTAGACTCGTTTTTTACTTACTAAAGAGGGGTGCCTGAAAAAAACGTCCACCTTAAGTATAGTTTATTTACATTTGATTCGTTAAAAAAACAAAAAAAGTTTTCCTAGATTTCACCGAGATTCGAACCTGTATCTCCGTCGACTGTAGCCGCCGCATAAACCTTTCGCCCAAATACACACTTACATTATTTAATTTTAAATTTATTTAAATTATTATTTGCATTTATACTTAAAGACGTTTTTAAAATGCGTAAGCAAAAAGCTTTGGGGTAGTATAAAGTATCTAAGGTACCCTCCGTCTTTTTTTTTTTTAATTAAACTTTTTAATTAAGAAAAAAAAAAAAAGGAGGGGTGGGGGGGGTTGTTTGGGGGGGGGGGGGTATTTTGGAAACGTAAGTACTTTTAAGGGGGGGTGGGGACATAAAAGTACGCATGGCAACGGGGGGGAGGGGGGTCAAATTTCAAAATTTTTGGCGTACGTACTTTATGGACGACCCCTAAAGGAAAAAAAAACATTGACTATCAACGATACAAAAAGAAAAAAGAAGAAGAAAAACAAAACAATTTTTTATTTGTACATATATATTCATTAAATGAATTAATATAATATTTTTTTACAACTGTTTTTTTAATATACTTCAAACACTTTATCCGGAGGCATATAAGGGTTGGCAGGTTTTGTAACAACAGGAACAGGAGCCGTTTTTGTTTTTTTGCCTTTCCACGCTTTTTTTATACCGTATAACAGCGAACCCACTTGCAATGCGTTGGTTACATTTTTAGGAGTTATAAAATCAGCCAATCCTCTTCCTCTTCTACGTATCCTTTTTCTATTACTTTTACGTGTCTTTGATCTAAAATTTCGTCTTTTTCGCTTAAAAGCCATTTTTGTTGACAACGGCAAACGTACGATAAAAAATGTTTCAAAGGAATTTCAAAAGTATGTTCGTGTCTTTCTTCATATATAAACACAATAATGAGTTCATCATTGGAACGTGTTACTTTAATAATTGTTCCCCATTTTAAACGATGTATCAATGAAAAATCACCCTTTGCTTTACTATTTGTTTTAAATAGTGAAATATAAAAATCTTGTAATTTCGGAAACGGATAACACAACTCTAGATAATCTTTAAAATGCTTCATTTTTTATGTCTACTTCTTCGAGTAGCCAAACGTTAAATGACTCTTTAATAACATCAACAAAGTCTTCATAACCCATTTCAAATTCGTGTTTGTTTTCACCATAAATAAAAACAATATGGGCTTTATTATTAACACGAGTTACTTTGATTTGTTTACTTCCATCCAAACGAAAAAATAATTTAAAATTACCCTGGACTTGTTTTAAACTATCATCCGTTGTAAAGGAAGAAGTTTCTAAATTATTATTCGTTTTATAAAATTCGTTTAAACAAGTTTTAAACTCCATTTTTTTTGTTTATTTCAAATGAATTTTTTTTCTTCAAATGAAATTTTTTATTTCAAAAAAAAAAAACCAAATTTATAGTACTTTTTTTAAAAAAAACCAGAAAAAACACTATTAAATATTTTTTTTATCAATATATTTTTGGTATTTTATTACCTACAAAAAAAACACCATCATTTATATGCGATAAACAATATAATTTATTAACAATATCTAAATCTAGTATAAAACCCCCCCAAAAAGTAGATATTTTTAAGTGTCCATTTTCTTTATCGCCACTGATAATTTCCACAACACCGTTTTCGTATTCATAAGTAAGGATATAATCGCCAAACGCGCTCGTATACGTTCTTAAATTTTTGAGCTTTTGATTTTGCTTTTCCATGTCTTTTATTAACCATAGATATTCTTTTAAATTTTCTTCAACATAACGACGAAATTTTTGTACAAAACATTTGTCGCAATACTTTTTTATATGAGTTTTTCTTCTCGCGTGTTTGCATACTTTTGAATTCATTTTTGTAAGTAAACGTTTTACAGAGTTGAGCTTTTTTACACATGTTTTTTTAATCCGATTAAAATATAGTTTTAAATACACCACCAAGTACGGGTATATTTCCTAATAGGTTACCAAGGATACCTTTACCGCGTTTTCTAAGTATACGTTTTCGTCCTTTACCGATTAAAGAATGATAAGGTCTAGGATGAGCTCTCGATTTTTTATGAACAAAAATATATCTTTTAGCATTTCTATGACCTCTATGTCTTCTATGTCTCATTTTTAAATAAATATTTCTGTGTTTATCGCGATCCACTTTTGTTAAAACAAAACGATATATCGGTTTTCCTACTCGATTCATTTCGCGATTTTGTTTATTATTTATATACTTGCTTTTCGTTTTTCGATAACACATCAGTGCTTTTCTACAATATTGACGCTTTATTTTTTTTAAATTTTTCTTAACTCTTCTTCGTCTTAGAGCTCTTAGTTCTGTATTATTGGGATCGGTTAACTCGTTTTCATCAAAGGAGGTCCTATCAAAAAATTCAAAAAAAGCATCCCTATGAAAAGGCCATTTTCCATCTACTGTATATTTGGGTAATTTAGATGTATATTTGGGTCTTAAATTGCTTTGATTTTGATGGTGTTGAAAATAAATTCCGTCTTACAATCATATGGGAAAAATCAATATCATCTGCAGCCATTTTTGACTCTAACTTTTTTTTTTGACTTTTTTTTGACTTTAACTTTTTTTTTGACTTGTATTTTTTTTTTGACTTGTATTTTTTTATATCTTTTTTTTTACAAGAGAAAAAACATAGTGTCACCCTGACACAACCTTACTTATTCTGTCTTTACTTTGTCTTAGTAGGCCTAGTTACTTATGTTTTTTTCTTACTGTCTTTATTTTTTATACGGCCGTATTTTATTCTTACTTACTTACTTACTTAGTCCTTACTTAACTTACTTAATCCTGCCTTAGTCCTTAGCCTGCTTACTCACACACTCGTGCGCTCACTCTTTCTCACACGCTCAGACATCACTCATCAGGTATTTCTACCCAACGCTTTAACATATAACTTTCTAGACATCACTCATCAGGTATTTCTACCCAACGCTTTAACATATAACTTCCTAGACATCACTCATCAGGTATTTCTACCCAACGCTTTAACATATAACTTCCTAGACATCACTCATCAGGTATTTCTACCCAACGCTTTAACATATAACTTTCTAGACATCACTCATCAGGTATTTCTACCCAACGCTTTAACATATAACTTCCTAGACATCACTCAGCAGGTATTTCTACCCAACGCTTTAACATATAACTTTCTAAACTTTCTAAACTTTCTAAACTTTCTACAACCTTCACCTAGAGTCGAACCCACAACGGTCTAATGACATGGCGATTGAAACATAGTGCGGAGAGCGAATGCACTATGCTACGTCGACGTGATGGTTCATGGAGTTTTGAATTCATTTAAAATGTTATTTTAACACTTTACGCAGAGTTTTTTCTTTGCAGTGTTTTTAAAAAGTTGTTTACTCCGTATTTTAATCTCTTTAATCTTGTTCATAAAAGCGATATTAAAAGTTTCTAAATTTAACCAACTTGACACAGCATTTTCTTTTCATTACATAAAGTTGCATCACTTTAGTTATTTAGTATTTTATTCTCTTTAATCTTTTTCATAAAAGCGGTATTAAAAGTTTCTAAATTTAACCAACATGACACAGCATTTTCTTTTCACTACATAAAGTTGCATCACTTTAGCTATTATTTCACATTAATCTGTAGAGATTACATTTTATACATAAAAAGCGTGTTTTTTGTTAACAAAATCAAAAATGACAAAAACACGCTTTACCAAGCGCTCTGTAAAAAAAACACAATATTATATGGACAACGAAGTTGTAGGCAAAGAGATCGATTTTAAAGAAAACGAGGTGGAAATAAGTAGTGACGATGATCATGATCCAGAAGTAATAGTGATTGAAGATGATCCTGTATTGGATTTTCCTGATTTAAGTATTTTTAATGAAGATGGGATTGATTTTGTGATTAAAAGTAATATTATAAAAGAAACAAACACAGAAAACGAGCCAAACGAAAACGAGTCAAACGAACCAGAGTTAGAATTTTCAGAAGATATACTACCTCAACTCAACCAACCCACTCAACTCAACTCAACCAACAACCCAACACCAACTCAACCCCAAGAAAACAATATTTTGAAAAAAAAAGTAAGTTATTTTTTTAAATTATTATTTATAAATAAAAAATTACATTTTTTTAAGAATTTTATTTTTTATTTTAGAAAAAAAAAAACGAATACAAAATAAGAAGAAAACAACTTCGAAAATTAAAATATAATATAAATAGACTTTTTTATTTAAATTTATAAATTTTTTTTATATATAAAATACATTATTATTTTTGTCTATTTTTTCGTCTTATGTTTGCTTCTTTTAATTGATGTTTAATATCGACATAGGATTCGGCAGTATGAACCCAGCGTTTTATTCTTTTACCAACTCTTCCAAGTTTACGATTTGTTGAACTTTGTTTTGTACTTGTTTGTGTTTGAACTGCTTTTTTTGTTCTAGGAACTGTTGTTTTTGTACGCGCCATATTGACAGTGTTTAATGATCTAGGAGTATACCTTATTTTAGGCATTTTTATAAAAAATGATATTTTTTTATTTATAACTATTTTTTATTTATTACAAAAAAAAAATAATATGGTATTTGTTTCTAAATAAACCTCTTTTTTAGTTAAAATGAATTATATTTCAATAAATAAAGTAAAATACGAAGTATTTAATGATAGCACTATAGACCAGTCTTATGTTATCCAAAATGGAAAAAAAACGCCCTATTTGTCAACTGTTTGCGTACAATGCAAAAAGAGGTAATTGTTTTATGGTTTACATCTATAATAAAAAAATATTATTTTTTTATAATACTATTTTTTCTTATAGATCAAGAGTTACTAACACTTAGTAATATTCGCAAAGTGTTAAGAAATGTCATGAACGATACACCTTCCCGCACTCGTCGTAAGTTTAACTTTACTAGTTTTTTTTATTAATAAAAAAATTCATTTTTTTTAATATTTCCCTTTTTTTTAGAAAGTCCATATCCACCTCCAAATAGAGAGGTGGGTCCCTCGCACTGGGACTACTCTCCTCGTAAGTTAAACTTGATCCTTTTTTATTTTATAAAAAAAAGTATATTTTTTTAATATTCTCTGTGTCTTTTTTTTTAGAGAGTCCAGATCCAGAAAATTTATAGTTTATGTTTTTTTTAATTTTGTAAATATTTTTTTAGAATATAAAAATTTTATAGTTGTTTTTTTTATATTTTTTTTATATACATTAATATTTTTATATGCAATTACATTACTATTTTATATATACTAGAATAAAAAAAATGATTAAAGAAATAATAAATTACACTTCAAAACAACTCCATCACGAATGGAAACATTTGGCGTTTTTATTAAAGTTTAGAAGAAGTGAAATAAAAAAAATCAATAAAAATTACATAAAAACATTTGATAAAATAAAAAATGTTTTAACCCTATATATATTAACACAACCAAACAAAAAGTTGGCAATCAAACATTTGTATTTTGTATTATCATTATGGGAAGATGAAAAACTTTTATATAATATACAACAATGTAAATTATTTATATTAAATTATTTATATTAAATTTTTATATTTTTTAGCAAAAAAATAATGAATTTTATGCAATTAAAACTAAAAATAGCAGCACATTTGCAAACACAATGGCAAACTTTGGCAGAATATCTTGACTACAAAAAACGTGAAATCGAATGTATACAATGTGATTACCATAATATCAACGAAAGAATGATGAGACTTTTAAACTTAATATATCAAAAAAAAGGAACCGAAGTCGAAGCAGCTCGTGCTTTATATGATGCTTTATGGATGTGGTCTCTTGACATTTCAACAAAAGAAAGTAAATTAGAACTTGAAAAAAATATAGATATAACTATGGAAATAATTACACATTTTATATTGCAATAATTTTTTTGTAACTTTTTTTATTTTTTTAGCAAACTAATATATTAAAAAAATGAAACAATATATCAAAAAATGTGGATGGTAAGCCTATTTTACTTTTTTTATATTTTTTTATTTTTTATACATTTTTTATACATTTTTTTTCTATTAGTTATGGAGAAAATATTAATGAAGACACTATATGCTACCACGAGTTGTTATTAACAAAAGAAGAAGAACAAGATTTGGAAGAACTTATGGAAATGGAAGAGTTAACAGAGGAAGATTATGAAAAATATTTAGAACAATTAGTTCAAGAAATGGAAGAAGAAGAATCAGATTATATTGAAGAACTAAAATCACAAATGTTAGAAGAAGAAGTGGAAAAAGAAGTGGAAGAAATAGAAAAAGAAATTCATGAGATCTTCAATGAAATGGATTGGGAACAATATATTTTAGACGTTATTAATAAAATGGACAATTTACCCGAACTTTATTTGTAGTTTTTTAATTTGTAAATATATCTTTTTTCCTTTTTTAGCAAACATAATAATGACAACTAATAATAATGAAAATTATGAAGACATGTTTCCTGGTTTTGGAGACGTATTTGAAGAGGTTGAAAACATAACTTTTAACGATATATTCAAACAAAAACAAGAACAAGAAGTTATTGAAACAAACATTATTTATATTTTAATTCTTTTATATGTTTTATTGAGTGATTTTATATATTTATTAATTATTTTATGGTAAAAAAAGACATGTATATTTTTTTATAGCTTTTTATATAAATAAATGTTTTTTTTTTCAGCAACTAATAAAAAAAATGGCAGACAACATATATCTTTGCTGTTTTTGTGACAAAGAATTTAGTGCAGAAGAACTTTTAAATCATCAAACAGATTGTTCTACAGAACAATACTCCCACGAATGTTTTACATGTAAGAAAAAGGTACAAGATTTGTTAAACCATGAATGTGATTATGAATTTCTAGATATACAAAAAATATGTTTTTTTTGTAATATCAAAGTCGATGATCAAGATTATTATGAACACTCTGTCATCTGCTTTCGATATTATAAAGAACAACAAAATCGTAATTTGAACCAAATCATTCAAGAAGAAAAGAAAAATTTAAATTATTTGAATCTTTCTATTAATCAAATCATGAATAGAATGAAGAGTCTTCAAGAAATTTCAACTAAACAAATAGTTGACTCTAAAGAAAAAGACCAAGAAATTAAAAATCTAAAAGAAGAAAATGACAAACTTCATCAAACCCTAGCAGAAATAAACAAAGAAATGGCAGAATTAAAAAGTCTCTTTTATGACAACATGTTGGTTTTAGCAAATCAAAAAGATACAGAACAACTCAAACAAGAAATAACAAAACTTTATCAAATCCTAGAAGAAAATAGCACAGAATTCTTAGCTTTAAAAAAATCCATTCAACAACCTAAAGAAGTAAAGGTAATACAACACATCTTTAACGACACGCAAATCATCAAACTTAATCAAATGAATCTCAGGCTATTATCAGATGAACCATTTTATACAGAACCAGTTTACACATCAGAAGGTTACCGTTATCGTATAAAAGTTTATACTCGAAGTACCGACATAAACAAACTAGCCATTTACTTTCAATTATTACGAGGTGACCTGGACGATGCTTTAAAATGGCCTTTTACCAAAAATGTCAATATAACCTTGAGAGATAAAGATCGATTTTTTACTCGTACTACTACCAACAATAATTATCTTCAACTTTTAGACGATAGTTCTTTTGATAAACCTACCACTGAATATAATGTAGCAGTTGGTTATAAAAATTTTATTTCACACGAAGAACTAAAACAATTTATTATTAACAATAATTTATTTATCACGATTACTATTCAATAATATACTTTATGTAAAAAAATGTATTTGTACTTTTGTTCTATCATTGTTATTTTTTATATATTTTTATGAACTTTATCTAACATTATTAACCATTATTTTTTTAGATTAACTAATAAAAAAATGAACACAATTGAAATATTCAGAGAAATCAGTCTGGAACTAACCATTGCCAACGTGAAATCGATTAAATTTATGCTTAAAATACCTTTTGGAATCAAAGAAACTTTAAAAAATGGTTTGGACATTATAGCATACTTTAAAGATAACACTATACAAAGCGAACACGGTCATATTTACGAAACAGTAGAAAGCAAGTTAGAATATTTACTTGTATTATGCAAAGCAATTCATCGTAATGATATTGTCACTAAATATAAAAACAAAATTCCTCGACTACCTACCTATGAAGAAAGCGTTGTTAAAAATTTACCACCTGTGTATTCACCACCGAACGCAGTATATCCAAGTGCGGTCATAGAAGCTAAACAAGAAGAACTATTCTATTTTTATAATCCTGTACCAGAACCAGCTGAAGCATCAATATTATTATATATAGATAATTATCTATTATAATTATAATTATCTATGATAATTATCTATTATAATTATTATAATTATCTATTATAATTATCTAATATAATTATCTATAATTATATCATTATAATAGATCAATATTATTATATTCACGAAAATAATTTTATACATTATAAAAATAACATTTTATATTTATAGACAAACTAATAAAATGAAAACCTATGGATACAGCAGCAGAAAACCTAATAAAAAAATAAGAAAACAAATGAAAGGTATATTTTTTTCTGTTTTTTTCTTTTTTTTATCATTAAATTATTTATTTATTAATCTTATTTTTTTTTTTTACAGCCATGTACTTCTACTATTTTACATTACAAAACCATTCTTTGGTACATTCAAATTCCGTAAACCAACGCTACTTTTGCATAAAAAAATGTGGCGTATGCCAAAGTTGTCATCTTCAAAAAAAATAACTTTTGTATTTTTTTTTATTTAGAAATATATATATTTTATCCCATTTTTTGTGATTTTTTTATTCCTTATTTTTTTCTTTTTTTTTTTATACCACTTTATACTAACATTCTTTTTTTTTAGTTATAAATAAAAAATGAATAATAAAAATGATGTTGAAAACTGGGAAGACGAACTTGATGCTCCAGCGTACGAATTTCAACCGCCAAATTTGAAATTAAAAAGACCACTACGCGGCCTTGACTTTGAAAAATGTCTAAAAGACGAATTGAACAATATAAACAATAAAAAAAAAAATATATCTATAAATGAATATATAAAAATAAATTTTTCTATACGTAAATTATAATCTTTTTTATTGTAATCTTTTATGTAAATATATTTTTATAAATAAATTTTTTTTTTTAGCTAACTAATACAATGTCTGGAAATTCAAATGATGTCATAAAAATTATTATTTTGCCAACTATATCATTCTTTCGTCACGTACGGAAAAAAACGTTACCCAAACATAACGTTTGAAAATTGGACGAAAGAACACTACCCTATTTTTAGGGAACAGAATCCATTTCATTTGTAACCTTTTTTTTCTATAAAATTTTTTGTCACCTGATCTTTTATTTCTGCGCGCATGCGCATGCGCATGCGCGTCATTCTTTTTTTTTGAAACCGGGAAACTTTTTTTTTAATCCGTTCATCACTTTAATCGCTCGGTTCAATACTCTACTTCCTCGGACCCTTGCTTATCGTCGGTTCATCGTTTTTATTTCACCTGATCCTTTATTTCTGCGCGCATGCGCATGCGCATGCGCGTGACGTCGTTCTTTTTTGAACCCGGGAACTTTTTTTTTTAACCTTTCGTTTCATCGGTTTAATCGTTCGCTTTATCGGTGCATTGCTTATCACCGGTTCTTCCTTTTTATTTGAGCTTTTTTTCTAGTCGGACGGGCGGTCTCTTAGGTATAACAAGAATTGTAACATAGTATATCATCAAGTGAATGAGTAAATTGGTTCTTAAAAATTGCAGCATAAATGGTAAAAATTGCATCAGAAAATGGCAAAAAAAGGTTTTTTGTAATGAGGCCAGAAAAAAGTCCATTTTGTTTTATTAATATTAAGAGTCGTTTAAATGAAGTTTATTTCCCTCAAACTAATCTAGAAATATTACTTTCTCAAAAAGTTCGTCGGGATCAATTGCTTTATTGGTTCTAATGATTTTATAAAAAAGTCTTCATTTTTTAAAAAAATGCGTTGCTAGTTTTTTAGATGATTTTGTCATTTTATGACGTAAGTTTAGGTTTTTAGCTAAATTTTGATATTAAAAAAATCTTCTATTTTTTTAACATAAAGTAATTGCAAACGAAATACAAGAGCAAGTAATCTTCATTAAATAAAAAATTTTTGCAAACAAAAGCAAACGACTAGGTTACTTTTACTTATTGAAGTTTTTTTGCTTTAAACGTTTATAATTAGTTCATTATGAGTATTAAAAGTTATCAATTTATGTTTAAACTTTATAACAACATGCTAATGACATATTTTCTGTCATATTCCTCCTTTAATGATCACAAATACATAAGAAGACAATTTATTGGCAGTTTTTATACCCTTACAACATTAATTAAGAAATTAGTCAACTCGATTACATGTCGAAGACCATATTCGCAGAACCTGATCTTAAATAAAAATATAAAAAAACAAAATCGTAATTAAATCGTTTTAAACAGTAAAACAACATTTATTAAATTTTAGTAATATAAATATTCTATTGTATTATTAAAACTTTTGTATATTTAAGTGTTTCTCTTGAATATGTTGTGACTTTTTTTGTAATTGAATCATTTATAAATTTTGCTTTGCAAACTTTGTAAAAAGCTTGTTAAAAGAGTTTCACTTGATATTTTATTTATTTTGTCATTTAAATTAAGCATTACAACATAAAAAAATAAAAGATAAAAACTTTGATCGGAGCTGTTCTGCCAGCGGTCAAGGTCTTATCACCCACCCTACATGATTTAAATGTTGATATAACACGTTGCTAAATCCTGAAAAAAATACACACTTACACTTACATATCGTCAGCCGAGAACTAAGAGGCCAGCCGAGAGCCGTATGTCTATTTTTTGCGTTTCCGAGAAAATCAAGTTTTAAAATTTAATTTGCAAAAAAATACTACCAGAATGTCCGACTAGTTTTTTAAGTATTTTTAAAAGTTGTATCCTTCTTGAGAATAGTTTTACTGGACACATACTCGATTGGTTGTTGAACATTTATTGATAATAAACAGAAAAAAAATAAAATGTGGACATACAGCCTTTTGGTTCTTGGCTGACGATATTTTAACTACTTTTTTTAAATTTTTTTTGTTTGTTTGTTTAATTTTTCGTGAAATTGCGCATTTCACGAAATTTGCGATTTTTGGCTCATTTTGTTAACTGAATAGATAACTTAAAAGATTGCAAATTATATGAATCAGGAAAACAAGATGAATGGAGAGGATTCCAAAGAAATGATGTTCAAGGAGAGAAAACTAGACGGAAAGGAATTTTTGGAGCATTTAGGAACAGTTACAGTAGAATAATGAGACATAATTGAATGACAAGTAACACGAGAATGAGAAGCCCCATAATAATATTTATAAAAAAGAGAAACAGCATTATGATGATGTGACAATGGTTGAAAGTTAGCAGGAAGACCAGGTCTAACATGTTTACAATTTCACCTTGTCTAAAAAAAAAAAATTATCATTAGAAGATCCGCTCCAGATATGACAACAGTATTCCATGCAAGAACGGATTTGAGATTTATAGAGATAATGAATAAAATACGGAGTAAGAAAGAGGCAAGCACAATAAAGAGATGCAACTTTAGCTTAGGTTAATTTTGCAATGGATTTAATATATGGTTTCCAACAAAGATCGGAAGTAAGAGTTAACCCTAGAAGACGAAGGGCAGATGAACTATTGAGTACATTACAGTTTATAAATATAAGAAGATCTAGACTGTTGCGATAACAATTAGCTGACAAAAATTGAGTTTTATTTGAGTAAAAGTTCACCAGCCACTGAGAGCCCCATGCTGTAGCAGAAGTGAGATCCTTTTTAATCAGAGAGCGTTGGCTTCTTATCAAGATAAGAATAAATGGTAGTATCATCGGCGAACAATGCGTTCTTAGATGTGAGAGTTTCTAGGAGATCGTTAATGTAAATTAAAAAAAGTTTAGGGTTAAGGATAGAATCTTGAGGAAAACTGAAATTACTGTAAATAACAAAGAGTGCTGTTTATTGAGGATAAATTTTATTCTACAATTGGTAAAGACGGATTCAATAATCCTAAAGCGGTTACCTGATACACAGTAAGAAGAAAGCTTATGGAGAAGATCAAATATATATTCAGTGTAATAAACAATCTCCACTGCCCAATTCCCAATTTAAATCAATTTTGAAAATATACTATATATAATAAATATATAATATATAACTATTTAAAAAAACAGTAAAAGTTCAACATTTCGCAATCTGTGCAATAGCGCTATCCTGTTCACGAAATGAGCAAAAAATTGCACATTTTGTGAAATGCGCAAATTCATAATCAGCAGCTATTCACGATCAGATCATATTCACTTCACTCAGCTAAGCTTTACGTAGCTTTTGTCAAAAATTTCATTACAATATTCCTAAGTAAAGAAATGACGAAACCTTTATTTAAATTTGTTTAAATAAAACTAATTCTAAAATAAAACATTTATGTTTAAAAAAATATCTTTTTAAAGAATTATTGTGCTAATGTAGTTAAAAAGAAAATGGTCGATGGTATAAACCTTTTTACCAGAGTATTGGTAATAGGTAACTTTTTACCGGTGTATTATAAAATGCTACTGACGGAAATTTTACTCTGGGAATTTTTACAACCGTAACTTTAGAGTTGTAAAATGTTTTTTAATCCAATATTATAAAACTTTTCCGCGTTAAATTTTGTAGATATCTATGCCGTGAATTTATATTAAGAAATCTATTATCCGGATACAAAAGGTTGATAAAAGGTTGCCAAAAACAAAAAAATTTTGAGTTAAAAATTAAAAAACATTCTGAACTACAGGTTTCTACAACTAAATATTCATATCTATGGATTTTCAACAAAAATTTTCGTAAGTCCAACCTCCGGAAAAATTTTCGAGTGTAAACGTTAAGAGAAAGTTTTATTGGCTTTTTTTTACTTTTATTATTGTTTTACTTATTTATTTTTTAATTATACTTTTATTGGTTTTATTTTTACTTTTGCCGGTATTTTTGAAAATATTTTATAACATTGACAATTTACTCTGGTAAAAAGTTTTTTAACATCGACCCCTGGACAACAATTATATTTAACTTAATTGGTGTAGCCGCTTTTGTTGAAAACTTTTAAACTTTGCGTCTAATTGTCTCCTTTCAAAATATTCGTTCTATCGGCTAGTTTGACGCTGAGTCATCAACAGACAGAAAAATAGTCGTAAAAAACAAACAAACAGAAAAAGTATCGTGTCATTATATAATACGTAAACAATAAGATTAAATAGAGTATTTAAAAGTGAGATGGTAATTGTTTGGTATCAAGTTCAAATAAGTGTTGCTTTATTGTACGTTTAAAATGTTGATTTGAAGTTATAGTTTTTATGTTACTTGAATTTTTAATAACTTGTTGAGAGCCACGATTGTGGCTCTCAACAAGTTATTAAAAATTCAGCATACTTTGATAAATTTTTTGGTATAACAAATTTATTAATTGAGTTCTTAGTTTGGTATTTGTACTTTGTAAAAATAAATCGGTTATGGAAAATGTTTTTAAGCATAGCGTTTTTTAACTTAAAGTTAAAAAGTAGAAAGTAAAGAGTATTCACTTTGTCGACATCATATGCCGATTGTCGACATCATATGCCGATTGGTTTTACAATTTTGCTTGTTGTAGCTAATGTAACAGTTCCATTTAAGATAGTGTAAAAAAGTTCTAAGGCATTGTTTGCACCATCATTATAATATAGCGCCTCTGAGCATTTTACAAAATTGTATATATGCAATTGCAAATGCGTGCTTTAAAACGCGAGACCATATAATTGAATTTAATGCTTGATTGGGATTTTACATCGTATCAATAGTTCGTCTTTTTATAGAACGTCATTAGTCCATAACCAATTTCTTTAATTTTATCAGGATCAACTTTTTTATTTTGATAAAAAAACATTCTACATCTGATTCAGCTGTAGGCTCATGGCAATGTTCCTGCTTTTCATGCATTTTTATTTTACGTTATTGGCATTGCTTCTGGAACAACTGTCGCCGTAGTGGAAAAAAGGTCCAGAATCAAATACAAATATCTGTAAAATAAATATTTTACAAATGTTTGTAGAGCATTTTCTAAAAGATTGAGTTCCAGTTTTAACCAGTAGACTCAGAGTTGGTTTTAAATACTTTTTTACGCTGTTTTTGATTTCCTTAGGGATTTCCTTTGCTTTCACTAGGGTGACATGTTTGCTTTCAATAGGGTTTGGAAAAAAAAATGGAATTAGGGATTGAATTAGTCCAGATTGCTTGCTTGTTTGCATTTTCAACTTCAAGGAGACACCAAAAGGAACCTATACAATTTGTTCCCTTTAGGTCAGCATCTTTAGGATCAAAAAACCAATAAAGATAATTGTTGATTGCAGACCCATAGAAAATTTTAAGTTATAAGAAAAACTTATTATTGGAAGCTAGAAATTATAATTAATTCCTTAATTACTGTATTTTTTAAACGTTACATTAGTTACATTATTTTTTCAAAAAGCGACCAATAAATTTCCAACTATTAATTTTTTGTATTGAAAAAATTCAATACAAATTTCAATGAAATTTTTCTGAATTTAAATGAATGACTTTTACTGACTGTTTTTATTAAATGAACGAATGAACTACGCAAGTTACTCTCTTGTTAAATGCGGTTTTTATTAACTAGGTCTCAAGTGACCTAGCTACCAGGCAAATAATAAACTTAACTGTAGACTTACTGTCTCTGCTGAACTAAAAACTGCAAACCTTTAAATTTCCCACAATGCATAGTATGTACCATCATTATAAGGATGAAAATCCTTATAATAATGGTACGTACTATGATTAAATCCAGGAAGAAAATCGACATCATAGCACTCCAATTTCTATATTCGAGATATGTCACTAGTGCAGCTGCTTGTGTTTTAAATTATAGATCTACTTGCTTTCTTTAAATTGCAATAAAGCTTGATAGATAAGTACTTGCCCAGATTATGCTACAATAACTGATGCAGCTGTTAATAAAATAACGTATAAATATTTTTTTAAATATTTATATGTAATTTTAAAATTGATTAATAATTAGATCAGGAATGGTGATGCCTGATTTTGGTTGTGTTATCATAAGAGTGTATTTGCTTTTTTATACATATAGCAAAATTTTGTTGGATTTAAACCATTTATTCAGATTTGCAAGCTCTTGATTAACCATATCAAACAATAGGTTAATTTTTGTGTGACAAAATAATGCTTGTCTATCATCAACAAAAATAAAAAAGTTGAGTTTATTGGAGGATGAGTAGATATAGTTAATATAAACAAAAAAAAGTAATGTCGTATGAAAGTAATGAAAGTAATGAAAGTAATGAAGAATTGATCCTTGTTGAACTCCGCAAGCAATACTTCGTAGTCGTGCAACAGTATTGGTATCGGATAGTGTTTGTTTCATTTTTGATGCTTGTTTCCGATTATTAGCAAGCAGTGGAACCATTTTATGTTTTTGTTTCTTATTCCATAAGCATCCAGTTTATGAAGAAGAATTCGTGTTCAACTGTAACAAAATTTTAAATATTGAAAAACTTTTGCTAACTTTAGCTGATTAGGAAATACCCCGTGTTTAAGAGACAGATGGTAAATATGCAGAAGAGGATGTTCAATTGTTTTTACGCTGCAACATTCGCACTAATGTCATCAAGTACTTTTGTTTTTTTAATCGTTTTAAAGGCGTTTTGAAGCTCATCAGGAGCTATTTTAAGCTGTCCATGACGAAATTCTTTTTTTCTAAATATGATTTAAAACTCGTTTTTGCAGTTACTCGATCAGCTAAACTTGTTCTAATTCACATTAAAAAAATGTTAAATTTTTTTGACAATACCTATTGCTTTGGTGGCTTCTTTATCACTTTTACCTGTTTTTAAGTATGTTAGGAATATTTTATAAGTGTCTTTTTTATTTCATGTTACCTCTTTTATTATGTCTGATGTGTTTTTTTTTTTGTTGCGTTGCTGGTGTAATTTTTAAATAAATTGCAATGATAGTTTTTTTTTACTGCTTTTTTAATTTTTTTAACGTGCTTCTTTAATGTTAATATATTTTTTCATTTTTACAAGTCCTTCTTTTCAAAAATCTTTTAAAAAGTTTTCTTTTTATAATATTTGATAAACCCGTTTGTCATCCAAGAACTTTATAAATTTTTGAGTTTAATTTTCCTTTTAAGCTTTGGAAACGCTTTTTCTTATTAGACTTTAAATGTGTGTCGTTAGGTATTTTTTGCGTTTTTGCAATTACCAATTTAATTCCAGTTTTTCTTTAATAAGTATCTCCGAAATTTTTTTATATTTTCTCCATTTATCTTTTGTCATAATATTTTTATTATTTTTTTAAATTTTTTTTATTGCTCATATATGAGCAATAAATAAAGAAAAAAAAATGCGGCGATAAAAAAATAATTATCCGTATATGGTTGTGTAAAAAAAAAAAAACGATTTGAAAATGATCACTAAATTTGTTTGAAACTAGGTTTGAAGTGATCACTAAATTTGTTTGAAACTAGGTTTGAAATTGATCACTAAAACGGTTTGAAAATGCTTTCCCAAAGATTTTACATTGCTACTTGGTGGTCTGTATATAGCAAATATATTTTTTTAATCTAAGTTTGTACCCACTGGGCACGCGTCGTCCGGAGGACGTCCGCTGGACGTCTCGTGGACGCCCAGACGTTCGTAAGACGTCCGACGGTCGTCTCCCGGACGACGCATGCCCACTTAAATACAAAATTTTATCTTCGTACGACAACATTAACGCATGCCGACAGAACTCAGAATTACAGATAAAGTTGGATATTTTCTTCTAATGACTGTATATAAATAATGTAACTAAATCTAGATATAAGAAGCAATTAAAAATGTGTCTCAAATATAGATTTTTTTAACGCTACGTTACACTTCAGTTTAAACTTTTTAAAAGTTGCACTTTTATAGATTTAAAAAAAACCCAATTGAGACGTAACTTTGATAATAATTTTTTTTTTCTTGATAAGTTTTTAAAAAAAAAAAAAATTTAAAGTAACCAATATTATAGACCTTTTTAAATAAAATTTTTTATCTTCCTACGACAAAATTAACGTATTCCGACAGAACTCTGAAGATTTTGAGTATTTCTGTTTTTAACCATTCCCGATATGTAGCTAAATCAATTGTAACACTTATATTTTATAAAATATTTATTAAGAGAATTTAAAATTACAGATTACTCAGGACACTTTTTGTTAAGAGTCTCTTTTTTACAGTCTAGATGCAAATTTCTATGCTCTTGCACACAGCGTAGCAAAAATTGCTCTTTCTTTGCAGTGATCAAACCATAAAAATCTTTAATAAGTTTTACCAAAGAGATGTAATAGCTGGAGGGAGAACGAAGTTAAAATAAGTCATTTCTCAAAAAATAGTCTTAGTTGTAACATAATTTTCTATTAAACACCGCGTAATTATCATAATTTAAAGTTAACCAAACAACATTCCACTTTTAAAAAATTATCCAATGATATTGTTTCAAAACGTCATAAATAATTAAAGCATTGCAAATAAAAAATGGAAGTTTAAAAAGTTCGTAACAATATTTAGAGTTAGATTATTGCTATTTTTTTATGTTGTGCTTTTGAACGACTAATAATAAATTTCTAGATTAGAATTGAATTAATAAATGTCTAGATAAGAATTGGTAGTATTTTTGCCGGATTTACAAAAACGTATTTTATATCTATATATTTAGAACATAGCAGTTTTTAAATCCAGCAAAAATACTCCGACGCAAAATAAAAGTCTGGAGGGATTTAAAAAGTGCCTAGCCGAATGAACTTTCTAAAAGAATGTAACAAACCTAAAGCTGAACAGGCAACAAAAAAAAAGGTTTAAACAGTTAGTAAAGAACTAAAACTTTGATATTTATAACTATAATTGAGGTGTGCTCAATTATAGTTATAAATATATAAAAATACTCCGACGCAAAATAAAAGTCTGGAGGGATTTAAAAAGCGCCTAGCCGAATGAACTTTCTAAAAGAATGTAACAAACCTAAAGCTGAACAGGCAACAAAAAAAAAGCTTTAAACAGTTAGTAAAGATCTAAAACTTTGATATTTATAACTATAATTGAGGTGTGCAAGAAACAATTACTTCACTTTTCTCGTGATTTTTGTTGTAATTAACTTCTTAATTGATCGAATAATTGTTAAAAACCTATATAGTAAACTTTTAAGAAATTATTCCACTTCGGTTTTTGGAATTACAATTTCTCAATGTAAAATTTGATTTTGACATGAGGTAACAAATACAGTTTTTAAAGTGGTTTTCTATATTTAGCAGCATGGTATTACCAACTAAAATAATATGAAAAAGGGAAGGAATTTTTCTTGGATCCTCAAAATAGTTTAACCATCCGGCTGGTGTGTCTATATGAAACTTTTGATTAATCAGGATTTGTCTCGATCACACTCATTATAAAAGTGTTTATAAGTACTAAATCTATTAAAAAAACCAATGTGTGGTTCTTTTTGTCATATGTTTTATCGTTTAGTTTATATTTTATATTCAAAATTATTATTCAAAATATAATAGTTTAACAATATCAATTTGGTGTAAATACAAATTTCCAAAAAAAATCATGAAGTTCTTGTTGTTAAAAATTTCAATAGTTACGATTAAAATTTTTTACAACAAGATCACCATTAGAATATCTGAAAATGTAAAACACAATGTTTGGAAAGTTTTTTAAGTTTCTGAACTCCTCGAACTCGTTTAATAGTTTAATAAAAAAGTATAGGACCAAGGATAGAACATTGAGGAACTACTAAAGTTACAGGAAATGAAGAAAAGTGCTGTCCATCGACAACTTTTATTCTACAATTGGTAAAGAAAGATTCAATATTCTTAAAGATGTTGCCTGATACACCGTAAAAAGAGAGCTAGAACAAGAAAATCATAATCCATAGTGATGATCAAAAAGAAAGTTATTAGTTTCAAGATGAAAGATTAAGAGTTTGTTAATGAAAGACTCAAAAATATTTGCTTATGATAGGAAGAAGACTTCCTATCATAAGCAAAAAAGAGACGGAAGTTAGACGAGTCAGATTGCTTTTCAAAACTTTTGAAAATAGAGATAACAGATGCCGCTTTCCAACAGACTGGAATACAAGACTCTGATAAGCACTTGTTAAATAGTTTTAAAAGTATATTCGACAACTCCGGAGAACGCTTCTGCAAGACTATAACTGATATGTTGTCTGGGCCACAAGCTGTAGAAGAGTCTACGCAGGAATTTACTTTAGATTCAGAAGCTGGAGTGATGCGAATGTCAAGAAATTGATCGACCTGTTTGTTGGCTATATTAGGTTGAATGTGATTAGTGAAATCAATAAAAGAGATTGATGAAAAGTTCTCAGCAAATAATTTAGCTTTGTCTTTAGGGGAGATAAAAAAGTCTAAACCATGCAGAGGGAATAAAAACTCTGTGCCAGCCTGAATCCAAGAAGTTACATAAAAAAAACATTCTTCAGCAGGAAGACGAAAGACTTCCTGCTGAAGAAGAGTCATCACAAAGAAAATTACGAAAAGGGTCCCAGTCAGCTTTAAGGTGATTTTTTTAAATTTTAATTCACCTCCCCAAGACCAAGAAGACCGCTACAGACGAGGAGGCGACTTAATTGTGGTTATAACCCTCTCTCAACTGTATAACTCCGAAACACGAACCTTGAAAAACAAGGCCGCTGCGCGGAGAAACAAGTTGTAAGAGGTTTAATGGTATGGGGATTCTTATAATAGAGAGATCAAATAGCGATCAGAAGTACCTAAGGGTGAATGTGGAGAAACTGAGCACTGACTAGGATCGAAAACAAGACATAAGTTGTGTAGAGAAGGTAAATGATTCGGATTGTTTGGAAAGCGAGTTAGAAAGTTGGTTTTTTGTATTAGAGATTGATAAGAGTAAAAGTTGTGGGCCTTGACGCCTGCAAAGTTACTGAGAATTGAGCCAAGCCATTTAGTGTGATGAGCATTTAAGTCACCAAAAACAACAATATTGGCTGAAGTATAAAAAGAAAAGTTTTGGTCGATTTGTTCAAAAATAGAATTGAAAAGCAGCCTTGAGATAAAGGAGAGCGACATAGAAATAAGAGGAAGGTGATAGATTGAAATGGTGCTAAACGAAAGCACATAAAAGTCTGTGGATTTAAACTTAGTCTATGGATTCATATATATATAAAATTTAGATATAAGTAAAAAATAATTTTTATTGATTTTTTATAATTACAGCTTTTATATATGAAATTTTTTAACAGGTACCAGACATCCGTCCGTTCCTTAAACGAGTACCTGGGCAGGCATTTTCACAAACTTCGACAACCTAACCATAGGTTATAAATACCAATAGGTATTTATAATACAATACGAATACACAATACAATAAATATATCATAATGCAAAATTCAATAGTTCGAATCTGATTGGTTAAAACTTAATGCTTTTAAGATTTGGTTTAAAGCAAAAAGATTTTCTTTGAATTGTGAAAAAACTTTAATCTCTAAATAAAACAGTCACTTCCGTTAAATTTGTCAAAACAAAAGCCAATGAAACTGAAACTAATTAGTTAAATATATTGGAAAATACTTCTTTTGTAATGAAATACATAAATGTTCAAGTTTATGAAAACTTGATTTCTTTTAAATACTAATATTTATGTATTAATAACATCTATTTTCTGTTAATTTTGCATAAACTTTTTCTCAAAAATACTCGACTAAATACCAACCACAATTATCGAGTTTTTAGCTGAAAAATTCTAAATTTAGTTCAAATCACGTTTTTAGTGATTACTTGCATATCGGATAAATAATGATAGTAGAAATAGTTTAGAGGATTGTAATTTGGTTTTTTTTTATTGTTAACTTGTTTTTTACTACCAAATAATGTCTGGTAGAAAAATTAATAAATATTAAATATTTTTTAGTTAGTTTGGTATTATATGGTATTTTTTTGTAATTTTATTTTGAACTAAATTACATTATTATTTGAAATAGTTATGATATTTGGCTTATAATGTTTAGGGAATATGCTATATTCATTTTTTTGAAAAAATTGCACTTTACTTCTGTCTTTATTTACCGGTTTGCAGTTCGCATTTAAATGACTAACAAAAGTCGAACATCAAAGTTCCATAGTTTTCATCCAAAGTTTTATACGATTAACTGCCAACCTTTTTCTATTTAAAAAAATTACGATTTACACAAAAAGCAAAGAATGTTCTATATTCGATAATTTATTTTGGTACAGTTGGTACATTTTGGTACAGTTGGAATTAAAATCTAGAAAATTTTTAGGAATTATCACTGGTAATCCTCTTCATTTTACTTTACAAAGAGTTGTTACAACGAGTCAGGATTAAAAATTGATTTAATCGTCATAATAAAAGTGAATTTCACTTTTGTGTTTTAAACAAAGATTAAAAGTTTGTTTTATATTCGTTTTAAAATAGCCGTAAGAAGAGTCGTTTTTTTTTATTTGATTAAAAGAGTATGTTAAACTAAGACAACTTTTATGTAACGACTAATAGTGTGTTTAATGTTTCATTCAAAGGTCGGGTTTTCATATGGATGTAGACCATTGCAAAACGACTAAACTCTTGTTCGAGTTTGACGAGAAAACATCTTGAGAAATATTGTGAAGTTCCTTCAGATTAAAAACATCACTTTTAACATGCCGAAAATCAAGAATATTAAATTTTTCATTCAATACGTGGCTTAACACAAAATATAAATTTAAAATTCCGACAGTTGAGTCTTTATCTTGTACATTTTGAGGTTTTTTAGCAAGCAAGTTGATTTAATGCCACTGGGGACACTTCGAAACCTGTATAGTTGTCCTAATTGTTTTCTTTTAGTTTGTTTTTAGAAAAATAGATGAATATGTCTCTATAAATTTATTTTGATAATTTTTATCTAAAGATGAAAATTATTAATATTTATAATATTATAATTATTAATATTTAACTAGTTAGTAATTTCGAGCTTTTAGTGATTCTCAATTAAAATTTCGAATGTCAATTAA
Source organism: Hydra vulgaris (assembly GCF_038396675.1). Classification (NCBI taxonomy): domain Eukaryota; kingdom Metazoa; phylum Cnidaria; class Hydrozoa; order Anthoathecata; family Hydridae; genus Hydra; species Hydra vulgaris. The sequence goes on along the minus strand of NC_088926.1, from coordinate 6,217,362 downwards.
AATTTCGAATGTCAATTAAGCAAAATTTATTTTATAAACCATTTGGTATCAAATCTTGGTTAAGAACTAATTATTTAATAATATTAAAATATCTAATCGTCTCTTCATGTAGAGATTTTAATGTTATTCAATAATTACATGGTGAAGACAAAGACACGAGTCATTGTCTTCAACATGTACATTTTCAGGTTGTTGAGCGATTTTAGCAAATTGTGTTTATGATTTTTTTTGATAATAAATTTTAAACAGGTAATTTATTTTACTACTTCTCAATAAATTGTTGAAAACATGACCAGGGGCCTTACCGTATCTACGTTAAGCTTAACGGATCGTAAATCAAAAGTATATATTTAAATACATTAATAAAAAAACTTTAAAAATTTTTTTTTTTCTAAACTCAAATGATTTACTTTTATTATTGCTCTTATTTAAACAAATTCAAATAAAGTTTTTGCCATTTCTTTACTTAGAAATATTGTAATGAAATTTCAGACAAAACCTTAAGCTTAACGGAAAGATGTGAATTCGGCTGCAGCACTCTTCCATGCAAAACGAAGATATAAATGGAGTGCAGCAATAAATGCACTGCATTACAAATTTTTTTGCAAACGTAAATCTAAAGTTTTTAAAACTAATTGATATGTTTTAGTCGATAAGGAATCTTTTTTAAATTTATTACCATTATCTTTCATCGTAAAAAAAAGTCCAGCACGGTATAGTCTAATTAATAAAAATCCTTTATTGCGTACAAAACTGCTTCAAATATATTTGTGTATTCCTCAATTACTTTCCATGCTTCATCATTTAATCTTAGGTTGGAGTTTTTTAAATATATTATACTCCATAATGTATGTACTAGCAGTGAGTATAAAAATATATCATATTCCACAATTTACGTACTAGCTAGAAACATGAAAGTATGTCATATTCCATAATTTACGGACTAGCTAGGAGCATGAAAATAGCAGAAAAAATATTTATATTCTTGTTAATGATCTTCATCTGTATAAAAAGATTCTTAAATAAAAACAATTCGCCTTTCAAGCACAGCACTCAACAGAACATGCAATTTTAGATTTAGTTAATAGCATAAGTGATTCTTTTAATAAAAAGCAATTTGTATTAGGAACTTTTATAGACCTATCCAAAGCATTTGACACAATTAATCATGATATCTTACTAAAAAAATGGAAAATTACGGAATAAAAAATACTACCCTAGAGATTGGTTTAAAAGTTATCTGTGCAACAGACAACAATGTGTTATTTCGAACGATAATAAATATTCTAATTTACTAAAAATAAAATGCGGAGTTCCCCAAGGTTCCATTCTTGGTCCTCTTTTATTTTTAATTTATATTAACGATCTTCCACAATCACTAAAAAAACTTGATGCAATAATGTTTGCTGATGACACAAATTTATTTTATTCATCAGCATCAATTGAAAATCTCTTTGAATCTAAAAATGATGACCTTGAGAGTCTAAACATTTGGTTTAAAATAAATAAATTATCTTTAAATCAAGAAAAAAACAAAATACATCTTGTTTCATTCCAACCAGGAAAAAAACAAAATACCAATCATGCTACCATTACTAAAAATTGATAACATAAACATCGAAAGAACTGAAACTATTAAATTTCTTGGGATAATTATTGACGAAACGATTTCTTGGAAAGCCCATATAAAAACATTAAATACAAAAATATTAAAAAGTATCGGCATACTTTACAAAGTCAAAACTATACTTTCCCAGGAGAATCTGGAAATTCTCTACTTTTCTTATATACAAAGTTATCTAACATATGCTAATATTGCCTGGGGAAGTACAAATAAATCTAAATTAAGTTCTCTATATACACACCAAAAACACGCATCAAGATTGATTTATAATAAAAATAAATTCACTCATGCCGATCCTTTACATAAAAACTTGAATGCTTTAAATATATCAAATTAACATCTACCAAAATGTTTTATTTATGCTCAAATATAAGCTCGGACTTGTCCCAACTCATTTTACTAATAACTTTTTTCAAACCAACGCCAACAGATATATCACACGAGGAACCGGAAACTTTACATTGCCCATAAAAAAAACAAAATTTTCGAGATTTTCAATTGTATACCGTGGCCCCTATTATTTATACAACAAAATAATACCTCAAAATATAGAACTTACTAAATTGGATAATCTTATTGCCCTGAAGAAAAAACTAAAAGATCTCATAATTAACAAAACCAATTTTATCGATATGTATTAAATATAAAAGAACATTTAATATAATAAAATGTAAAAAGAACAATTTAAGATATAAAAATAATTAAAAACATAAACTAAAAAAAAATAAAAATTGTTAGCAACTATACATAGTAAAATATTACTGAACAGTAGACCTCAAAAAATTAATGTATGTCTTTACTCTTTAAGTTTTTAGTTTATTTTTTATTTTAAAGGTTCTCGATGAAAAGACTTTTCTTAGTCTTCTGCGAGTTTCCTTACAACTACATAGTACTACTAATATATGTTAATATATATTTTCAACAAATAACATATATTTTCAACGACAACGACAAGCAAGTCCCTAGTAGTCCTGTGGTGCGACGGACTTGCGTATATTTTTTAAATGCATGAGTTAATAGCCAGCACTTTATATTATAAACCACGAATTTTTAAGTTATTATTTTAACTTGCATGAGTTAAAATGTCAAACGCGCATGCGTAAAACAGCATTGTTAACGCTCTTTAGATATTGTAAATATTTGTGGTGGACATTTATATAAACTGGAGACATGTAAATATTATTTGTTTTTGAAATATGTTAATGATTGTAAAAAAAAAAATTAAATTTTTTTTCTTTACTCAAATAAACTGAAGTATCAAAATACAAATTAATAAGTATTTTTTTTGTAAATATTCAAAAAATGTTGTTCAAAAAATGTTCAATAGTTTTTAAATTCCAGTTATTTTAAATTCCAGGTATGCTATTTTCATGCTCATAACCAGACTTTCCTCGGAGCAATATCTTTGCATAGTAACTTGAGATTAGGAAACATCAAATCAAATCTAGGCGCTTGCGTATTTGGTAGGGTTAAAAATTTTTCGGAAATTTTCAACTTGGGAAAATTTCCGAAAATTTTGGTGTTTTTCAAAAAAAGATAAGTTATTTTATAATTAACAGGTAAAATTTTATGTTCTAATTTAGCAGTTGTTATAGAAAATTTTGCGGTAAAATATTGTGAAGTAGATTTTTAAATTTTTAGAAAACCCTCTTTGAAAAACACTTTTTTTTGGTATTTTTTTGAGTTTTATTATAACTTTAAGTAGCAACTGATATTTTGTTTTAAAAATTTCAAAAACTGTTTTATGCTGATATTTGCTCAGTTCATTGCCGTAGCAAGTTCTGTTTAAGGCTTAAAATAATGTGGACCTCCATCTCGAAAAGGGATGGGGCATTTTTTAATATCGATTAAATTGGCCTACATGTTACTGAAAACTGTAAAATTATATATAAAAAGATTTGATTAAATAATTACAGTATTTTACATTTTTTTTCTTGATTTAAAAACGCAATTGAAAAGCAAAAAGTAAAGAAAATTTTTTTTGCTTTTTTTAAACTATTGAAAAATATATATAGCAATAAAAACAAAGAACTAACGCTATGTTTAAATAAGTGCTTTTAAGACTTGAGTTTCACTCACCACAACCTTGCTAGGGGGGGGGGGGGGGGTGAATCCGTAAAAAGTACCGACTGGTTTTGTTATAATAAAAATAAAAAAAATAAAATTCTTCCATCTTTATTGTGTCAAATATCCAATTAGCCAACCAAGTTCATAAAAAACCTTCTATAACTTGAAACCACCTTTTTTGTGGGGGTAGAACACCCCCTTCCCCCACACCGTACCCCTAAAATCGTCTTTGCATGCAAATTTTTACACATAAAAAATCTTTAGTTCTTTAAATCACTAAACAAAAAAAAATACACAATAAAACTTATTCATCTAAAAAGTATATAATTTTTTGTATTGTTTAAAAAATTACACGGTTAAATTGACTATAAAAGTTTGACTAAAAGATGTGTATTTTTCGCTTGTGAAAGTTGTGCTTACGGAAGTAGTGCTTACGGAAGTAGTGCTTACGGAAGTAGTGCTTACGGAAGTAGTGCATACGGAAGTAGTGCTTATAGAAGTCGCACTTGCGAAATGAGCTCTTTCGCTAAACGAAGTTTCGAAGTCTATAAAATAACTTTGTTGGTCAAACGGATATAATTGTAAAAAATAAAATTTTTATATACCAAAATGTTTATAATAAAATTTTATTTTCAGTATTGCAACATATGAACATTTTAAGATTATATTTTTTAAAAAAATGATAAAAAACCAAATTTCTTTCGAAACGAAACTCTTTCGCACTGCAACAAGCAAAACAGTTCTTATGAGTCATTTTTTGTAAGAATCAGGCAGTCAATGGAAGTGACCTCCTCCAAATTGCTTGAATTTTTTATATATTGATCAGAATATAGAAAAAACCTGTTGGGGAAAAAAAAAATTTTCAAAAATGTTTCGTTCACTCGGAATCTGGGCTTAAATTTTTGAGATTTTTTTAAAAATTTTTAGAAATTTAGTTTTTGCCACCTTTGAACCCATTTTTTTGGCAAGGCAAAAAGTTGCACATAGCTTTTGTAGTTAATATCAGACGTAACCCAAAAGCTCTCTCCAAAAAATATAAAAAAGTTGCGTGACACTGTGCGGTTGGCTAATTATCATAGTTCAAAAGTACAAAATCAATCAGTTTTGTCAACTTTTAATCGGAGTTAATTCTAGCGGCGAAGTGTTGCACACAATTTTTCTTTTAGGATTTGAAATTATCAAAGGTACTGAGTCTAAAAATGCAAAGAAAGTTATGTGATACCTAAGGCCTATTAATATATTAAGGCTTGAAATTGGAAAAAAATGTTTTAGTATACTTACAAAATGAACCATTACGGCAGAGGCGCTTAGTTTTGTAAAAATGTAAACATATCCAACTGTCAATACAAAAAGGTCCTAACATAATAATAAAAAAAATTCGTGTGATCTTTAGATATTAAGTTAAAAATAAAGGTACAAATTGTTAAAAATGATTAAGTACGAAGAGATATTTTTTCGGACACACAGATGAGGTTTTCGCTCACAATAAAATTTCTATCATCCAAAATTAGCATTTAGCATTACACGAAAACATTGCACGTAATGTTAAGAAAAAATTTAAGCGTTTCTGACTATGATATAGAAATCATAACAATTGAAATAATTAATAATAAAAAACAATACATGATCAGAAGTGAATTATTTAAATTTACGTCATAACCAAATAACTTGTGGTGATCGAATGGAAGAAGAATCGCTGATATCACGATTGTGGAGAAACAAGTTAGTGGGCGGTTGTTTACTTTACCATAAAAATGTCTTAACTTTATTTTAACGATCTTTAAAATTTGCATAAATAGAGTAGATATTTTATCATTGCTATTGAGAAATAGGTACTGCATAAATAGAACTTGTTTTTAGTTGAGTATGAAACAAAACAAATATTTTTATGAAAACTGTTGTTGCTTTTCAAAAGGAAATTGTGGATCATTCAAAAAACATAAAATTATAAACAAAATGTTCTACATTCATCAGCTGGGAGATGTTGATGTTAAGAAACACCTCATCAACTTAAAGGTAATTATGTATTTTAAATTTACGCAGACTGTAATATAATTTTTATAATTACATACTTTATAACTTCTCTGCGATAAGATTTTGAGACAAAGTTCTTTAAACAAAAAAAAATAGCTCTTTTAATTAATTCCTCACTCTTTTAATAAATAATCACTAAATTAATCACACTCTTGCAATATTGTATTTTAATAATAACAACAATGTATTTCAAACTTGCAAACATTTTTCGTGAAGAGTCAGATTATAAACAATGCTTTAAATGACACACTTAATAATTGTTTAAAAAATTGTTTTTAGGTCATGCGATTAAACGATAATAATATTTGGGAAGAAAATGGACTTATTGCAAATAGACTTAAAAGAAATCTTGAAAAGGATGAACAAATATGTGCTTTTCACCGGTACACGTTTGGTATTGCATGGAGTCCTCCAAAAACATGCTTTCATCCTCACCTTCTAAATATAAAAGGAAAAAAATCTCCCGCTTTAAGGGCGTCACCAATACATGTCGTCATATCAATGTCAAAGCGATACAATGAAGTATTTTCAGTTGGTGCAATGCTGTGTTTTACCCATTTAAAGCAAGAAACTGCTTTATCTAGAGTCAACGAAAACACCAATTTATGTACAGAAACACAAACACAACAAGAACAAACATATATGACACCTGCTACTCCAGATGAGGAATTTGATCCCGGTGAAATTAATGTTTCACAGGAGATTTTGGACGAATCTCTAAGAAGCCGTGAGAGTGTAACTGAGGTTCTTAATGCAAGTCCAATAAAATTTAGATTAAAAAGGAAGTTCGAATATCTGGAAGATACTACTAAAGATAAGTTAAAGCGCAAGTATGTTCGCCTAGAAAACTTATTAAAGAAAAAATTTGCGGAAGCTGTTGCTCCTGGACATGAGGAAATACTTATAGATTTTCTTAACAGTAAAAATGTTGATGAAATAAATAGCCCTCTCCCTATTGAAATTATTCGTGCTCAGAAAGTATATAAGCAAAGTGATTCCATGGGAAAGTTAGTTATCCTCTCATTATTAGACCATACCAAGTATACCAAAAAGTTTATAATGAACACATTTGAGTGTACCAAACATCGTATAGAAACAGCAAGAAAATGGCATGCATCTCATAAAGGGTTGGCATTTCCAGAGAAGAAAGTATTCGTCCGATCTAGTCTTGATCAAACAAAGTGTGAACATTTCTTAGACTTTATATTTACAAGCGGTATTTTGCATGATGTTGCTTATGGAATAACCAAATTAAAATACGACAGCGGTGAAGAACAAAAGATAGTGCATGCAATACTGACGACAAAATATAGCCACGCTATCATGTTCTATCGAAAAAGTTGTAGTGAAAACAATTATATACCATTATCTGATTCAAGTTTGTGGAAAGTATTGCATGCAATAAAACCTTCAAGTCGAAAAAGCTTTGCTGGATTAGATGATGTTACTGCTTCAGGCATGAATGGTTTTCAAACATTACAAAAATTGGCACAAAGATTTAGTTCTAAATCTCTCGAAGCTGCCCTTGAAAAAGGAAAAAGGTATTTGAAAACAAGTTATCAAACCAATTGTAGTGTCAATGACTCAAACATTTCTTCTCATAGCTCAAAACATGCCTTATCAGATCCATCTGAAAAAAATCTTCAATCCAACACAGAGATATCAGAAGTGGTATGTGCCGATTGCTATGATTTGTGCAAAGCTATCGAGATGATCAAAGAACTAACAATTCAAAATTCTGACGATGCTGATTCTATTTATGATTTGGAAATTGCTGTAAAGGATGTATTCAACTACATAAAACACCTGATGAGAGATTCTCAACAGAAAAAGGCAAAAATCGAAGCTTTTAAGCAATTAAACGATGAAACTGCTTTCTGGCTTAAAGATTTTTGTCAAAAAATTCTTCCGGTTCGATACAGAGAGGGCCAAAGAGAGTATTTTGGCAAGAAAGGAATGAGTTTACATGTGGATATATTCTTCATAAAAATAGCAGGAAAGTTATTCAAACGTGTTTACTTTACTTAACGTGTTTACTTCAATGTATAGGTGTGATCAGGGAATAGGTGATGTTGTTTCGTTAGCCACTGCAGTTTTAGACCAATTCAGAATTGATCAACCGCATATCAAGAAAATGTTTACCAAATCTGATAATGCCGGCTGCTATCAGGGAAATCTTTCAGCTGAAGCAATCTACAATGTATGCAAAGAGAGAGATATAAAGTTGCTGAGATATGATTATAATGAACCCTGTTGTGGAAAAGATCAATGTGACAGGGAGAGTGCAGTTGTAAAGACAATTTTAAGGAGTTACGTTGACTCTGGTAATAATCTTTTGACTGCTGAAGATATACACAAGGCTATGCATTATAGTTTTGGCGCTAAAGATGCAAAAGTAGCAGTTGCTCAAATTAGCAATGATAAAACTGTAGTTACTGGACCAAAGATTAAGAACATTAGCAACTATCACTCATTTGAGTTTGGTGAGAAAAGTATGAAGATGTGGCGTTATTTCAATATCGGTGAGGGAATTGAACAAGAGTATGGAAATCTTAAAATTCAACCCTCGATTAAGTTGTTGTTGCCATATAGCAAAACAGATAATTCAATTAAGCGTAACAAGTCACTTAAGGAAAAACAGAAAAGAAGTGACAGGCAATTATATTCATTAAGATTTTGCACTGAAATGAATTGTACTTTATCATTTGAAAGCGATGCTGAGTTAGAAGAACACATGCTATCCGGTCTTCATACAGTTCCGAAATCATTAACATCATTGGAACAAGTTCGCAACTCGTTTGTTCATAAGATGAAAATTACTTCACAACTAAATATGCCAATTTCTTCATCCTCTAACAGTGCTTCCGTAAAAGACAAACCACATTGCATGAACATTTTTCTATTGCAAGGTTGGGCATTACCAGTTCGAAGTTCTTTTAGATTTTCAAATCAGCAGAAAGAACTGTTGTATAAATACTTTATTCGTGGAGAAGAATCAGGTAATAAAATGAGCCCTGAGCAGGTTCACATGCAGCTGAGGAGAGAACTTCCGCCTGATCAATATGTAACTAGCCAACAGATAAGATCTTTATTTTCAAGGTAGGCATTGTTGCTATCAAAACTTTTGCAAATTAGATTATGTTTCTGACTGTTAAATAGTTCTTTTACAAATATGAAATTAAAATTTAGGTGAAAGTTATAATTTTGTGTGTTTGTTTACATATGTTTAAAAATATGTACAATTGATATTGTTATAGATTTAGTAACCTGAAAAGAAAAGGTAAGCTGGTAGAACCGACAACAGAAAATAATGAAAATAGTCAGGTTAACGATAACAAAGAAGTTTATGGCGAAAATGATGACTTTAATCTGGCAGGAGACAATGAAGATGATAATAAATATGAGGAAGACATCGCCAATCTTGCAAAAGAAATTTGTCTTGTATGGAAAGTGAATGATTGGGTTGCTGTTGCATATGAAAAACAATGGAATATTGGATATATTGTGGAGGTAATATTATTCAAAGTATATATTAGTTTCAAGTTTTTATTTTGTTTTACAAAACAGTGCTCTAAAATAAAAGGAATATAAATAAAATGTAAAAATAATTTCAGAATGACATTATATAAGACTTTACAAGTTTTATTGAATGTAAGCAAAATTAAACAAATCATAAACTCTTTATTATATTATTTTAAATGTTGCGCTAATACTTTTAGGTATCTATAACTGGGATCAGAGTTAATTGTATGATTAACGGGCAAGAGAAGAATACTTTTCGCTGGCCAGTTACTACCGAGGAGATAAATAACCAAACTGATAAAATTATCTGTTTAGTAAATGCTCCTTTTCTAATCAGTGGTTGTGGCGATTATTCATTATCCGAAGAAGACTATAATACAGTCATATCATTATTCTTAGAGAAACTTACTGCAGCAGAGTAGAAATTATGTGTGATGTGGTGGATAATGTGTGTAAATGACTCTATTAATAAATGAAAAACTAATTTTTAAATGGAAAAACATTTAAATGTTTGATTTATGTTTTATTTAATTAGCAATATAGTTATCTTGATGTTAGATTTTTGTTCAGTTTTTAACTCATGTTATATCATGCGTGTGACAAAATCACACGAATTTTTTTTATTATTATGTTAGGACCTTTTTGTATTGACAGTTGGATATGTTTACATTTTTACAAAACTAAGCGCCTCTGCCGTAATGTTTCATTTTGTAAGTATACTAAAACATTTTTTTCCAATTTCAAGCCTTAATATATTAATAGGCCTTAGGTATCACATAACTTTCTTTGCATTTTTAGACTCAGTACCTTCGATAATTTCAAATCCTAAAAGAAAAATTGTGTGCAACACTTCGCCGCTAGAATTAACTCCGATTAAAAGTTGACAAAACTGATTGATTTTGTACTTTTGAACTATGATAATTAGCCAACCGCACAGTGTCACGCAACTTTTTTATATTTTTTGGAGAGAGCTTTTGGGTTACGTCTGATATTAACTACAAAAGCTATGTGCAACTTTTTGCCTTGCCAAAAAAATGGGTTCAAAGGTGGCAAAAACTAAATTTCTAAAAATTTTTAAAAAAATCTCAAAAATTTAAGCCCAGATTCCGAGTGAACGAAACATTTTTGAAAATTTTTTTTTTCCCCAACAGGTTTTTTCTATATTCTGATCAATATATAAAAAATTCAAGCAATTTGGAGGAGGTCACTTCCACAGTTTCAGGAATTTGCCTGATTCTTAGAAAAAACGGCTCTTAAAGCATCAAAACGTGACGAATATTCCGAAGTGTCAACGTTAAACTTAGAGAGAAGTCAAGATAACGTTATATCAGAATTTGATAAGTTATGATTAACAGAAGATAAGGAAGACTCAGTGTATGTAGTGTTAGCAAATTCTTCTGAATAGAAGAACGTCACGTGGCAACTTGAGACAAATTTTAGTAAAAAAAGATTATGTGTAAGAAAGCAATTTTGAATTTACGGTAAACAACAAAGTTATATAACTTTAACCTTCCGCATATAATTGACAAATTGTTAAATTATGTAGCGCAACTCTAGTTAATTTATTATCAATTTTAGGATTTTGCTTTACTAGGCTAGTAATGGTTGTTCTGATTGGACACATTTATCACGGAACCTAAAAGATCGCAAATTATTGTATCATTCTCCCAATAACTGCCACACATAATTACCTGCTTAAAACTATAACACTACCATTGGCTTAGGTGTAACCTTTACCAGTATCATTACATGATTTAAATGTCGCTGTTATAGCCCTTATAACAACCAGAAAATGCAAGAACTCAATTTTTTGTTGTTGTTGATATTTTTGCGATAAGGTACTTCATAATTTTGGGGACGAGTTCGTTCACGTTGTTGAAATTTTAGGACGTATGTATTTAACATATATATATATATATATATATATATATATATATATATATATATATATATATATATATATATATATATATATGTATATATATATATATATATATATATATATATATATATATATATATATATATATATATATATATATGTATATATATATATATATATATATATATATATATATATATATATATATATATATATATATATGTATATATACATATGTTTATATGCAGTATATCACTGCGAATCGAAACGAGTTTATATTAGAAAACAACAGCTAAATGATGGGGACGCAATCTTACGTCATTTTCCCTCTTGAGATAAGTTTCGTTTTATGTTTTTTTTACCTATCATCGATGCCCTTTTATCTTTGCTCTTTACAAGTAAGAAATAGACCCAGCAAACACTGGACTTACAAAAAACGTACAATGTACGTTCAGTTTACGTTCTGAACGTCCTAGACCTTTTGGAAACAAAATACTTTTTTTGGTCAGCGTGAAACGTTCAGAAGACGTCTGAATTACGTTCGGAAGTGTGCCTTTTTGTAAAGAAACAAAGAGCAAACAGACATGTTTGATCAATGTTTCTTTATAAAAAGTAATGTAAACTAAAATTAAAATCTTGTTTTATTAGTATCGGTCAAAAGTATTTCTTTTTTTGGTTAACTTTTTGTAAATATTTTATTTGGTAGTTGTTAAATGGGTGCGCCATTTGTTTAAAAAAATACGGTAAAAAATCTAAATTACTTAGTCGGTGATCTCTAAAACACCGACTTTAAGGAGCCCTAAAATGCTTTAAAAATAAGCTTAAATAATATATTCAAAAATTTTGCATCCGTATTAAAGTGATGATTTTTTCCGAAGAACAACAAATGCGTTCTACGTTGCCATTATGAGGCGGAAAAGAAATCATAAACTGACATATTTTTAAAGTCTCAGAATAATCTTCAATGTTTTCACAAATTTGTAAATTTCAACCCATTTTTCAAAAAAGTTAAAATGGTTTTTGAGCTTTTTTCTCTGAAAGAAAAAATAATTTTAACCCTATAAAATTTTAAGTATTCGTTTTACTGCAGGTTGCAATGAATGCCAACGTGTACTTGAATGTCACTAAATATTTTGATATTGTACTCCCACAAAATTGCAAATTTCTTTAAGGTTTTCAGTTCTGACAGTATAAATTAAAAAATATGTAAACATTTATAAAACTATAGCTTATTCTAAAATAGTATATCTAATGCAGTTGTATTGTGTCTTGCATGGTATGCGCCGGGCAACCCATACCTAGCATATTTTTGTTTGATTCTTTTAAATTATAGTAAACATTACATTTACCGTTTCTTCGAATAACACCGCAGTTCGTATTTGTATTATCAGAGCAGAAAGCTACACAATTATTTAAATCTAGATTACAGGGTTATTCACTTTTATATGCGCGTCACTTCATTTTTATATATGTGTTTATTCATTCTTATATGCGCGTTTATTCATTCTTAAATGCGCATTTATTCATTCTTATATGCGCATTTATTCATTCTTATATGGGTGTTTATTTATTTTTATATGCGTGTTTATTCATTCTTACATGCGCGTTTTTAGGCAAGTCAACCATCTATAAAATCTCTAATATAACTTTATATAGACAATAAATAGGCTTTTATGTGTTTATATAGACTTATTCAAAACATAAATTAGATTGTTGCCAGTGCTATTTATTTAAAAAATGGTTGCCGAGCCAGCGCTGGCCAGCTAGCTAACTACACATATGATTGTAAAATGAAATTAAATTAAATTCTGTAGTATCCATAATCTTTTTAAGTTTCCTTATTACCCCAACCGTATTTCGAGGCCTTTCTCCCTGTTTGTAAGTATGCTTTAAAGAAGAAGAAAAATTCTTCTGTTGAATTAAGCTGTGACCTGTATGCTGGCATATACTTAATAGCTATGCTTTGAGAGGCGGTTATTTGCCTAAGCAAACACCTCTTTCATAACTACGACGAAAGTACAAAATGAATGCAGATTCATTTTGTACTTTCATTGTAGTAATGAAAGTACAAAATGAATCTGCATTCCAGTCTCCAGTTTTTATTTCATTTTATTTTATTTCAAACTAACACTCTTGTCACAATTTGCAGACGACTGTAAAATTGCTAGCACACCTCTTAGCGAATAACCATATGTGCTGTTAGTGTGCAAATTAAATCCAGTTTCATCCAAATAAATGTTTTTGATTTGAAATTCCGTTAACAGGAATGGACTTAAATGCAGTCATGTCGTTGAATTCTCCATTGTTAAACTTGACAACAAGATTTTGAACTGTGTGCATAAATAAATTAAGAGAAATGGAAATGCTTGTTGTAGATTCATTTCTTTCAACTAAATGCTTAAGCATTTCAATGTGCTATTTTCTAACATTTTTCCTTGTTTTATGATTTGCACAGCTATTTTCTCTACTATCCATAGGGTAAATATTTGAGTAATAATGACAACTATAAATAATTAAATTTAAATCTAGATAAATGAATATTTAGATAAATAATAACTTAATCAATCAATAAATATAATAATAAAATTAAACAAAGATCTAATACTAAATTAAATTAGCCATCATTAAATGTAAAAAGATTACGTCTTAAGTATTTTTAACCTCGTTTACCAGGAAGCAAGAAAAATTTGTTTGAAAAAACTGTAATCGTGACAAGAATGTTAGCTTGATTTGTGCTGTTTCAACAATGGGAGTGCTGTCTTATGAAATAAAAACTGGAATGCAGATTCATTTTGTACTTTCATTACTACACTGTTGGCACCAGCGATTAGGAATGCAGATGTGGAAGCTTTATGTTTATTATGGACAACTGTAAATTCCACTGGAGTCTTTCTGTTAGACAAACACTAGCCTCTCATGGCATAGCAATTAAGTATTTGCCAGCATACAAGCCACAGCTTAATCCAACAGAAGAATTTTTTCTTCTTCTTTAAAGCATGTTCACCAAACAGGGAGAAAGGCCTCGAAATACGGATGGGGTAATCAAGAAACTTAAAAATAATATGGGTACTATAGAGTTTAACTTAATTCTATTTTACAACCATATGCGTAGTTACATAAATCCAGCGCCATTCATTTTTAAATAAATTGCAGTGGCAACAACCTAAATTATATTTTAAATAAATCTATATAAAAATATAAAAGCTTATATAAAATTTATATAAATTATTATATATTATATAAAATTATTATATATTATTAAAAACATAAAAGCTTATATAATAGTTTATATAAAACTATATTAGAGATTTTATGGGTGATTGACTCGCCAATAATCGCGCATATAAGAATGAATAAACACGCATATAAAAATGAATAAACACGCATATAAGAATGAATAAATGTGGATACAACAATGAATATAAAATGCATATAAAAATGAATAGGCGCGCATATAAAAGTGAATAACCCTGTAAATTCTTTTAAAGTTTGAATACAAAAGTTAGTGATTGCTGCGGCTATTTCATTTGGAAGAGCAGAAACTTTTAACAACTTAAGTTGTGTTTTTTTACACATATCGAAATATCAAATGCAAAAAGGAAAAACTTTTGTTGAACCGTGATTAATAGCATCTGTTGCGGTTCCATGAAAAGCATTTTTTTCAACAAATGTTTTAATGTTTTGAAGAGAATGCGGAACAATAACTGATTTAATTAAGGAAGCAGTTATGGTTCGTGCTACCGAAAATTTATATGCAATTATTGAATTTGAAAACATAACTTTTATTATATGTTATACCAACCTAATCTTTTCATAGAGTCCCTACAGATCATAACAATAATAGTAAAATATGGCCAATAAATCAAGTAGTAAATTTAGCAAAAAAATAAAAAATAAAAACGAAGATATAATATTTAAATATGTAAATAGAGAAAAAGAAGATCAATTAAAAGTACTCAATTAGTCACAAAAGAAGATATAATATTTAAAAATACATATAGTGAATAAAGAATATATAGTATTAAAAATATAAACTGTCGCAAATAGTTAAAAAAAGAATATTCAAAAATAAAATCTTGTCAGAAAAAAGAAATATTGATACAAATAGTTAAAATGAAGATATAATATTGATAAATACTAATAGTCAAAAAAAGTCATATAAGAAGATATTTAAATACAAATTTCCAATTAAATATATATCATATTCAAGCCCGCACAGAGACTTCTTTTACATCATTTACGTAGAGATTTTTCTGACTAAGTTTTTCTTTATCACTAGAAGGAGATTGAGAACACCATATGAACGAAAACATATCCGTCATTTTTTGAGCTGTATCCA
Organism: Hydra vulgaris; assembly: GCF_038396675.1. NCBI lineage: Eukaryota > Metazoa > Cnidaria > Hydrozoa > Anthoathecata > Hydridae > Hydra > Hydra vulgaris. The sequence continues at coordinate 6,201,895 of NC_088926.1, read as the reverse complement.
TTCTGTATCTTATCTGCTGGAGCAGCGTTTCAAGAGCAACATTAAATACGTTTACCGCAAAACCCTTTGATTCGTTTTCGTGGAAGTGGGCTGTGTTCATTGACTAGCCGTGAAGAGTTTTTTTTTTCTTTATCCTCTTTTTAACAAAATTATTTTGAAACCCAAACCAAACTAACCCAGATACAACCAGTTTCGCTCCTTGGAGGATTTGGGGCCAAGAAGAACGTAGTCGGTCAAGATAACTGATTAGAGTCTTTAAAACTTTGTCTTGTCATCCAAAGAAATGCTTTCTGATTGAAGGAGGCAGACATCAGGAGACATCGTTGACAAAAAGGAGAGTCTTGAACCTGAAAAAAGTCAAGTCAGTGAATTTGAATTATTAAACCCATTTTTTGAATGCCTTAACTAAAGTCAGTTGATGATCTTCTAAATCAAGTTTTGCAAAAAGTTTCAATGACTTCAGTATTTCTTTTGATTGTTTTGACAATGGCCGGACAGCCTCTATGCGCGCACTGAATCTTGTTTGGGACGTTTGGTAAAAGATCTGCCCAGTTGCCTAGGTCAAAATTTTGCAGCGCATGGGGCACTACGCATACTACTAAAAAGGTTATTCAACGATTGGATGTTGCCAAAATAGTTCTTGACTACAGTATAGGATTCTACAGAATAAACGCCAGTTAGATTGAGACTATGTGCACTACAGGGCATGAACAAAGTATGAGGATTTTTCTCGAAAATGTTGCCCTGCACTTTTGTTGCCCTTTTTCTAACTTTAAAATGTCTTGCTTCAGATAAGGACACCATACTTGGATTGCAAACTCAAGATGGGGTCTTACAAAAGTCGTATATAATTTTTTTGCCATATTCGAGTCAAAATATTTAAAAGTTCGTTTAATAAGAGCAAGCATTTGATTTGATTTTCCAACAGCTTAAACAGTATGACTGGTCCATTTTAAATTAGATTGCATCATTACTCCTAAATCTCGTTCTAATTTTGATATTGCTAAGATATTACTCTGTTGAGTTTCAGCGTCGAACATTGAATAAGTTATACATGGATTTTTAAAGCCAATGTGCATAATTTTACACTTTTCATAGTTAAATTTCATTAACCATAATGACGACCACTTCATAATATTATCAATATCTAGTTGTAATTTGTTTATGCGAATATCTTCATCTGATTTAAAAATATTTATAATTTTGCTATCATCTGCATATAATTTAATATTATTTTTTAATGTGTTTGGCAGATCTTTTAGAAGTAAGAAATAGAAGTGGCCCAAGGACAGAACTTTGTGAAACTCCACTCCCGACTGTTAGCCATTTTGATACACAATTCACTAAAATTATTCGTTGCTTTCTATTATGTAAATAGGCTTCTATCCAACTTAGAATTACTCCATAAATGCCATATGATTTTAACTTTAACATCAATCGCATATGAGGTGCTTTATCAAAAGCATTTGAGAAATCTGTATACAACATATCAACACACCAGCCATTCTCAATAACATCGAATAAAATATCTTGTGTTTCTAGTAGATTAGTAGTACATCTTTTGTTCTTTCGAAAACCATGTTGGTTACTATTTAATAAATTGTTTGTTAACATGTAATCCATTATTTTGTCACCTAAGATTGATTCAAGAATTTTGCATGGTATTGACGTTAATGAAATTGGTCTATAGTTTGCAGGATCATTTTTAGCTCCATTCTTATATAGTGGTGTTATATTTGCCATTTTCCATATGAGTGGAATTTGTTCTTCTTTTAAGGATCTTTTGAATAGTAACTCTAGAGGTTTGCAAAAACTACTTTGACATTTTTTTAACACATATGAACTTACACCATCTGCTTACACCACCTAATGCTTTATTGACATTTAGTTCACTTAGTTTAATTCTAACGGTGTCTTCAGTTATTACTGAGTCTATATCTAATTCTAAAGCCTTGCTTGTTTTTACTGTAATGTTAGGAAAATTTGTTGGATCTTCTACAACAAATACTGAATGAAAGTTTTCATTGAGGATATTAGCAATATTATCACGATTTGTTTGTAAAGAACCATTTTTATCTGTTATTATATCAATACCTAATTTTATTTTTTTGTTTGAATTAACATATGCATAAAATAGTTTTGGATTTTCTTTTGATGACTCAGCTATTTTTTTTTCATAATTTATTCTTTTTGATTTAACTAGATTCTTTGTTGTTTTGTTGATTAAAAAATATTGGACTTTTAGCTTGTCACATTAAAAACCATTAGATAATAGTTTGTGCCATAAACTTGCTTTGTTTCTTATTGCTTTTTTTGCTTCTCTATCAATCCATGGTTTGGTCTGTAACTTGTTATTGAAGTATATATTTATTTTAGGAATGTATTTGTTGCATAATTCATTATAGATATTTAGGAATATTTCATAGCACTCATTAATACTATTTTTTCCAAAAAGACTTTCCCAATCATTTTCATTAATAGCTTTATTTATGACTGTGTAATTACCAAGTTTATAGTTAAATCCAGAGTTCCCAAAATTTGACATTTCTTTTTTTGTAGTGTTTTTTACAAAATATTTCCAGCTAAGTTTTTAGTGTCCATTTCTAGTGTTGCCTAAAGTTGGGTTATGATGGATTTTATTTATACGTTCAGGTGTTTCTGTTAAAATTAAATCTAAGATATTACCATTAATTAAATCTGCATTATATGTAGGTGATATAACTGCTTGATTTAAGTAGTTGTCATTTATATATTCAACAAATTTGGTGGAGTATTTATCATATTTTTTCATGTTTTAAACACTGTTTTTTTTCGATATTATATTTGGATAATTAAAATCTCCTGAAATAAGTAAACCAGAGTACCTAATATGATCAATTTTATTCTTAGCTGCTTCTATTATTTTACAGATACAGTTATTTATTTCTTTAGATGCATCAGGTTGCTGATAAATACAACCAAGTAAAATTTGTTCATCTTCTATACTTAAAATACACCAAGTATGTTCAATGTCGTTGTTTTTAGTGAAACTATCATTGGGTGAGTAAACTAAAAAACTTTCTTTTACATAAATAGCAACACCACCTCCATGTGTTTTAATTGAACGACTATTTGATCTATTATTATGGATTATTTGATAACCATTTACATGTGTAACTGAGTTTTCATTAAACCAAGTTTCTGTGATCATATAGATATCAGGTTTAAAGGATGCAATATCTAATAGAAACAAGTCAAATTTTATGTTTAATGATGTAGCATTTGTGTATCTACAACTTAGACAATTTTTATTTATATCTATACTAAGTTTTTCGGAATTAATTACATCACGAGTCTGAGATTTTTTAACATATTTAGTCAATGTGTTAGTTGCAATGTTTTTTTTATTGAATTTATTATTAGACAAAATTGGTTTGAATGAACTAATATTTAAACTCATTGATTGCTAATTTTGTGTACGTTTTAATTTTTTTAACGCTATTTTGTAACCTCTGATACTATAATATATCTTTTTCATCCAGCTTATTTTCTAGAATCTTTACTTTTTCAGTCGAATCTTTTACTGCTGCCATCGCCATGCTCTGTTTTCTTGTGCTCTTTTTTCTTGATACAATAACACAAGATTTACATTGGTTTATATTTTTTTACTAAATTACGATCGCCATCTTTAAACGGCGAGCAAAACATCATTTAGTATGACTAATTGCATTTGAATTTGGATAAAACCCTCTTCCACAATGCGGGGTTGTTTCTAACTGCTCAATCGCCCAGTTAAATCGCCTCTTGACCCTAAATTAAAAAAAGCATTCGAGAATCGTGATATGTTTTTAATATCTGCAGATATTAAATGATATGCTTTTAATATCTGCAAGTTTTTCATAAAATAAGATTGTGAATAAAAAAATAGAGCTGTTAACATATAACTTGACTACTTGGTTGGCTTTTTTTTTTAACTTTATTACAGCCACACTCTTCCAGTGTACGTTTGTTCTTTTATTCTTTTACAACTTTCTCTACAGCTTTTTTTCTGCCTTGGGATCTGAATCATGCTTTCGAAAATTGGGCATGACATTTTTGGTCTAAGATGGGTGTTGCTTTAAATAAAATAAAAGTTTTTGATTTGTTTCGAAATCGAAAAGAATTTTTTATATAAAATTTAATTCTCAAAGGAATTAAAGAGAAAAAGAATTAAATACAATTTCACAATATTAAATTATTTGGAATAAATGTATTGTGAATGAATATTTAAAAAGTGTGTGGAATATTTGAAAAGTGTTTGGAAAGTGTGTTGAAAAGTGTCTGGAATGAGAGTAACTTAACTGATTTATGTAGCATAACATTGATATTATTTTAAAACTAGCCTTTTGTTCGGATAAGTGTTTTTAAATTGGAGCCATTGCAGTCCACGCAGAAAAAAGAAGAAATTGTGAAATTTTCATTTGACTTAATCTAAATTTTAATTTCATTTCATGTTATAAAATTCTAAAAACCTTACAAAAAATCTTTCAGAAAAAAAAACTTTTATTTTGTCTAAATTTTTTGTTTAAAATTATGCAAATAACCGTCCTTTTTTTTTGCCGTTTGATAATTTGCCTGTTTGAAAGATTGCCGTTTAATAAATTTACAATAAATACATACTACTTATGTTAATATAGGCCGGAGTAAGAAGAAGACATAAACTGTCTTACCACCGAGCCCCGTTGTCTGTGTTTATATAAAATCCCCATATTGTCTGTGTTTATTTAGAAGCAAATATATAGATAATCCGTTTTAAAATACATATAAACTTTGCAAAATGCTAATAAATGTCTTTAAAAGAACGTGAAACTATAGTATATTTCTACTGATTTAAAATAAAGGTAATATAAACATAATATTAGTATTTTAATAATCATAAAGAGCTCACTCCTTGGAGGAATTTAAAATAGAATCTAAAAGACTCTTATTACAATTAAAATTTATTACAACAGACTTCAAGTTTTTATTATTCTAAATTTAATTCAAAAAAAAAAAAGCGGATCTAGCTTTTTTTGATGTTTGAGATTGCCACAACTGCCCCAAACAAGAGAGCTACAAGTTCGTAAAATATTTTTTGAACTATTCTTAAATTAATTTATCTAAATATTAATACGCTAATGAATGGTGGGCATATTTACGCCTAATGTTCGTGTCGTTAATGACGGTTCTGTATTCTGTAAAATACACAATTTCTTAGTTTTTAGGTAATTTCTAGATTTTTTTATGCGCGGTTACATTTTCTATGCGGTCTTTCGAGTGAAGTCAGCTGTCGAATTAGAGATGATATACTCAATGATATTTTCAAGAAGAGTTGATGTTGTTCATTGTTTATTAGGATATTTTTGTATGCAAAGAATTTTTTCAAGTTTTGTTGGTTGACAACTTGCGTAATTTTTGCATAAGTAATGTAGCAATGAATAAAGCAGAATTTCTCCTTCACTGATTTTGCCAAGCTAAAGTAAAACACGCAAATGCAACAAAATTCGAAATTATGAAAATCTATTGCTTAAGAGCCGTTTTTTCTAAGAATCAGGCAAATTCCTGAAACTGTGGAAGTGACCTCCTCCAAATTGCTTGAATTTTTTATATATTGATCAGAATATAGAGAAAACCTGTTGGGGAAAAAAAAAATTTTCAAAAATGTTTCGTTCACTCGGAATCTGGGCTTAAATTTTTGAGATTTTTTTAAAAATTTTTAGAAATTTAGTTTTTGCCACCTTTGAACCCATTTTTTTGGCAAGGCAAAAAGTTGCACATAGCTTTTGTAGTTAATATCAGACGTAACCCAAAAGCTCTCTCCAAAAAATATAAAAAAGTTGCGTGACACTGTGCGGTTGGCTAATTATCATAGTTCAAAAGTACAAAATCAATCAGTTTTGTCAACTTTTAATCGGAGTTAATTCTAGCGGCGAAGTGTTGCACACAATTTTTCTTTTAGGATTTGAAATTATCGAAGGTACTGAGTCTAAAAATGCAAAGAAAGTTATGTGATACCTAAGGCCTATTAATATATTAAGGCTTGAAATTGGAAAAAAATGTTTTAGTATACTTACAAAATGAAACATTACGGCAGAGGCGCTTAGTTTTGTAAAAATGTAAACATATCCAACTGTCAATACAAAAAGGTCCTAACATAATAATAAAAAAAATTCGTGTGATTTTGTCACACGCATGATATAACATGAGTTAAAAACTGAACAAAAATCTAACATCAAGATAACTATATTGCTAATTAAATAAAACATAAATCAAACATTTAAATGTTTTTCCATTTAAAAATTAGTTTTTCATTTATTAATAGAGTCATTTACACACATTATCCACCACATCACACATAATTTCTACTCTGCTGCAGTAAGTTTCTCTAAGAATAATGATATGACTGTATTATAGTCTTCTTCGGATAATGAATAATCGCCACAACCACTGATTAGAAAAGGAGCATTTACTAAACAGATAATTTTATCAGTTTGGTTATTTATCTCCTCGGTAGTAACTGGCCAGCGAAAAGTATTCTTCTCTTGCCCGTTAATCATACAATTAACTCTGATCCCAGTTATAGATACCTAAAAGTATTAGCGCAACATTTAAAATAATATAATAAAGAGTTTATGATTTGTTTAATTTTGCTTACATTCAATAAAACTTGTAAAGTCTTATATAATGTCATTCTGAAATTATTTTTACATTTTATTTATATTCCTTTTATTTTAGAGCACTGTTTTGTAAAACAAAATAAAAACTTGAAACTAATATATACTTTGAATAATATTACCTCCACAATATATCCAATATTCCATTGTTTTTCATATGCAACAGCAACCCAATCATTCACTTTCCATACAAGACAAATTTCTTTTGCAAGATTGGCGATGTCTTCCTCATATTTATTATCATCTTCATTGTCTCCTGCCAGATTAAAGTCATCATTTTCGCCATAAACTTCTTTGTTATCGTTAACCTGACTATTTTCATTATTTTCTGTTGTCGGTTCTACCAGCTTACCTTTTCTTTTCAGGTTACTAAATCTATAACAATATCAATTGTACATATTTTTAAACATATGTAAACAAACACACAAAATTATAACTTTCACCTAAATTTTAATTTCATATTTGTAAAAGAACTATTTAACAGTCAGAAACATAATCTAATTTGCAAAAGTTTTGATAGCAACAATGCCTACCTTGAAAATAAAGATCTTATCTGTTGGCTAGTTACATATTGATCAGGCGGAAGTTCTCTCCTCAGCTGCATGTGAACCTGCTCAGGGCTCATTTTATTACCTGATTCTTCTCCACGAATAAAGTATTTATACAACAGTTCTTTCTGCTGATTTGAAAATCTAAAAGAACTTCGAACTGGTAATGCCCAACCTTGCAATAGAAAAATGTTCATGCAATGTGGTTTGTCTTTTACGGAAGCACTGTTAGAGGATGAAGAAATTGGCATATTTAGTTGTGAAGTAATTTTCATCTTATGAACAAACGAGTTGCGAACTTGTTCCAATGATGTTAATGATTTCGGAACTGTATGAAGACCGGATAGCATGTGTTCTTCTAACTCAGCATCGCTTTCAAATGATAAAGTACAATTCATTTCAGTGCAAAATCTTAATGAATATAATTGCCTGTCACTTCTTTTCTGTTTTTCCTTAAGTGACTTGTTACGCTTAATTGAATTATCTGTTTTGCTATATGGCAACAACAACTTAATCGAGGGTTGAATTTTAAGATTTCCATACTCTTGTTCAATTCCCTCACCGATATTGAAATAACGCCACATCTTCATACTTTTCTCACCAAACTCAAATGAGTGATAGTTGCTAATGTTCTTAATCTTTGGTCCAGTAACTACAGTTTTATCATTGCTAATTTGAGCAACTGCTACTTTTGCATCTTTAGCGCCAAAACTATAATGCATAGCCTTGTGTATATCTTCAGCAGTCAAAAGATTATTACCAGAGTCAACGTAACTCCTTAAAATTGTCTTTACAACTGCACTCTCCCTGTCACATTGATCTTTTCCACAACAGGGTTCATTATAATCATATCTCAGCAACTTTATATCTCTCTCTTTGCATACATTGTAGATTGCTTCAGCTGAAAGATTTCCCTGATAGCAGCCGGCATTATCAGATTTGGTAAACATTTTCTTGATATGCGGTTGATCAATTCTGAATTGGTCTAAAACTGCAGTGGCTAACGAAACAACATCACCTATTCCCTGATCACACCTATACATTGAAGTAAACACGTTAAGTAAAGTAAACACGTTTGAATAACTTTCCTGCTATTTTTATGAAGAATATATCCACATGTAAACTCATTCCTTTCTTGCCAAAATACTCTCTTTGGCCCTCTCTGTATCGAACCGGAAGAATTTTTTGACAAAAATCTTTAAGCCAGAAAGCAGTTTCATCGTTTAATTGCTTAAAAGCTTCGATTTTTGCCTTTTTCTGTTGAGAATCTCTCATCAGGTGTTTTATGTAGTTGAATACATCCTTTACAGCAATTTCCAAATCATAAATAGAATCAGCATCGTCAGAATTTTGAATTGTTAGTTCTTTGATCATCTCGATAGCTTTGCACAAATCATAGCAATCGGCACATACCACTTCTGATATCTCTGTGTTGGATTGAAGATTTTTTTCAGATGGATCTGATAAGGCATGTTTTGAGCTATGAGAAGAAATGTTTGAGTCATTGACACTACAATTGGTTTGATAACTTGTTTTCAAATACCTTTTTCCTTTTTCAAGGGCAGCTTCGAGAGATTTAGAACTAAATCTTTGTGCCAATTTTTGTAATGTTTGAAAACCATTCATGCCTGAAGCAGTAACATCATCTAATCCAGCAAAGCTTTTTCGACTTGAAGGTTTTATTGCATGCAATACTTTCCACAAACTTGAATCAGATAATGGTATATAATTGTTTTCACTACAACTTTTTCGATAGAACATGATAGCGTGGCTATATTTTGTCGTCAGTATTGCATGCACTATCTTTTGTTCTTCACCGCTGTCGTATTTTAATTTGGTTATTCCATAAGCAACATCATGCAAAATACCGCTTGTAAATATAAAGTCTAAGAAATGTTCACACTTTGTTTGATCAAGACTAGATCGGACGAATACTTTCTTCTCTGGAAATGCCAACCCTTTATGAGATGCATGCCATTTTCTTGCTGTTTCTATACGATGTTTGGTACACTCAAATGTGTTCATTATAAACTTTTTGGTATACTTGGTATGGTCTAATAATGAGAGGATAACTAACTTTCCCATGGAATCACTTTGCTTATATACTTTCTGAGCACGAATAATTTCAATAGGGAGAGGGCTATTTATTTCATCAACATTTTTACTGTTAAGAAAATCTATAAGTATTTCCTCATGTCCAGGAGCAACAGCTTCCGCAAATTTTTTCTTTAATAAGTTTTCTAGGCGAACATACTTGCGCTTTAACTTATCTTTAGTAGTATCTTCCAGATATTCGAACTTCCTTTTTAATCTAAATTTTATTGGACTTGCATTAAGAACCTCAGTTACACTCTCACGGCTTCTTAGAGATTCGTCCAAAATCTCCTGTGAAACATTAATTTCACCGGGATCAAATTCTTCATCTGGAGTAGCAGGTGTCATATATGTTTGTTCTTGTTGTGTTTGTGTTTCTGTACATAAATTGGTGTTTTCGTTGACTCTAGATAAAGCAGTTTCTTGCTTTAAATGGGTAAAACACAGCATTGCACCAACTGAAAATACTTCATTGTATCGCTTTGACATTGATATGACGACATGTATTGGTGACGCCCTTAAAGCGGGAGATTTTTTTCCTTTTATATTTAGAAGGTGAGGATGAAAGCATGTTTTTGGAGGACTCCATGCAATACCAAACGTGTACCGGTGAAAAGCACATATTTGTTCATCCTTTTCAAGATTTCTTTTAAGTCTATTTGCAATAAGTCCATTTTCTTCCCAAATATTATTATCGTTTAATCGCATGACCTAAAAACAATTTTTTAAACAATTATTAAGTGTGTCATTTAAAGCATTGTTTATAATCTGACTCTTCACGAAAAATGTTTGCAAGTTTGAAATACATTGTTGTTATTATTAAAATACAATATTGCAAGAGTGTGATTAATTTAGTGATTATTTATTAAAAGAGTGAGGAATTAATTAAAAGAGCTATTTTTTTTTGTTTAAAGAACTTTGTCTCAAAATCTTATCGCAGAGAAGTTATAAAGTATGTAATTATAAAAATTATATTACAGTCTGCGTAAATTTAAAATACATAATTACCTTTAAGTTGATGAGGTGTTTCTTAACATCAACATCTCCCAGCTGATGAATGTAGAACATTTTGTTTATAATTTTATGTTTTTTGAATGATCCACAATTTCCTTTTGAAAAGCAACAACAGTTTTCATAAAAATATTTGTTTTGTTTCATACTCAACTAAAAACAAGTTCTATTTATGCAGTACCTATTTCTCAATAGCAATGATAAAATATCTACTCTATTTATGCAAATTTTAAAGATCGTTAAAATAAAGTTAAGACATTTTTATGGTAAAGTAAACAACCGCCCACTAACTTGTTTCTCCACAATCGTGATATCAGCGATTCTTCTTCCATTCGATCACCACAAGTTATTTGGTTATGACGTAAATTTAAATAATTCACTTCTGATCATGTATTGTTTTTTATTATTAATTATTTCAATTGTTATGATTTCTATATCATAGTCAGAAACGCTTAAATTTTTTCTTAACATTACGTGCAATGTTTTCGTGTAATGCTAAATGCTAATTTTGGATGATAGAAATTTTATTGTGAGCGAAAACCTCATCTGTGTGTCCGAAAAAATATCTCTTCGTACTTAATCATTTTTAACAATTTGTACCTTTATTTTTAACTTAATATCTAAAGATCACACGAATTTTTTTTATTATTATGTTAGGACCTTTTTGTATTGACAGTTGGATATGTTTACATTTTTACAAAACTAAGCGCCTCTGCCGTAATGGTTCATTTTGTAAGTATACTAAAACATTTTTTTCCAATTTCAAGCCTTAATATATTAATAGGCCTTAGGTATCACATAACTTTCTTTGCATTTTTAGACTCAGTACCTTTGATAATTTCAAATCCTAAAAGAAAAATTGTGTGCAACACTTCGCCGCTAGAATTAACTCCGATTAAAAGTTGACAAAACTGATTGATTTTGTACTTTTGAACTATGATAATTAGCCAACCGCACAGTGTCACGCAACTTTTTTATATTTTTTGGAGAGAGCTTTTGGGTTACGTCTGATATTAACTACAAAAGCTATGTGCAACTTTTTGCCTTGCCAAAAAAATGGGTTCAAAGGTGGCAAAAACTAAATTTCTAAAAATTTTTAAAAAAATCTCAAAAATTTAAGCCCAGATTCCGAGTGAACGAAACATTTTTGAAAATTTTTTTTTTCCCCAACAGGTTTTTTCTATATTCTGATCAATATATAAAAAATTCAAGCAATTTGGAGGAGGTCACTTCCATTGACTGCCTGATTCTTACAAAAAATGACTCTTAATTCAGTTAAAATTGTCTATGCTGTTGCTGAACTCTGATTGTAGCAAATTTTTTTATGTGAAGATTTTCAATATGACAAATAGTTAGGTTTCAATTTGATGCATACGATTGTTGAATAAATGACAATATAGAGTTTGCGTGCTTCATATATTAATTTTTCTTTTTTTCACTTTCTTGTGTTTTGTTTTTTTCCAGATTTTTCAAAAAAAAAAAAATGTTCAAAAGTTAAATAAATTTCAAGTTATGTTAAAGACAGCGAGTAAGTATGCGGTTTGACTTGATTGAATTTGACATTCTTTATCTCTTCTAAAACTTGATTTTTGTTTTGTTTTTAATAAAATCATTGAACTTTTTGAGTTTAAAGAATCAATATTATATTATGTAGCAAAATCAATGTAGAACTAACTAAAAGTTTTTTTTTTTAAAGTTTTAAAAAGATTATGGCTTCGTAAAGTAGGAAGTAATTTTTAAGGGTAAGGGATTGCTTTTGTATTAAATAATGCGTACGTAAGCAGTGAGGGGAGGAAATTATTGAAAGCATGCAGGTGCGTACATGAGAAGAGAAGGATCCTAAACGTTCGTACTTTGAGGATGCCCTTTTCCTTTAAAATATATTTTGCAAACACCACGCTCAGATCAACGCCTATAAGATCAGCTTATATCATTAAAACTATAATTTATAAGCCAGTGGGCACGGTACGTTTTTAAAACGTTTTTTAGACGTTTTTATAAGGTTTAAACCTAATAATAACGTCCAAAGAACGTTTTAAAAACGTACTGTGCCCACTGGGAAAATTGCATGAATTGTTTTTTGTGAAATTCTTATTACACTACACTTATCAGTAAAACAAATTTCTCCATAGCTTCATACCACTGCACGGCCAAGCTAAGTTATAAAAAAGGTAACTAAGCAACTGCAATTGATAAAGTTTTATTATCAATTAAAAAAAAACTTCATTTGAGAGTGGTAACTAATATTAGTCATTACTTCTTAACAAACGTTAAAATAAATGCTTATAAATAATCTAATATCCGATTTGATAAAAATATTTAAAATTTTTACCTCGCTTTCAACCAATTGTTTTCTCAAACACCAAGTCCTTTTAAAAATATTTTTAAAGTTGCAAATCTTGTCTTTTCATACGTGACTTAAACGCGTGCATCCTTTAACAATGATTTTATAACATTTAAACATGAATCGTATCAGTTAATTAAAAAGATAAAATCTAATATCACTTATCTAAGTGAGTATGTTGTTGATGTCTTTTTTTGTAAAATTAGATAAAGTTTTAAAATGCCATTCTCTGTATTATACGCTGTGTCTATTTTGTATAATTTTCACTTGCTAGTAAATGTACGGAAAAACAATTTTCTCATTTTACAGCAGCTTTTACTCTATAGGTTGTTGCAGCGACATGATTGTGAGTTTGACCTATTTCATCCATCTGTGTACAAAAACAGACTATTATTTTAGCAATTTTTTCTAATACCAATCACAGTTTATGATGCACAGTCTATCAAAAGAATTATAATTGATAGACTGTGATCTCCGACATTCTGATTCTATAAATACAATAACACTACCTGTAAAATTATGATACTTAAGCGGCTGAAGCCAGACGAATTAATAGCAGCTGTACGCTTTTAAGTTTTTATGACCCCTCAAGTTTTTACTTACAAGCTCTGATGAGTTAAATATAAGATAAAAATACATATAGATAATATATATAAATAAGATAAAAAATGTAAGTATATACTTTAAAACAGTTAAATATATATGGATATTACAACATCAACCAGAATGCATAACTTTCATCAATCGTGCATTCAGCCATGAAGAAGTTTAATTTGATCAAACATCTGCATATCGTCTAATTTCAAATAATATTCTCTTTTAAATCTGCTTTAGTTTCTACAGTTTTTTTTATAGGAGGAACATTGTTTCTGTTGAAGAAAACACACGTCCCACCATTTTATTGTAAATAATTGTTTTAACAGTTACCGTTAGATGCTTCAATGTCATAAGCTAAAATTGTAGAACTGAAGAAATTATTCACGGAAATATCTTTCTACTTTTACTGTTAGAGTTCAGACTTCTTACCATGACGTAATTCAAATTCGCCTAATCACGATTGATATTTACTAATAATATTCACAATAGATTTCCTGAAAATCATATTTACTATAAATCATGGAATATAACATTTATTAGTTACTTTATTCTTTTTTTAAAAACAATAGGTTTTAATACACCGATTAATTAGTGTATTGGCAAGTATCAATTCTCTTTAAAAAATACTGTGATATCAACCAAAAATCGAATAAAAATTACTTCATTTTGGCAATTTAAACTAATCATTTAAAAACAGCAGCTTGAGGGTTAAAATTGCAACAATTAAGGTTAAGGTTGCGATAACAACAATATAAAAAAATACAAAAATACACAAGTACTCTATTATAAGTTTTTTTGTTTAACTTTCCAAATCAAACTCTATTATGTTTTTTTTTGGAACTTACTACATCAAATTTACTAATTTAGTTGCTCCTTTAAGGGTTTATGGCTGCAATTATTTTTAATTTGCGCCCGTAATACTTTTTTAAACCTTTTATCATTATGTTTATAAATTTTAAAATATTTCTTTAACGACTCCTGGATTTTTTTTACTGATTTAACGTGGAAATTTTTTTTTTAGTTGCGATCAAAGAGGTTTTGAGCTTTTTTATGCCATTGTAGTATCATACGTGCAGTAACTTAGAAAACAAGTTTATATTGTCACTTGCTTTTTAAATACTGTTGCATTAAACACAAGTAAATGCATAATCTACGGCTGTAGCTCGCAATCAATATAATGTAAATACGCGGTTTGATCACGTTAAAAAAATTGCTAAAAAAAAACTTTAAATTGGTTGATCTTTTTTTTTTTGTGTGTGTGTTTTGAGAATAACTTTCAAAATCTCTGAAAATGTAGAAAGTAAACGTTTAACTATATAAAATAAAGCCATATAACATTTTATTCTATAGAAAAAAAAGCAAGTATTATCACTAGTAGGGAGTGATAGAGTTTAAAAGCTGAAAAAGAACTAAAAACTAAAAAAAAGACAGTAACTGTCTTTTTTTAAAATAAGACAGTAACTGTCTTTTTTTTAGTGCAACTATAAACAACTGTTATGCAACTATAAACAACTGTTTATGCAACTATAAAGAACTGTTATGCAACTATAAACAACTTTTTATGCAACTATAAACAACTGTTTATGCAACTATAAACAACTGTTATGCAACTATAAACAAATGTTATGCAACTATAAACAACTTTTTATGCAACTATAAACAACTTTTATGCAACTATAAACAACTGTTATGCAACTATAAACAAATGTTATGCAACTATAAACAACTTTTTATGCAACTATAAACAACTGTTGTTTATAGTTGCATAAGATTTTCCACATTATCAAACAGATATAATAGTGCTTTTGAAACTTTATTATTTCTTTTATTCTATGCAGTACTCAGCTCAAAAAATTGTAAAAATTGTTAATAATCTGGATTATGCTTTAGTGAATTATAGCTTCATAACTTAAAAGAAATGTAAATTGTATTCAAATAAGCTGTATGCGGTAAAGACTAGCACTTACCAATTGAGTCACAAGTTATATCTTTTTTTAAATGATTGCTTAAAAAACCGTGCTAAATTAAAAGTTATAACTCTTCGATGAATTACCCTTGTGCTATAAAATTTTTTCTTTTAAATTTAAAATTTCAAAAAAAAAAAAAGAAAAGTTAAGATTTTTAGTTTTATTAATTATTTTATAAAATTTATTTTATGCTTGAATTTTATTCCTGTTCTTTTATATTAAGCTTTTAATGCTATTAGTATTTAAATTAATTGAACAACAAAAAAAGTGCAACTTTATTGCATAAATTGGTCCCAGGCCTCAGTGGCGTTAAGGTTGCATATTCTAGGACATTATGCTTTTGTTAAAATGTAGAGCGAGATTCGGTTTTATTGTTCATACTGTCAATAAAATACATTTTAAGTAAATATAGGTTTTAGGAGTTTTGTATTTTCTTATATTCATCAAAGCCGATTTTAGTTTCATCTAAGCGGACTGGAAAATGTTGTATAAATAAATAACTTTTCAAGGCTGTTTTAATGGACACATTTAAAAAACAGGTTTATGTCACGAGGGTATCATATAAACTAATTTTCACACTACTAAACTTTAAGTTAATATTCTTTTACAGGTGACATTGTTAATCATTAGTTAATCGTTACCTCCTTTTGTTATTAAAGTTGTGTGATTTTTTAAAATTGCTTTACAAAAAAAAAAAGTAAATCGTTTAAAACAAAAAACTTTTTTTTTGTTTTAACAATTTACTTAAAGATTTTCCGCATCAGTCGACCTTTTATCTATAAAATGACAATTATGGTAACCATATCAAATTTTTATCATAACAAGTGTTTTATTTAAACTTATAGTTTCCGTGGTTTTTTATGTATTGGTATTTATCTGGTTTCTACATGTCTTTCGCACACACCTTTAAAAAACTAAGTAAAAAAAAACAAACAACTATTTTTATTTGGTTTAATGACTTAAGAGTGATTTTTATTTATTTTTTTTCAAACTATTTTAGCTTTATTCATGATTACTCTTCTGTTACTGTTATTTAATGCCAAAAGAAAAAAAAAAGTTATAATTAATAAAACATAATCAATGAAAACCGGGTGGTCAAGGGTTATATATAATGAATGATAATTATAATGGCATCCTAATTTATGCATAAAGGTATCTTTGGAAAACAAATAATGCACCATTGTATGCCTTAAACAAATTGATAACTTCTTAATCTTGTTATTTATAAATTAACAATGAAGAATTAATTTTGTATAGTTTCGTTGCTTAAAAGAAGATCGATGAGTAATACAAGTTAAAACATAAAATCTTCATCAACAAGACATTAAACTGCTTCGCATATACGAAAGGAGTGGTGTAGCGAAAAATAATTAAAGAGTTTAAGGTAAGTTTTAGCATTTTGTATTGTATGTCTATATTGTTTTATTTAGTGTAATGGTTTCTTTAAATTTATTTTATTATTGAGTTTATTGTGGTTTTTAATTGATAATCTTTTTAAATGAAAGAGTAATTTTATCTTATTTAAAAAAGAAACACTTTTCCTTTCTGAAGTGCCTGTTTAGCGAACGTGTGCTGCGGATCTCTATTAGAGATCAGAAAATATGTGATATATAGAGATCAGAAAATATGATATATAGAAAAAAACTGTTTAATAATAATTGTAACAAGCCATTATATGCGAGCTCTATTGATTGATGAAATTTTGTTTCTTTTTAAGTCTTTAGAGATGAAACCGTACTTTGAACTAACTTTTTGTTGTTGTTGTTGTTTTGCATAAACAATACAGTTAAGCTTTGAAAACTTTCTTATTAGCAGACTTTACAACTAGTAGACTATTAATCGCGTAGTTTTCAAAGTGCGACTAGTTTAGGTTTATTGACACCTATTTTCAACAGCAGGTTGTGTGAAATTATACAAAAAACTTCAAAAATTCTGTTTGAAAATCAGAGTGAAACCAGATTCAAACAGGATTCTTAAAACCACTTTAAAGTATTTGATTGTTATGTTGCAGATAAATTAATATGTTTGAAATGTAAATAATTAACAGTGATACTACAAATCAACTCAACCAATAGGAATGTCACAAAAAATAATTTATATATATATATATATATATATATATATATATATATATATATATATATATATATATATATATATATATATATATATAGTAAAAATATAATTGGTTGAGCCAATTTAAAGACCACTGCAGTCTTTCACAGAAAGACGTGCGATCGCACGTCATTATATGACCAGGCAAATTACATTTTGTTTTGACAATTTGACCGCGGCTATTTCATAAAGCATTTTAAAAACGCGCTGAATAAAAAATATTCTGAATTTTAAGTGAAATAAATTACATCAAAACTTCTTAACAAACGTTTTTATATTAGCGAAACGCTTTTAAATAAAGTAACAATTTACTGATAATGATTTTTTTAAAAGTATAATTGACAGTTGTATATAATTTTTTAAATTTATATATCAGGCGCGGATTCGGCTTTTTTTGATGTTTAATATAGCTAACTTCCTAACATAGAACAAACTCCAAAAATTTATATGTTTATATTTTTGTCAAATAACAAAGCTTTGAAAAGAATTGCGATGATTGGAGTCTGGGAACGAAAAAGACCTAAAATTTCGGCCACAACTGCCCCAAACAAGAGAGCAACAAGTTCGTAAAATATTTTTTGTACTTTTCTTAAATAGATTTATATTCATCGATAAATTCTAAATTTCATACACTAATCTCTTAACGTTCAAAAATTATAACCTTACAAAACTTGTAACCCCTTCATATTGAGGGGGTTCAAACTTTGTGTAGCCTTAATTATAGAACAATAGGAGATTATTGTATGAAATTTAGAATTTATTCATGAAGATAAATTTATTTAAGAATAGTTCAAAAAATATTTTACGAACTTATTGCTCTCTTGTCAGGGGCAGTTGTGGCCAAAATTTTAGGGCTATTTTGTTCCCAGACTACAATCATTGCAATTTCTTGTAATGAATCTTTATTTGATATAAGTATAAACATATAAATTTTTGGAGTTTGTTCCATTTTAGGAAGTTAGCTATCTCAAACATTAAAAAAAGCTGAAACCGCGCCTATATATATATATATATATATATATATATATATATATATATATATATATAGTTCTATAGTTTGTTGGCTTTAGGAAGAGCGGAAGGAAAAAAGTGATTCTTACGCCAACACATACGTCACTTTTAATTACTTTTGACTTTCGTCCAACATTTCCGTGTTGGACGAAAGTAAAAACCATTAATTTAATTACAAATTAATCGTTTTTTAAAAAAACCACAAAAACGCAAATTTAATTGACCAGAATGTTTTTAAAAACATTCTGAATGTTTTTATAACATTTTGAATGTTTTTAACAATATAAACAATGTTTTTATTTTTATTTTTTTTAATAAAATGTTTTTATTTTTATTTTTTTTAATAAAATGTTTTTATTTTTATTTTTTTTACTGTAAATCATGCGCGGAGTGTTGCTACATCGACTATCTTATAGCCTGACTCGCAAGGGAGTGCTGCTACATCGACTGACAAATAGCCTGACTCGCAAGGGAGTGCTGCTACATCGACTGACAAATAGCCTGACTCGCAAGGGAGTGCTGCTTCATCGACTGACAAATAGCCTGACCCGCAAGGGAGTGCTGCTACATCGACTGAGGGTTTGGTTGGGGCAGGCAGTCTATCATTATTAAAAAAAAAAAATTCCGGTCTTGCATTTTAATTTTTACTTTTTGTCAACAAAATATCGAAAAAACTTTCGGACAACATCTAAGGGTTCTATATATATATATATATATATATTATTTTCTCTTTCGTTAAGATTTTTTTTCCTTTCTTTAAAGTTTTTTAGATGAGTTTAGGTGAGTTTTGGGAGCGCATTTTTAAATTTTGAAAATATGTACAAAGCCGTGGTCAAATTGTTAAAACAAAGTATTTTTTGCGTGGTCATATAGTTGCGTGCAATCGCACGTCTTCCTGTGAAATACTGAATCGCTGGTATTTCTACCTGGTATTTCTATTATTTATAAAACTCATATTTTCTTGAAAATTTAAAGTAAACAAGAAAAAAAATTGATCTGAAAAAATGTTATTAAAATATAAAATTTGTGTTAAAAACTCTAACTGCATTTTCTCAAAGTTTTATACAATTAGAGTGATTTAGTATCTCGTTAAAAAATAACTGATTTTGGCGTCAGGCATTTTATTTATCTAGTATTGAACTTTACAGATATTTTTAGACAATACTTAAGAGAGTTATAGAAATTTTTTTCAGGTATAAAGAACATGGATTATAATTTTGTATTGAACTAAAATATTTGAACAGATTAAGGCAATTTAAAAAAAGATTTTTATCTTTACTGTTGAAATAAAGTTGTTAAATGTAATCCAATTGGTCAGTAATTTTAATAAATTAGACGCATTATTAATGTATACTTGTGAGAGTGTGTGGTCATGTGGCATTTAAAAAAGTTAAAACTATAAGTTAAAACTATAAGTTGTTATATTGTTATTAAATAATTTCTGTAACCAGTTTCTTCATAAACATTATGGAGAATGAAAAAAACGATAAAAAATGATTTTTTTTTAATTGGTGAAACATGTAACCAATTTTTAAGCAACCAATTTGTAACACACATTTTGAACAAGTTTTTATTAACATAAAAAATAAAATAATTTTTTTTAATGAGCAAACTATTTTATTATTGACAAAAAGACTTAACAGACGGTATGAATTGAGAATAGAGCAAGGGGGAACCAATAGAAAACCAAGGAAAACCATACAACAGCTAAAAATCACCTAAGTGAACCAATTGTGTTTCCGATTGCACAAATGGAAATGGCTTTTATTTTACATATAAAACATTAATTCAAATCTTTTGATCAACCCACTGCTTCGATTTTCAGACGTGTTTTTCTATAATCGGCGATAGTTTTGCAATGTTTTGCATTACCCCCTAAATCTATTCGCTCCCGTTAATCTTTTAGTACTTATTCTCATAATATTTGATGAGCGCTTCTCCATAGAATGAATACTAAACTCATTAATCATCTTTTAATGATTTGTTAGACATATGCGAAACAATATTTTTATATTGCGTTTGACTAAAAACAAGATCAAATAAAATTTCAATATGTTTGAAATTAAGTCAAGAAAACATTTCCACAAAAAAAATACAAACATCAAGAGAAGAAAATGTAAATTTAGAAGAATACTCATTAGTTTCTAATAAATCTGTCTAAAATAAAAAGATTCATCATAAAGAGGACTGTCCTTCTCTAATAAAAACGGCTAATTTCCATAAAAGAAGAAAAAAAATTTTCAAGAAAAAGCTTTAGCTTTGCAAAGATTTGTATTTAATAGTACTAACATATTGTTTTTAAATTACTAACATATTGTTTTTAAAGTTTGCTTTTAAAGGAAATTTCAAAAACAATATGTCAATACTATTAAATACTTTACTATTACTAATGAAAAGTATATTTTTTTTCACTCTCTGTCTCCATTCTATTGCACAAACTGTTAGTAAAAAAATTTCAAAAAAGTTTGTATGTTTTAGTGTTGAAAAAGAAAATGTTAGCAGCAGCCACATTTGTTGTCTTATTGAGTCTTGTAGCAGGTATAAAATTTTTAATTCTTTTTTTGCTGTAATATCTTATTTAAATTATTTTTATATAACGTATTCGCTAGTTTTTGCAAGTGAGATATTAGGATTCATGCGAGATTTAGGTGCTGCGCGCAGCACCTAAATCTCGAAAATTAGGTGCAGCTGCGCCTCTCAACTTCTACAACTTGCAGACTTAATTTAGTAAAGAAGTACATTTAGCACTATATCTTTCAATTAATTATTTTATTTGGTGATTGAAATATAATAAAACCTGACATAAAAATATGCATTTGCCAAATAGCTTAAATTATATAAAATCTTTTAAAGAAAATAGTTACTTTTAAAATTTAAAAATGAATACTTTTGTAATTAAAGAACATTCATTTCTTTTTATTTTATTACTATAGCTAGCTATGTTGGTATATTAAGATTGTAATCCAAAAATGCCTTTTTTAATTCTTTCTTAAATTGAAATAGAGGAGCGCCTATAAATTATATTTACCAATTTTTTTTGACAGCTTTGACGTTTCGTAGATATTACTGGATTAACCAAAGCCAGCCGTAGACTGCGCCTGCGGCTGGCCGTATGCGCAGAGAAATCTACATTTTATTCATATTTTATATCGAATTCGTGGTAAAATATAAAATATCGGTGCTTACTGTTTTTTGAATAAAATTATCAGGACATATGTAGTTTTCGGATTAGTCAGAAATTAGTCCGGATGAACCATGAAAAAATACAATAAACTGTTTTTTATTAAAACCGAATATTTTTCTTTTAAATATAGAAATATAAACAAAAATTCGATGTTTTATAAAAAAATCAGTTCAATATGTTAAATGCTTCTTTATTCATAAGCTTAATTCCTCAATTTGTATTAGAGCGACGCCTAGTGTCCTGGTAGAATTGCGCTTTTCTTGTTTCTTCGCGCAACAGCCTTGTTCGTCAAGGATTGCATTTCAAGTTGAAAGTAGGTTGTAACCACAATTAGGATTCGCTACAATTCGTGAATTAACATTGAAAAAAATATATGTATATGAAATATAACGAATTCAATTCAAATTGTTTTTAGGCCAAGGGCGTTTAGTATTTTATTGTGGGTTTGAAACTGATACTTGTGGTTTGGACACAGCACTCCAACCCCTAACTAATACATATGCTTGGCAAAGAACTAATAAGAAAACACCATCACAAAATACTGGACCATCCGTTGCCTATAGTAGGTTTTTTTTTTTTTAATAGTAATAAATTAGGCTTCGTATTACTAGTAAAATTACTATTTTATTTGTATTTATTAATTTTATTATTATTTTATTGTTATTGCATTATAATGCATAATATTATGGTACTATTATTTTTTTCCTAGTTCTGTTTTTGTTGTTATTTGTATTGTCTTATTTAATTTAAATGACAATTATTACAATTATGATAATCACAGTGAATTTTTTTAGATGGGACATACTTTCTTTTCTTTTTATCCTCTTTACCTAATAACATTAACAGTTCAAATTTACCTTTAACTCTTACACTTTCTTCGAGTGCAACATCCTTACACCTTAAATTTGCTCTTCATGCATATGGATCTGCAATTCAATCTTTTAGTAAGTTGATTTTATTATGGAATTATGCTTGTTTAAAAAATATATATATAAACAAAATTATAAGATAATTTATTTAAAAGTTGTGAACATTATAAATATATACATTTACAGATATTCGCTTTTATAATGGTAATATGGTGCTTTTGAGAGATGATCAAGTACTTACTGGTCAGTTACAAGCAAATTCAGATGCTCCTTGGACAGTCATTGACAAAACCTATACATTCACATCAACAGTAATGGTAAAAAAAAAATGTTTTTTATGTTGTTTTCATTTTATGTTATTTTATATCAAGCTTTTTTATTTATAGTCTTTTTTTCCATAAACAAAATATTTTTTTACTTTTGTAAATATGTTTAATAGTACCATGATAATAATTTTATCAATATAATGGCATAATCATTTAAAAAATAAAATTATTAAGTTATCAAACGTTTCATATTATCCTAAATCAAATGATTTGCTTAAACTTAAGTCAAATAATTAGCATATCTTAAGTTAAACGATTTGTCTTTGACTTTAATCTTTTGCCTTTAACTTTTTAATCTTTTATTTTATAATAGTTGTATAAAACTAAACAGTTTTAGAGTAAAATAGGATCAAATGAAATAGTTATAAGTTTTTTATTTTATTTTTGTGATGAAGTTGAGATTTTGAGAGATTCTAGATGTTGATTTCATTTGTCATAATGATTTAAATTCAATTTTTCACTTTTTGGTGAAATAAAACTCGTTTTTATTTTATATTCAAATAATATGGCTAATGATTGCCGAATGGCATGAAACTTTAAGTTCCATTATAAAGTTGTATTTTTTTATTGAAATTATTTTAACATTTAAATTATATATATATACAGCTACGCGCGCATACATAAAGGTCCTTTTTTATTATTATTTCAGATTCAAATAGGACAATTAATACTGAAATTTACTGAAAATTTTTTTATTTTGGTATGCTTAAAGCTTAACATGGTTGGAGCAGTCCTGTAGCCGTATTCTCATCTCTCCGTTAAGCTTAACGGAGCGTTACTCAAAAATTTCTTTTGAATTACATTAATAAAAAATTTATTTAAAATTATAATTTTTTAAACATGTTTTATTTTGGTATAAGTTTTATTTTAACGAATTTATATAGATTTTCGTCGTTTCTTTACTTAGATATTGTAATGAAATTTCAGACAAAAGCTCCGTTAAGCTTAACGGAGAGATGAGAATACTGCTGCTTTATAAAAATTTCTTAGATAACTTTATCTTTCTCAATCTTATATTAATTGATTTTAGTGTTATATATTGACGCAATAAGCATTGTTTATTAACAATTGTTATATTTAATTACATTTAATATTTCATATATATATACATATATATGTGTGTGTGTGTGTGTGTGTGTGTGTGTGTGTGTGTGTGTGTGTGTGTGTGTGTGTGTGTGTGTGTGTGTGTGTGTGTGTATTATTCTGATTCACTCCCAACAAGGCTGCAAGCAACCAATATTAAGTTGGGAGTTACTAGGAAAAAAAAGAATAAAGTAATAGAGCAAGAAAACAGTTGATAGAAGACTTAAGGAGTTGTAGGTTGTATGATTCAGGAAAATATGAAGATGGGAGAGAGTTCCAAATGGTTGAAATGCGGGGAAAGAAACTAGATGAATAAAAGTTTTTAGAGAATGCAAGGACAGATACAGTAAATGAATGAGACTTAGCCAAATAACAAGTCAAGCAAGCATGAGTTTTAGTTGATGAAAGTAGAGATTATAATTTCTTTGAGCAGCAACCAAGATAGTATTTGTAGAAAAGAGAAAGAGATGTAACTTTATGATGGGAAAGAGGCTTAAGCTTAGAAGATAAAACGGGTCCAACTATGTTTACAATGCATAACTTGTTGTCCTTTAAAGACAACATAAACATCCTTTGAGGATCAATCACTAACAATCACTAAACATGATTGTTAGTGGTTGTTAGTGATTTCAAGTCATCCTCAAAAGATGTTTAGGGTTGTCCTTCAAGAACAACACTAAAGAATAGTGCATTGTTGGATTTACAATTTTGTGGACCCTAGGCTAAATTTTGGGGCCCCTTCCAAAAAATAAAAAAAGTACTTTGGGGGCCCCAAATTGATTGAAACCATATAATATTTATGCAAATTATTTCGAAAATATAATTTAAGCATATTTTTCAACTTAAGGAAATATAATTCGATTTGTTAAACTAAATTTTTTTGTTTTTCTTTTTATTGCAAAGCAATTTGAACGAAAAAATTGAATGAAATCAACTTAATTATACTTTGTTTTACATTAATACAAACTCTTTATATTGTTAAACAACTTTGCAGTTCGCTTTGTTGTTGCTTTATAGTTTTTTACAATAACAATAAAATATTCTTTAAAAATAAATAATTAAAGTGCTCAAAATATTGTAGTATATGCGTTTTTACTCTTAGTTTTTTACTTATACTTTTTTTTAGTATCATGTTAGGCAAAAACAACTACTAAAAATAATATCTTAATAGTATTAAATACGTTAATTGCTCATTACACTATAACTGCATAAGTTATATAAATTTATATGAAATATATATTATGAAAGATAATAATATTGTTTATAATTTGTATATAAAATTGTAAATTATAAACAATATTATTATATTTCATAATTAAGAATTAACGCAAAAAAATCTAATTGCATAAAAAAACAACTTTTTTTTTCAGGATTAGATTTTTTCTGCATTATTTCAAGTCCTGATATATATAAATCTTTTGTTTAGACAATTCAATTTGTTGTTGGTTGTACTCCATATATGTTTCAAGCAAATGTAGCCATTGATGATTTGAGTGTTTATGCATCAGGTCTTTTTCTTTTTTCTTTTTTTTTATTAATATCAACTGTATTTCTGTTTATATTTTAATTTTAAGCCTTTTTCTTTTTAAGGTACTGGTTGTGGTACATGTAGTGCAAATGGTCAATGTGTAACTGTTAATAATGTTCAACAATGTGTTTGTTTATCTGGCTTTACTGGGGATGGATATACATGTAGTAAGTTTTAAATTAGAATTTTTTTTGTTAAATACAAGTTTACTCAGAATTCTATCATGTTATTTACTCACAACAAGGCTGTTATGAAATAAAAATGTTTATTAACAAGCTGTTAATAAAAAACCTAAAAAGCTGGACATTATGCAGGTTTTAAAGTTTTCTGTTGTAAATCTTTTTTTATTTCAAAAATAATTTGTCCGTTGTCAAAAATAAGTTGTCAGTAAAAAATGTTAAAAATAATTCCATTTTTTTAAAATAATAATATAACTTATTAGTTAATTAACTAATGATTTATTTAATCCCTTAACTTTTGAATTTTTTTTAGTTTTTTGTTTTCGTTCACTTATACTTCACTTTTTTTTAGGATTAATAGTATTATAAATTTATTGTAATGTAAAATTATGTAAATTTAACTAATTTTGTTATATAAAATCATTTATATTGAATTTGTTAAATATTTTTTAAGAAAATATTTAATAAAATTTTTTTATGTTTTGGTTTAAGGTTTTATATATTATTTTTAGTTTCAGCAAATCCATGTAGTTCATGTAGCGCTAATGCTCAATGTTTAACTGTTAATGGTGTTCAACAATGCGTCTGTAATAATGGTTTTACTGGGAATGGAATTACATGCACACGTAAGTTTAAAAAAAAAATGTTACTAAGATTGAATAATTGTAGTAACAAATATTTTAGAATTAAACATTAAATCTTTATTTATTGCAATTCTTATAACAGTCATTAGAGTTTTAATCAGTTTAAATCTAATTATATATTAAATAGTTCAAAAACCCTTGAATATTTGCTACATTTTTTTAAACTTTTCAAAAGTATTTTATAACTTTGTTTTAAATTGTTGCATGAGAATTATAGAGTTCTGTTTGTCTTTTGTGATTGAATGTTTTTAAGGAGTTGATTTCTATGAAGTTCTGAAGAATATTGTTTTCATCTGGTTTAACCATATTAGTTCAGCTACTGTAAGTTCAGATTTGAATTCAATGGAGTCTCAATAAGACCGTATTGGGAAGTGTCAATAAGTTTTAAATGTTCTTGGAACCAACAGCCAAAATAATTTAAAAACATGACATCTGCAGGCTAAAAACAGTAAAGATTTGTCATATTTCTGCTGAATGATAGTAATAGCGCCAGTGTTAACACCAGTGTTTGAACTTGTTCTGTCAAAACATAGATCTGGTACCAAATCTGGAAAACCTTTCCATTCTTTTAACACTTTAATAACCAACAATTAAATTAATGACATTAAAAAAATGTCACAATTAAATACCGCACTTCCATACCGTGTTTTGAAAATAAACGTTTTTTAAAAGTAGAAAAATATAGCGTTATACTTTGCTTAACATATAATTGTACACAATATCTGTTAGGTCCTTATAAACTCAAAATAATGTACCGCGCATACCGCGTTTTGAAAATAAATTTTATAAATATATGTTAAATTATGTAAATTTAACTTATTTTGTTATGTAAAATCATTTATATTGAATTTGTTAAATATTTTTTAAGAAAGTATTTAGTGAAATATTTTTTTACGTTTTGGTTTAAGGTTTTATATATTATTTTAGTTTCAGTAAATCCCTGTAGTTCATGTAGCGCTAATGCTCAATGTTTAACTGTTAATGGTGTTCAACAATGTGTCTGTAATAGTGGTTTTACTGGGAATGGAATTACATGCACACGTAAGTTTAAAAAAAAAATGTTACTAAGATTGAATAATTGTAGTAACAAATATTTTAGAATTAAACATTAAATCTTTATTTATTGCAATTCTTATAACAGTCATTAGAGTTTTAATCAGTTTAAATCGAATTATATATTAAATAGTTCAAAAACCCTTGAATATTTGCTACATTTTTTTAAACATTTCAAAAGTATTTTATAACTTTGTTTTAAATTGTTGCATGAGAATTATAGAGTTCTGTTTGTCTTTTGTGATTGAATGTTTTTAAGGAGTTGATTTCTATGAAGTTCTGAAGTATATTGTTTTCATCTGGTTTAGCCATATTAGTTCAGCTACTGTAAGTTCAAATTTGAATTCAATAGAGTCTCAATAAGACCATATTGGGAAGTGTCAATAAGTTTTAAATGTTCTTGGAACCAGCAGCCAAAATAATTTAAAAACATGACATCTGCAGGCTAAAAACAGTAAAGATTTGTCATATTTCTGCTGAATGATAGTAATAGCGCCAGTGTTAACACCAGTGTTTGAACTTGTTCTGTCAAAACATAGATCTGCTACCCAATCTGGAAAACTTTTCTATTCTTTTAACACTTCAATAACCGACAATTAAATTAATGACATTAAAAAAATTTCACAATTAAATACCGCACTTCCATACCGTGTTTTGAAAATAAATGTTTTTTAAAATAAGAAAAATATAGGGTTATACTTCGCTTAGCATATAATTGTACACAATATCTATTAGGTCCTAATAAACTCAAAATAATGTACCTCGAATACCGCGTTTTGAAAATAAATTTTATACATATATTATTCACAATTTTTTCACTTACTGTCCACAAACTCAAATTATTCTAAAGATGTTTGCATGTAACGCTATAAAAATGGAATTTTTATATTTGCATAATTTTAAATGACATAGTTATTACATTTATATAAATTTCCTATACTTTCTTATTAAATATGATAAGAAACTATTTATCGCCATTACTTTTGTTTTAAGTAATAATATATAAGATTAATTAATTTTGTTTACAATTTTACTAAAGGTTTTTTAGTAATATACTAATCCAGGTTAAATTTTAAATGTCTGCATTTATAATCATTTTTTATTTTTACCATTTCCATAGTTATCATCATCATCATTATATATAATTTACAAAATTTGTTTCCATGGAGTCTTATTTTTATTTCTATCATAGTTTATTTGTAAAATAAATTTAGCACATCTAGTAAATATATATTTATAAAATATATAAGAATTTAATATTTTCAATTATAAAATATAAAAAAACTTTAATACATGGTACCCATGTTTAACTCAATCTAAATGTGGTAAGTATTTTAAACAAAAAACTGTATTTCTTTGTTTTCAATAAGTAGATATGTTTACTAATACTCAAAGATTATATCTAATAGGTTTTATATATTTTTAAAGCTTCACCTAACCCTTGTAATAACTGCTAATATCAATGCTTAAGTGTTCACATTTCTCTGCAATGTGTCTATGTCTAATATTGTAATGTAAAATTATGTAAATTTAACATTTTTTCATAAAATCAATTGTATTGCATTTGTTAAATAAATATTTTTCCAGAAATTATTTAATAAAATTTATTTCTATTTTGTTTTGTTATGAAATTTGTTTATACTATTTTCAGCTTCAACATGTTCTTTATGTAGCGCTAATGCTCAATGTTTAACTGTTAATGGTGTTCAACAATGTGTCTGTAATAATGGTTTTACTGGGAATGGAAATACATGTGCACGTAAGTTTTAAAAAAAAATGTTACTAAGATTGAATAATTGTAGTAACAAATACTTTAGAATTAAAAATTAAATCTTTTTTTATTGCAATTCCTATAACAGTCATTAGAGTTTTAATTAGTTTAAATCTAATTATATATTAAATAGTTTAAAAACCCTTGAATATTTGCTATATTTTTCTAAACTTATCAAAGATATTTTAAAATTTTGATATAAATTGTTGCATGAGAATTATAGAGTTCTATTTGTCTTTTGTGATTGAATGTTTTTAAGGAGTTGATTTCTATGAAGTTCTGAACAATATTTTTTTATCTGGTTTAGTCATATTAGTTCAGCAACTGTAAGTTCAAATTTGAATTCAATAGAGTCTCAATAAGACCATATTGGGAAGTGTCAATAAGTTTTAAATGTTCT
>NC_088926.1:6107500-6167500 GCF_038396675.1 Hydra vulgaris | reverse complement strand
AAATTCGGCTAAAACATGAGCTACCATCAAAATTTTGAATTTTTATGTATATAAGCTTGAAGCTTCTAGTTTTTTAATTTTTTATTGCTTGTTTTCAAAAAACTGTTTTGTTAATGACACTTAACGTGTCAAGTACACTGTATTTTAAAGATAAATATGTATTTTATAAATATTTACTGTTTTTAATAAGGTAATCAAAATACTAATTTTGTTTGTATCTACAGCACAAGTATTTCTTTTTTATTTGCAATATAGTCGAGCATATCGTTAAAAAAATTTTTTTTTTATGCTAATTCGAATAAAACCATAACATTTGGCACGTTAATATCAGTGAAATTCATTTTAAAAATTTCACCTATATTCTATGTTATCTGCTATAGTAGCCAAACTTGTTTAAAAAAATACTAACATTTATGGATCAAGCAAAGACTCATACTAAATAAAAATAACTAAAGTTCTAAAAGTACAAATGTGACACCAATTTAACTTAGAAATTTAATTTTTTTGTATTTGTGTAAAATTTATTTAAAATGAAAACAAAAACTTTTCTAAACAGATTGAATGAATCATGTACATTTGTACAGTTGTCATTTGTACAGTTGAAGTAGTTGAAAAGAATATATAAACGCATAGTAAAAAGGTTTGTGTGTGGAAACACAATCCAATAAGAGTTATACTTTTAAACAACACAACAGCAGGACATATTTTAGTACTATCGAATAAGTAATCATTGCCTGAACATCTAATACATTGATATCCTTTAGTGAGAACATTCACTGAAACAAATAATAGCATTCTTACAGTTTTTTCCGGTTAGCTAAATTTCCCTTGTTTTTATATAAAAAAAAAGTTTAAAAGGGGTACAAGGTTTTGTCTAAAGACCATTTTAATGGTGCTAGAGATAAATCCACGGATTAAAACTGCATTCAAACATATAGTTTTGTCTTGTCGTTCAATTGTTCAACTTAATTTGAATATAAACAAAACTTCTGAATTTTTTGACGCAGGTCGTCTAATGTTACTAATACTAAACATAATACGAAACATAAGAGGAAGTGAAACATTCTCACCATTTTTCTTCTTTCCAAGACCAATCCTGCATGTGTCACAAATCCCTTTTGGAACTCTAGAGTCTGATATGTCAAGTTTCATTTGGAGCACAGTTTCAATTGTATTGATCAATTGATTGTTCAACTCTCTTGTACATTTTCTCAAGCAAAAGATACAAACTGTTTTTCTACAGTCTTCATAAGTTTTCTTTGAGTTTGGCATTTTTCTAAGACTTAACAAAATTTTGCTCAATAAAGGTCTAATTCTAAAGGTAAAGTATCAGAGAATTTGCTATTTCCCGAAAAATATTTTGTTGACTTTTAAATATTTTAAATTCCAGGAAAGCTAAAATTGTTGCAAAAAAAATTGTTATTTGAGTATTTATTTAAGTATTTGATTGCTATTTTATCCTAAAATGCTGCAAAAATGCAAATGAGATATTAAACCATTGTTTTAAATTATCTTAAAAGATTATCAGAGAAATTCTTCAAATCAAATTTTCTTCCACGGACGGTAACAGATGATTTCAAATTTTACATTTTTGTGATCAAGAATAATACCAAAATCATCCCTCCAAAGGGTTTTTCTGGAGGGCTTCAAAGTAGTTTCTACCAATTTTGGACAGGTGTGATATAACTTTAAATAGAGTTTTTAAATATTTAAATAGACTTGATACAATTTAAACTTAAACCACCTTTTCAAAATATTTTTGTAGCAAGTCGTTTTGCGATTAAAACATTAATATTGAATTGCGGAGAAAGGTTTTATTTATAAATATAAGGAGCTCCAATTTCCCTAAATAATGGTTTGGCGAGGACATATCTTTTAACATTTCATACTATTTGACAGGCTTGCTTTGGTGCCGATTGACATGAAGATTTCATTTTCGATGTGCAAAATATGATTTTTCTAAGTAAGAATTTCTTTAAAAATTAATTCCAGAGCTTTCATTGAATGGTCTCATTCTATAATAATATTGTTATTAATATTTCACTGTTGATAAAAATATAACACACTTCTTTGGGTAAATTATTGAAACTCACTATTTTTCATCAAAAATTAACCCCTGAAATTTTACTTTAATTATAGAAAACCGGTTTTATTTGAGTCCACTAATTGCAGCAGCATTAGGAATTGTAATAAATCCGTGATAATGACATTTGAGCTTGAATATGATGTTACTTTTGCTTCAGCATAAGGTTTTCAGTGGCTGGTGAACTTTAACTCAGATAAAACTCACTTTTTATCGCCTGATTTTTAAAGCAACTATCTTCTTATTTTTATTAACGGTAATGTACGTAATGAGCCATCTACCCTTTGTCTTCTAAGATTAAAACCATGTAACAACATACGTACAATGATGTTCACAACGCAAATTATCTAAAAAAAGTATATATAAATTTTTCCGGATAACATAAATGCCAAACATCGACTGTAGAAGAAATTATAACATTATTTCTTCACATGTATAGGCAGAAAAAACATTTCAAAAGTTTTTATGATTAATACAAAATGACATGAGATAAATGGTTAAAATGTCTTTGTTAAAACAAGCCGTAACACAATTTTTAATCAATAAGCAAAACCTGTCTAACAAAATAAAGTATCTAACTTACAGGGAAGTGGTACTGGAGTTTGAATGGAGTTTATAAATGAAAGTTCAGAAACTGGTATTGATTTATCTGGAAACGAGAGATAATTAAGATGTGAAGTGATTTGGCAGTTAAAAGTAACTAAAAAAAAAAATAAGTAAAAATATCAAAAATCTTTAGACTGATAGTGTATTAAGTAATTATTAAACAATACCTGATCTTTTAATAAAATAAAACAACTAGCTTACTAGGAAGTGGTGCTGAAGTTTGAGTTAAAGGCAGAAAGTAGTGATGGTGTATCTAGAAACAAGGGATAGTTAGGATAAGGAAAATGACTAGTATGTTAATTTGAAATAATCTTTTTGATTTTGGCTGGTGGTTGGAAAACTTCTTGACTATTAAATCTGATATAAAATTCGATTGCCATCTTCAGCTGAACTTAGATCAGAGTTTTGCTCAACCAGTTGCTCCTTTGCTTTTGCTAATTTGAGAAATACTAGAAAAATGAAATAACAAAGATGATTAATCAGACTGTTACATATATTCACAAAATTTTCTCTTTTAGTAGGTAAAACTTCTATTATAACCATGTCAGTAAAATACATGTTGCTGGACAAAATTTGTACTTCATAGAAAAATTAATCATCTTCTGGCTCTGTGTGGTTTAACAACATGTTTTGCAGTTTTTTTCCTACTCTATAATTGGGTCACAAAACACATTCAGAAGCTTTAAACCACTCGCTGGACACTATAACCACTTCATTTCAATTTTTTTTTAAATTGAAATGAAGTGGCTACATATGAAAGCCATCATAAAGGTCTCACCATTATGCTTTCATCTGCTTTTGATACAAAACTTTCAAAAGTTATTAAGGGTGAATCTTTTTCTAAAAATACAACCTTGTTATGCCATTCACCCTCTACAGTGCACTTGTCACAGCTGGAATAGCCTAAATAATACTTTATACATTTAATAAATGCAAATATAGGGGCATCACATACAAAACTAGTTATATGAATACTGCAAAAGTGTGAGTTTATTTGTAACACCATTACTTTTGATATAATTTATTTCAGTCACAAATTGGGAAAAAAACTCTTGTAAATTAGGTTTTACTTTACCACAAAAAATGGCAACAACTTTTGGTGACATTAAATCTAATACTCTTTTAACAAGAACAGGCTACAATGATATTTCAAAATTGTTATAAAGTGGAAGACCATCAATATTAAATTGCAAAGATATAATTGATAGGCTAGAAGCATTCAGTGTTTGAAGAAATGGTTCAACACCAATATAAAAAAGTTCATCATTAGTTACATTTCTAATTGTTGCAGGATTTGAGTTCAATAAGGTTTAAAACACTTTGGCAATTGAGATTGATAAGGTTTTAAAATCAATAACAGTTTGTCCATTGTAAAAAAAGACATATTGTTTTAAATTGCACGATCACGTAACATAATTTTCAACTCAAATTCACTTAGATTTTTATTTCCAGAATCACTGCTAGTAGAAACTTCCTCATCTGATGAATATAACGAAGGTTCAAAATCTGAAGCAGATTCCAAAATTGAACAGCCCAGCCAGCACAAACACGTCTTTTTAGAATCTAAAATCTTAACACCTGTTAGACGTCCTAGTTCAGATAACTATAAGATATCTAATTGTATTTATCTTTGAGACGACAAAAAATAGGACTCAAGCCTTCTAAAAGATGTAAAAGAAGTAGCGCCTATTCAAGCAGCTACTGACTGCAATGACAACTTTACTGCGAGTATTTCTTCAGGAAGACATGTTTTTATATATTTAATATAACTATTCTAACAAAAATGCTGATGTAACAGTAATAAGAAAGTTAAAAGTCTTATATATCTTGTGAATTATCTCTTTATGGTTTACTTAGTATTTCTTATTTCAGAATGTACAACTTTTACACTAAAACAAGTCGAGATCTCAGTTATCCAGGTTAGCCTGTGTGTCATGTAAACAAGTTTCATTTTTATAGATAAATGTTAAACATGGCAAGATTTTGTTTAAGCGAACCAGTCTAGCTAACCGAGTCTGCATCATATAAACAACCCTTTACTCTCTAAACTATTTAACAAGTGTTCAAATGAATCTTGTTTTCCTTTCTGCTGGAATGTCTATTGTTCCTTTTTGAAAAACTCTGGAGATTGCTCTGACTTCTTTAACAATGCTGGTCTTCTCCATAAGCTCACTTTATATGGTGTATCTGGTAAAATTTTCTAAGCTGTTGAATCATCTATTTTTAACTTTAGTGTTAAAGTTGTCTTTGATGGACTCTTTTCTTCTTTATTTCCCACAACTTCTGGGGAACCACATAGCTCTGTCTTAATACTGTTCTAATTTTTAAAAACTTTGTGGCTGTGACCCCTCTAACTATTTTCCAATTAAACAACAACTACTTGGGATTTGTGGTGGTTGTTGATTTTTAATCCTAACAAAACTCAGTTGTTTATCACTAATAATGATTGCAATATTGTTCATAGTTCTTACTCCTGGTTCCATTATCATCTTTGATAACTATTATCATTATGATTCTATCCGTTTATATGGAATACTGTTGTCATAGCCTAGTTCTTCTAATAAAGCCATTTCTCATTTAGACAACGCCATAAAATGCATTTTCGTCGTTCATTTTGTTGGACTTGCGAAGTTTGAGTCCATGTCGTAATGTTGTCAGTCTTTCTCTTTTCTGCAAATACTGCCATGGTTGCTTATTCTAACAGTAATAAAGTGATTTTAAAAGGTGCAAAAAATGCCCAGATGCTTCTCAGATATTTCACATTTGATTATTTATTATTTTATTGGTATAAAAGGAACTTATATGTTTATTTCAGTTCTTTTTTTTTACTAACAACTTAAGTGCAATGCGATTTTTACAATAAAAAAATTGTGTTTCATGCAATTATATAAATTATGATTTTAATATAATTACTGGTTAGTAATTTGTTGGTATTTGTAAGGGTATACAATTATGATGTAAATTACCCCTTTTTTTTTATTAAATATCTTCACTTCCAACAAGGCTACAAGAAACCACAAATTAGAGTTGGAAGTTACTGGAGAGAAAAGATGAAAATTCTAGAGAAAGATAAAGAGTGACAGACGACTTAAAGGATTGCAAGTTATATGAATCAGGAAAGCAAGATAAAGGAAGCGAATTCAAAAGAACTGATGTTCGAGAAAAAAAACTAGAGGAATAAGAGTTTTTGGAGCACTTAGGAACAGTCACAGAAAAAGGATAAGACTTAATTGAATGACGGGTAACACGTGAATAAATTTTAATTGTGGCACAAGAGACGCTTGCTCTTTAGAGGATTGCCCATTACAGTATCTGAAGAAACGAGAAAGAGAAGCAACATTACGACGATGTGATAATGGTTGGAGGTTGACTGCAAGAGCCGTTCCAACTATGTTTACAATGCGTTTTAACTATGTTTACAAGATCCGCCTCGGATATGGCAACAGTATTCCATACAAGCCGGATTTGATATTTATAGAGATAGAGAATAGAATCCGGAGTAAGAAAGTGTCGAGCTCGATAAAGAGATTCAACCTAAGCAGGTGCTAAATTTACAACGGATTTGATATATGGTTTTCAAGAGAGATCGGAAGTAAGAGTTAATTCTAGAAGGTGAAGGGTAGATGGCTCATCGAATACATTACTGTTCATAAATATAGCTTTATGATGTAAGATGTTTAAAGTTTGGTAGCTATTTTTAAGATTTTATGATTTAAAAAACATGGATTTCTTAACATGGAGCTGTGTTATGTGCGTTATGAGCTGTGTTATATGCATTGATTTCTTAACATGGAGCTGTGTTATGAGCTGTGTTATGGATTTCTTAACATGGAGCTGTATTTTTTTTTATTTTTTATTTCTAATTCTCAGAATAAACATTGGTGATTAAATAAGTTTGTTAATAAGTGATATTATTAGTATCTCAATTATTAGTTGGTATGTTACTAAAAGAAAAAAGGCGTATTATAACAAATTTAGTTTTTTTATACAACCTAAATTTAATTTTTTTAAATTAGAAATTATTTAGCAAAAGTATTTTATTTGAAATGAATATACATGTAAAAAAAATTTATAATATTCTTGTCTGGAAAAAAGCAAATCTTTTTTTTCACGACCGCGACGTAACGGGTGATTTGATGTTTAAATGCGTCGTTTTGGTGTTTAAATGCTTCGTATAGATGTTCAAATGTGTCAAGGAAGAAGATTTAATTCAAAAAACTTTAATTAAAACACGTGTTATAAAGAGTAATTTAAACAATCGATATAACTATGTATTTAAAGGTTAAGAACTAATTTAAAATATAACTTATTTGACATATTCTACATAAAAATACAGGAAACATAAATATTAAAACAATGCCCAAGTTTGTAAAGATTATAGAAAAAGAAAGAAAACTGAATTAAAGAAATAGAAAAAGAACAAGGTAATATTTGTCACCAACAATTAACGCCAGAGCAAGAATTGAAAAATAAGTAGCTTGCTAAATTACAACAGCGTAAACACAAAGATCTTCAAAAAGCTCAAAGAATATCATTGATATTCCTTGTTCTTCATCTAGTCAAATGAAAGAACTTGTTTATCATTCAAGTTCCTCAGAAGCGCGTGCTGTGAACCGCGTTAAATTGACTTTACCTATGTCGCCACGAAAAGCAGATTATGTCATTAAATAGATAGCAATAGAAATGAACATCTCTTTTCCAGATATATCAAAGATAAAAAAGCGCATCCGTTTATCTTCTAGTGTATTCAATCATGTACTAGAGTTGGTCTAAGAAATATCTCGATTGACTTCAGGTATAAAAGACTTTATAAAAATTGATGGTGAAAAATTTCAAAAACTTTACTTGTTACTTAAAGGGAATCTTATGCCCTGAAGAATTTGGTAACGAGATAAAATTTTCCAAATTTTGTGCACTTCGTCCAACTCAAATACTCACATATTCAGAGACGCCTCTTGAAACCTGCAGTTGTCTAATTTATGAAAATTTTATTAATATATGCAACGCTTTATCCTCAAACCTTAATTTTGAATCTTATAACACAAACTGGGTAAACAAATGGATTCTTTGCAGCCCTCTTATTCCAGATTGCCTTTTACTGTCATGTAGTTTTTGTGCAAACTGTCTTAACAACCAAATGTACCACCATCCGAAGAGCAAAACGAAGAATGCATTGAAGTCAGTTACATAAATTGGTACAAAGACAAGGTTGCAAATCGTCTACAGCAGTGATTGATCAAATAGTCTTTGTATGCAACATATACAGAGTTTTTGAAAATGCTACCTCAATTTTGGATTTATTATTTAATTGAACGTCACCAAGGATCTGTTTATTGCCACCAAATAAATAGTATTATGAATAATGAATTAATAATACACTTTGATTTTAGTCAAAACTATAGCTGTATTCATCAAGAACAAGTTCATAGTGCTTTTTGAAAACAAATAACAATCTTCACTGTTGCTGTTTATGGTAAAGAATTGAAAAATATGGTCGCTTGTTTAACAGATAAAAATGATCACAGAAAAACATGCGCCAGTGTTTTCCTTGAATTCACTTTAAAGGTATTTTTCTTAAACCGTTCAATTTTTATTTTTTTATTACATATACCTTTTATTTTTATCCTTGAGGGATGCATAACATTTGTAATATATTTTTTAAAAGCTTACACAACCAATTCAATTATACACAAAGTAACGTTGTGGAGTGATGACCCATCTTCTCAATTTAAAAACCGCTTTCATAAAGTATTGTCAAGTGACTTCTAATATTCCAACTTTCATGTGGAATTTTTTTGCTACAGCCCACGGAAAAGGAGCCATTGATGGGTAAGAGAAACTTTAAAAAGAATTAGCATGACAAAAGGTTAAAGCAAGACAAGTTATTATTTAAATAGCTTTCACGACCGCGACTGATTTGATTTTGACATGGCGATGCAGCTATAGCATAAAATTTACTGTAAATTTTTCAGAAAGTAGTAGGTGACCAAATGTACACATTACAAAAAAAAAAAGGTTTATTAAGTTCCTTGCTTAAATTTTTATGTTTTGCAGTAGAAATGTCACGACCGCGACTATATGGAATGACCCTTGATGGTTTCAAAATAAAAAGGTCTTTATTGAACATATTTTAGAATTCTTTTAATATACCTTGTGACGAAATAACGTTTTATTGTTTTAAGTCATAACTTATGTCTTAAGCCATGACTTAAGACTTGAATATATGTATATACAATTTTATTTTATACTTGAGTACAACTTATATTTTTTTTTTATAATTTTTTTTTTAACTTTACTTAGGTGCCCCAAGAATTCCTTACGGTCTTATCACAGAACACCGTAGATGAGCATATAATAGGAAGTTCACGCCTCCTTCCTAACCGATGTCGCAAAACTTGCGCAGAGTGGGGTTTGAACCACGGATCCTTTGCGTCTGAGGCAAGTGCATTCATTTATTTAAGTACGATTTGGTTGTTTTTTTATGTTATTTTTACGTACTCTTTTTGTAATAAGGCTTTTTATATTATTTTACGTACTTATTTTTTTAATGTTATTTTTACGTACTCTTTTTTGTAAAAAAAAATAAAAATAAATTATGTATAGGGTAGACCGGGGTCAAAAGTAACAGGGGTCGGTTGTATCAGGGTGAATATCTCTGTTCATACTATAGATAGGACGCCGCCGTACTCGATGATTTTTACCTACAATTGATGTCCACTGTTGCTTTAGTTTGTTTGCCACCG
This sequence comes from Hydra vulgaris, assembly GCF_038396675.1. Lineage (NCBI taxonomy): Eukaryota > Metazoa > Cnidaria > Hydrozoa > Anthoathecata > Hydridae > Hydra > Hydra vulgaris. The sequence goes on along the minus strand of NC_088926.1, from coordinate 6,158,068 downwards.
GCGCACGTTCGCGTATTCTATGGTGCATGGTGTTTATTTGTGAAAAACTAACATTTTTACACCATATTTGGAAGACAGTAATATAATTTCTGTATCAGGTGAGTGCATTCTGTTTTGATAATTTCAAAATATTTTTACGTAATTTAGTGTGAATTTAGATTATCTTTACCACGATTAAATAAAAAAAAATTTAATGTCAAACGAATATAAACCTACCGGGGCGGTTCAATTGACCCCAGGGTATCATTTTTAATATTTGTTATAGTTTATTTGCATTCAAACTGACAATATAAATATTTTTTATGTTCGTAGTGGTTCGTACCTCTGTATTTTACTTGTAGGTAACGAAGTATACAGGTTTCATATTTTAAATTTCTTTTATATAATATTTAGTAAATAATGACAAGAGCACAGAAAATGTCAAAAAAAAACTTATTGAATACATATTAAATTCATTGTTATAAACTAATATTAGTTTTTTCTACTTCAGGATGCCCCGAAACCACATTAAAAGAATAGATAGGGGTAGCCAACCCTAATCTTCGAAAACCCTAATAGAAAAGCTGCACAAAAGCATGGTTTTTGCTATGCCTCATTAAAAAGGTATATATTAAAAAGAAAAACATTATACGAACCTGTAAACAGTGGCGTAGCTAGGGTTTCTGAAAATGCTGAAAATTGGTGCCTCCTGAACCAGACATGGGAACTAAAAAAAAACACTTAATGATTCCAAGTATATGACAATTTTAATAAAAAAATGCTAATCATAATGCAAACTCAATTTAACTCATGGTTCATGTGAATTAGTCAATGAAAGTGACAGATGGTCAATCAGATCCAATAATCAAGAACTATTTATAAATTATAATTTGATCTTTCTAGCTTTAGCTGAAGCAAATTTATCTATTATGTAGTCAAAGTCTGTTGATTCTAGAGTTCCTCTTTCGACACTAAGGATTGCCAAATCAAAAAGACGTTGTTGCTCCATTGAAGCTCGTAGATATGAAAGAATAAGCTTCAACTTGCCGAAGGAACGTTCGCAACTGGCTATTGAAACTGCAATTGTGAGCAAGATTTGTAATGCAATGCGTAATTTGGAAAATCGTCATCTCCGTACGACAAAATAAATGAAAGTAAATCCAGCGGAGTTTTTGGAATTGGGCCCCCACGAGATTTAAGCAGCATCTGACAGTTTGCGATTTCAGTAAATAATTCTGCTATCTGTACTGTAAAAGTTTCCGAGATCCAAACAATGTTGCTGCAAACTTTCATCACCATCCTTCTTTAGTAATATTCTCACATCGAGCAAAAATCCAAATTTTTTATTGAGATCATTTAATCGTCTAAAGCGAGTTGTTAGTTCTTGTTGGAAACAATCGAATACCATTTTCAAAACTCTGCTAACTTCATCTTCAGCAGAGTGGCCTCTATCTCCAGCCCTTTCACCTGGCATTATTCGCCGTCGCCTGACTCTCCTCTCAACTTCAATTCCCCATTCTATACATCTGCCCTTGCTATACTCAATTGCATTTTTGCATAAATGATCACGAAATTCTTTGAGATAATTTTCCAACATTTCCATATTGGATGCTGCATCTTTAAAGTTGGGATCTTGTAATCGTTTTTGAATGCGGTCTGCTTTTCCAAGAATGTTGTTCCAGAAATGAAACAAAACAATGTAACTAAATTGCAGAATATCTTGAAGTAAAGTTCCAGCTTCATTTCTTGTATCCATCGTCTGGCTTATGTTATCTGAAAGACTTTCAAGAAGTTCAACCAATTCAGCGACTCTTTCAGAAATTGCTTTAACAACTTCTGCTTTTGCACTCCATCTAGTTTCTGCTTCTCGTTTAACAATGAACTTAACAGCATTTTTCAATTGCTCCCATCGCAGAGTCGAACGAGAAAAAAACAGATAAATGCTTTCAACTGTTCCAAAAATGTTATGACTATAGGATCTATTTTAGCAGCATGAACTCCAACCAAGTTCAAACTATGGTTATCACAGTTAACAAACAATGCTCGAGGATTTCGGTCACATATTCGTTGTTGAAGCCCAGAGATATGTCCTGTCATCACAGCAGCGTTGTCGTAACATTGCGATCTACAATCTGCCAGTGGTAGGTTGTCCGATTCAAGTTTCTCAGTAATAACAGTTTCAAGAGTTGCTGCATCTTTGGCATGGATTTTAATGTATCCAAGAAATGACTCTCTGATTACAACATTCTTGGTAACAAAATCAATGTCCACAAATCTTATTACTTCGGATAACTGCTCTCAATGTCCCAGATCAGGAGTCGAATCAAGTAAGATACCAAAATACTTACTTCTTTTGATTCTGGTGAGGAGCTTATCTCTAACAGTACAGGCAAGTAGGTTGATGAATTCATTTTGAATGTCTGGAGACAGATAAGAGACAGACCCTGAATTTTCTTTAGCATGCTGTAGATGGTTTGCATTGAGAAGGTCATACTCAGCAAGGAGTTTCAAAAGGGCAAGAAAGTTTCTAATATTGGCTCCTTCATCAGCAGTACTAAATTTTTTTCTATGACCACGTAAAGCCATGTTCTGAGAAGCAAGAACTTTAATACAAGAAAGAATTCTTTTTAAGATATTTCTCCAATGTTGCTTTTCAGATTCAATTTGGGCTTCGAGTTCTGAATCTATTCCTTCTCCATAAATTATTCTTCGTTCCTCTTCTTTATATAGTTTTTCATATAGTAAACGATTTGCGGTGACAAGGACTGTTCTCGTGATCTTTTAATCGTTCTGTGTGTCTCCAGTTAGTGAATCCACCACCTGATTCAAAAGAAGATTGTGAATTAGAGCTGGAAGTTGGAAATAGGAAACAACAGAAACAATAAGCTACTTTGTTAACTGGTGAATATAACAACCACGAACAACCCACTTCATCACCATTAGCAAGTTGTCGTTTGAACCACGTCGAGTTTATTGAACATCCTCCTGAGTTAGCAACAAAAGGTCCATTCTTGTTTTGAAATAAATCAGATCCGCGAGCTGTGATCTCAGTTTTAAGATTTTGCAACATGATAGGTCGCTGTGTTGTTTGGTCAAATTTTAAAAAGCCAACAGCTTTTAAAAATTTGATAAATGTTGGCTTTTTAAAATCAAGAAATGAAAATACAGCAGGAGTAGGAAGATCTTCAACCATTTCTTTATTTTTATCGTCACTGTCATTATTAGGATCCAGATCGCGGGTATCTTCACATCCTTGGTCCATTGAGTCTTCTTCATTTTCCACAAACAATTGATAAATGCCTTTATCTATACTCTCATCTTCAGATTCTGATTCAGTATGTTTCAGTATGCTGTCATCTTCAGATTCTGATTCAGTTTCTGCATCAACTGTTTTCGCTTTCTTTGAATATAGAAACTTGCTCATTAACTCTTTGTATTTCAATGCCTCTTTCTCATCATTTTCTTGTTTTTTTCGACGCTGAGCCCCAGTTAGTTTGTGTTTTGACATTTCTGAATTCGAAAAATAGTATTGTGATGATTAGGATTAGTTTCTCTACTAAAATATTATAAAATTATATTTTGTAGATTTTAAAATCGTTGTAAATTAAAGGCTGAATTCTCGGAGTCGAACTCGTTTACATTTATCATACATTCTTGTGGTCTTAACTGTTTTAAACAATATATATATATATATATATATATATATATATATATATATATATATATATATATATATATATATATATATATATATATATATATATATATATATATATATATATATATATATATATATATATTCTATGTATAGAAGATGCGTTCGACTCCGAGAATTCCGCCTTTAATCTTTTAGTGACGTTTAATGTTTGGACGTGAACGATAATGCCGTATAACGATTTAAGTGTTGAAATTTTGTCATTTTAGAATATGCAAACTCTCAAAATTGTATAACTCAGTTTTAATACGATATTAACACTTACCTTTCGCATTGATAATTTTAGTTTAGCTGAAATGTTTATATTCCATATTGATTTATATTTCAATATTTATATTAAAAACTCATAAGTTTCACCGTAATTTTAGGTTAAGTTTGTATTACTAGTACATATATTTGCAATGCTAGCTCAAACGTGTTCGAGTTCGAACGTTCGAACTTTAAGCCAAAATTTCAACGTTCAGGTTCGAGCTTTTTTCTCTTAAAAGTTCGAACTTTCAGAAAAAATGGCCTTTACTGTCATTTCGATTAATACAGCTGAAATATAAATAAAAATCAGTGTTTTAAAATTTGTTACATTTTTTGAAAACAACATTCTTTCGTTTTTGATTAATTTGTAGCTATTTAAATTTTAGAAAAACAATGTTTGTCTGACCACTCTAAAAATAAAAACAGAATAACGTCACGTGTAAAACCATTGCAATTCAGAATGTGTCAAATTACAATATTTCTAGGGGTTATATATACCCTCGTTATTCAAGTAATATAAAAAACTAGGTTGGTTTTTTTGGGTTTTTTATATTACTTGAATAACGAGGGTATATATAACCCCTAGAAATATTGTAATTTGTTATAAGAAAGAGGATAAGTTTACATACTATACCAGATGTTTCAACTTAATTAAAGTTTATAAAAGCTTATCTAAGATGTTAACTTTTAAAAATTAGAATGTGTCAGTTTTATTCCCGTTAAAAATTAAATGAACAGTAACCGTTTGACCACTGTTTACTTACTTTTTGAAAAAAATAAAAATTAAATAAAAAGTAAAAATAAAACATGGCTACTTTTAAAGACGTCAGCACATTCTGAAGATCTGAGTTTTGGGAATATTTTAAATTTTCTTGCAGTTGCTTGTTACTGGTGGTTCGGGTTCTGGCTGACTGGCTCTTGTTTTTGAACTTGCTCTTTAATTCAGCCGTGTTACTGTTAGTCACTGAGCAGTTATTGTCTCTGGATCTGAGTTGTGAATTCATTTACTTTTTCGTTTTTTTTTCGTTGCGTTTTTTTTTCAAAATAAAACACTATTTTCTAATGGAAAAAGAAAAAATATTTTATTCAAAGTATTTGCCATTGCTTTCTACATATTTTGACCACCTTTCTGGCAATTTGTGGATACCACGCCAATAAAACTGATCGTTTTTTGAGGCAAACCATTCGGAGACCCATTTTTCGACTTCTTCGTAGGAATTGAAGTGTTGCTCATTCAATGTCTGTTCTATCGATGAAAACAAATGGTTGTCGGAAAGAGCCAAGTCTGGTGAATACGGCGGGTGAGGTAACTCTTCCCAGCCAAGTGATGTTATTGTTTCCTTGACCGCTTTTGCTGTATGACTTGGAGCATTATCATGCAACAAAATTACCTTTCCGTGTCTTCTGGCCCATTCTGATCGTTTTTCAATCAATGCATGGTTCAAATTGATCATTTGTTGTAGGTAGCGTTGCGCATCAACAGTTTTGTCAGGTTTTAGAAGTTCATGATACACCACTCCCTTCTGGTCCCACCAAACACAGAGCATTGTCTTTTTTCCGAACCGATCAGGCTTTGCAGTCAATGTTGATGCTTCTCCTGGATTTACTCATGATCTTTTTTCGTTTGGGATTCTTAAAATAAATCCATTTTTCATCACCAGTTACAATTCGATGCAATACTGACTTTCTTTCGTGTCGTAACAGTAACATTTTACACATGTGGTTTTTCGCTTTTCCATCTGCCTGTCATTCAATTAATGTGGCACCCATTTCCTGCACTTTTGGATCTTTCCCATAGCTTTTAAACGGTCACAAATTGCTGGTTGTGAAACATTTAACATTTTTGCTATTTGTTTTTGACTTAAAGTGTCATCTTCGTTCAGTATTGCTTGCAATTCTGTGTCTTCAAACTTTTTTGGTGGTCTTCCACGTTCTTCATTTCACACATCAAAATTATTATCTCTGAACCGTTGAAACCATCTTTTGCATGTTGCTTCCGATAGAGCATGATTACCATAAGCTTCGACGCGATTGGTGATCATGCTCTATCGAAACAAAAAATTAGTGTTTTCCGCAAATCATCTTTTTCTGGTACGAAATTCGACATTTTTAACACGATTAAAAAATATGATGTTGTTTATAAAATGACTTGATGTTTAATAAATATGTTTTACAGATGTCATAGCAACAAAACTAAAAAAAAAATTAAGGCCCGTTCACAACAAATGTTCTCTATCGATACATTTGTAACTTGACGCTCACTTCATGCTTATAGATCTGGTATATGAGCTCAATATGCCGTTACAATGGAAAAATAACAAATGTGCAGGGGAAGATTGGTTCAGCAGTTTCATGAAACGTCATCCGGAATTCTCAATAAGATGCGCCCAACCTACTAGCTTAGCAAGGCCTACAAGCTTCAATGAAGCAAATGTGAATTTATTCTTTGAAAATTATGAAAAGGTTCTAGACAAACAAATTTGAACCAAAAGAAATATACAATGTAGATGAAACCGGTTCTAGACAAACAAATTTGAACCAAAAGAAATATACAATGTAGATGAAACCGGTGTCACGACAGTACAGAAACCATTTTAAATTGTGACGAAAAGAGGATCTTGCAAGGGAATGCAGGAAGATGAATTCCTGATATTTTTGAAGCACTTTCAAAAGTACATCATCAAAAGACAGAAAATTTCTCCTCCTTTTAGATAATCATTCGTCACATATTTCAATTCGGGCATTGGATTATTGTAGTGAAAATTGAATAGTAGTTATCTTTCCCACCACATTGCTCACACAAGTTGCTGCCTATGGACCGTTCAGTATATGGCCCATTCAAAAAAGCTGTTTACTCCACCAGTTATGCTTGGATGCGAAATAATCCAGGTAAAACCATGACCATACATAACATACCATCTATTGTTCAAACGGCTTTACCAATAGCATTCACGTCTACTAATATTCAAGCTGGGTTTAGGTGTACCGGTATTTATCCATATAATAGAAGTTTTTACAGATTTAGATTTTGCGCCATCATTTGTTACGGACAGATCAATGCCAAAAGATAGACCAATTCTAGCAAACAGACCAGTTACAGAAGACAGTCCATTGATAAACGATAGATAAATATTAGAAGTGACACCATTGTCAGAAAACAGGCTACAAAGTTTTGCAGAAGATCCAATACCATCCACGTCAACAGTTTTTAATTCTGAAAGCGTTCGCCCATTCTTGAAAGCTCCACTTAGAAAGGAAAGCACAAGAGGAAAAAAGAAAAGAAAGTCGGCTGTGTACACAGATACACCCATAAAAGAAAAAATCAGAATAGAAAACTGTGAAAAGGTCGAGAAAATGGATAAAAACAAAACAAAACATGCAGCTAAAAAAAGAAAATTAAGAAAAAATATAGACAGCGATGACGATAGGGAAGAATGTTTATGCTTAATTTGTTTGACGCATTTCTATAAAAGTAAACCTAACGAAAAGTGGGTTCAGTGCATGGACTGCAAAAATTGGGCACATGAGAATTGTGCACATCAAACCGATTATTATGTTTGCAAAAATTGTGAATCTGAATAAAAGTTTGTTACTTTATGTAATTTTGATGAGAAGTTCCTAAATATTTTTTACCTTACTATTGTGATTTATTTTTGTTTATTTAGTAAGTAATGTAGTAGAGCCAATTTCAATCTTAATCTTTATTCTTAAATTATAGGTTTCGATGTCGTTTTTTGTTTTTGTGATTGACTGTATATTTTCTTTATAGACATTTTTTGACATTTTTCTAGATATTATTTTTCATTTGAAAATGTCATATTCTAAATGTCATAAGTGAGAATCACAGTTTATTTAATTAATATTCTAAAATTGTTATATTACGGTTTATGATTTAACTTGAAATATGAATTAAATGATAAATATATGATTAAAAAACACCTTTTTGGTTTTTTAAGTATTTTAATAAGAACTTTGATAAAAATTTTAAACTTATTGGATGACAGGTGAACGTCGTTTAATATGTTGAAAATAATTCATCCAATGACAGTTACAAGTCATTTAATAAACTATAAATACTACTTGGGCAGAAACCAACAGGCAGTTACCCATCGATAAATATGTTGGCACATATCAAACAAATACTGTTTGACAGCTACTTTAAAGGAATTTTTTATTTCCTCTTTAAGGATCAAATTCTGTAGTCGCGGTCCTCAGGATAAGTTTAAAAAGTCAACTTTTTAAAATAAAATCTTCGGAATTTTAAAGTTGTGAAAAGAGTACTTTCTTGGATATTTGTGATCGAATGATGAGAAATTGCTTCTTAAAGCATTTTGGTAGCAATTCGTTTTGCGATTAAGACATAAATACTAAACTGCGGAAGAAGTTTTTTTTTATAAATATTAGGAACTCTAATTTCCCTGAATAATGGTTTGACGTGGGTACATCTTTTATCATTGCATACTATTCGACACGCTTGCTCTTTTAGTGCTGAAGAGGTTGTTGCGTTCATTTTATGCATGATGTCTATTGACTTGAAGATTTTATTTTTGATGTGCAAAATATGACTCTTCTAATTAAGATTTTCTTGAAAAGTTAATCCCAGGGTTTTCATGTATGATTTTCATATGTGAAAAAATATATATTTCTTATATGTGTGTTTCTTTCTATATTAACGTTGTTATTAATAGTTCACTGTTGATAAAAATACAACTTCTTTGGTAAATTATTGAAACACACTATTTCTCATCAGAAACTAACCCCTAAAATTTTACATTAATTATAAAAAGCCGCTTTATTTAGTAAACATTTTTTAGTAAACTGTAAGGTAATTCTTATGCAAATTTGAAAACACTACTTTGTAACCATACTATATTAGTTCAATGCACGTTTCGGAAGCTTCCGTAAACGTTGTCTTAAAAATGTCGTAAATATATCCGTAATCCAACTCTAATCTCAAATAAAAAACTATGCTTATTAATACAAAACCTGGTAAAAAAACACCCGTAAAAAAGTGTAGCAACAAAGCATCTTGCGTAGGGGTATGTCGTTCGGGAAACATTTTTTTTTGTTGATAATATTATTTTAAAACTTAAATAATAAGTTTTACAAATGGCAACAACATTAGCATGTAAATCTGATCATGGTTTTTTTTGAGTCCACTAATTTTTTGAGTCCACAACATTTGACCTTAAAAAGGATATCACTTCTGCTACAGCATGGGGCTCTCAGTGGCTGTTGAACTTTAACTCAATTTTTTCAGCTGATTGTTATCGCAACAATTGAGATCTTCTTATATTTATGAAGGCAATGTACTTGATGAGTCATCTACCCTTCGTCTTCTAGGATTAACTCTCATTTATGGTCTTTTTTGGAAACCATATATCAAATCCATTGCAAAAATAGTACCTACTGAGGTAGCATCTCTTTATCGTGCTCGCGATTCCTTTAACTCCGTATTCTTTTCTTTATCTCTATGAATCTCAAGTCTGCCCTTGCATAGAATACTGTTACCATATATGGAGCGTATCTTCAAATGATGCCCAATTTCTTTTAGACTAGGTGCAAAAATACATTGTAAACATAGTTGGACCTGCTTTTGATGCCAACCTTCAACAAGTGTTATATTGTCGTAATGTTGTATCTCTTTTTCTTTTTTTAAATACTATAATGGGCGCTGCTCTAAAGAGCTAGCGTCTTTCGTGCCATCTACTAAAATTCATTCTTGTGTTATTCGACATTTAATTAAGTCTTATCCATTTACTGTGATTGTTCCTAAGTGCTACAAAAATTTTTTAAACGTCTAGTTTTTTTTTTGAAGATCAGTTCTTTGGAATTCGCTCCATTTATCATATTCTCCTGATTCATATAATTTGCGATCTTTCAAATTGTCTATTAATCGTTATCTTGCTTTATAATCTATTTTAACTATTGCAAAATAGACTTCTGGTATACTATTTAAATTGATACTAGACTCCATTAACTCCTTTCAAAGTTTTCAATGGAATTAATCTTACATACTACATCTTTGTCGTGTCATAGGTAAAAGCATCTTGTATGTAGTACCATGATAAGATGAGTCTGAATAAGAAGTAAGAGATAAAAGACTTAGAGAGATCATTGCATGGTCCGAATCACCTAAAGGAAAACAAGGAGAAACTTAACAAAAGTTAGGGTCAGAAATAAAAAACAAATCAAGAAGTGAAGGTAAGTGATTACGCTTGTCAGAAAAACGAGTCTAATATTTATCTATCTGATTAAGAGATTAAGAAATACAAAAGTTATAAGCTTTAGTGCCAGCAGTGCCAGTGATATTAGATAATTTCAAAATATTGTTGATTTGTAGAATATTGTATTAAAATACAAAGTTTTCGGAGTTATATGATTTGCAACGTTTAATATTATTCCATTAATTTTGAATGTGAAAAGTTTTAATTCCCTTACTTTTATAAATAGCTCAGAATCTCTTTTTTTTAATTTTGTAAAAATATGGTTCGCATCCCGTAATTTAAAAAAGGATTTGCATGCGTCGGTGCTTATTTTATATTTGTATTGAGACAGGTTGAAAAGTTTATAAGGTATTTTCAGCGCCAGTTTAATAAATATATAAAGTGACGGTACCAGTAATTTACCGTTTAAGAAAAAAAATTCCGTATGCCATATCTTTAAGATAGTTTACCAATTATTTGTTCTTAATAGTTCAAATATCTTACCATACTATCTTCTAGCATTCTGTGAAGCAATATTTTTTATAAGCAATATGTTTTAGTAGGTGTTTTTTTTAAATCATAGTTTTAAGTTTCATAGTATAACTTCTCAGAGTTAATTAACTCTGAGAAGTTATACTATGAAGCTTAAAATTTTCCGATTAATATAAGTCTAGTTGAAAATAGTACAAAAAATATTTAATCAACTTGTTACTCCCACGTTTGGGGCAGGGAGGGCGGATTAAATTTAGGGGCTTTTTTATTTCTAGGCTCCAATCAGCGTAATTTTTGGCAAAGCATCCTTATTTGACATAAGTATAAACATTTAAATGTTTTGAGTTTGCTCCATGTCTGGAAGTTATATATCTCGAAGACTAAAAAAGTGCTGGCGCCACCCCTTGCTCTTTTTCCCAAATGAGCAAAAAACATCTGACAAGAAGCGAGAGAATTGCAGAGGTGTAGTGCAAACCTGTAATCAAAGAACCTTGTCAAAGTTATAATATATTATTAAAGGATTATTTGTTATTGATTTTTTAACTAAAATGTTGAAGTCTTGTAATATGTAACATAAAAACTAATAAACATTGTATTATCAACTATACTTTTGGTTTAAATACTAATTTAAGAAACAAAAACATTAAAAAATTTTAAAAAATATTATGAAAATTTTGTTAAAAGCTGTCTAATGTTTGTCGCGTTTACGTATGTACAACCAAATGATAGGAAACTATTTTCCCGCTTTTTATAAAATCGTTTTACCATAGTAGGGCTTATTTTAACGTTTTTTCTTCAAAATGGTCAACCACTGGCATATTTTTTTTTTAATTGACATTTTAGTTTATAAATGTTCCTTTTGAAAAGGAGAACTTTTTGTTTGTCCCTATTTAAGAGTGATCTACTACTGTATTAAATGCCTAATAAACCAATTTTTTTTTAAAAAAAGCAATCAAAATATCTCTAATGAAAGAAAAAAAAAAGATAACATCAAGACAATCAAACCGGGAGCATATCGTTAGATGGTCTTAAAAAGACATTTTGTTTTTAATGAAATAAAGCATGTTCTGTTCCGTATAATAGTTTACCAGTTTCATGTCCTTGACACCAAAAAAGCAACAACAACAAAAATGCGCGTGCGATTTCTCTTTAGATAAAATATACTTTTTATAAATATTCAAACGAGTATTGATTATTATTTTTAATAATGAATTAGTAAATATATATGTTATGAATTCCAAAAATAGTCATAACAAAAATAAACAAAACATCAAAACGGAAGAGTTTACAGGTTATAAATACAATCATATAAACATTTTTATAATATTTGTTTTATAACATTAAACCGTTGTTTAATGTTATAACACATTTATAAATTTATATAAGAACTGTGGTTCTTATATATATTTATAAATGTGTGTATAGATACAGATTAAACTACTTTCCAAACGTAAATAACTTCGTTGCAGCTATATATATTTTTTACAAATTGCTTTTACCATCTGATTTATTATTTGACTTAATTCTAATTTAAATTTAAATTCTTTATATGAATATACTTTTGAAAGTGAACTAAATTAAATAAATTTTGGAATTCAAACACAAATAACTAGACAAGCAACTGTGATTTAAATAATTTTTTTTTTCAATTAAATACGTTATCATTTTTTTTTATTAATAAAAATAAAATGCACTAAAAAAAATATTTGGAGTCTTAAGTTTAATTTATGTTTTAGTTATTTATTTATTTATTTTTTTAATAAAAATGATTTGCTTTTAACAAAACGATTTTTTTTACAAAAATGATTTTTCTTTTAAGGAAAGTTAAATTGTAATAACAACTTATTAGTAATGGATATCGCATTTTTATTGTAATAAAAAAATTCTGAAAATAGCTGTGAGACTTAAGACTCCAAATATTTTTTTTAGTGCATTTTATTTTTATTAATTATATAAAAAAATTATAACACATTTAATTTAAAAATTTTTTTACAAGCAGAAATCACAGTTGCTTGTCTAGTTATTTGTGTTTGAATTCCAAAATTTATTTAATTTAGTTCACTTTTAAAAGTATATTCATATAAAAAGTTTAATTTTAAATCAGAATTAAGTCAAATAATAAATCAGATGGTATTAGCAATTTGTAAAAAATAACTTTATTTTTTATGTATTTACTGTTATATTTGTTTGTTTTCATACATTTTTTAAAATTTACAATAATGTTTAACTATATCTTATTGTTAGATTTCAAGCCATGTTTATAATAAATAATATTTATGAGTTTACAGCAGCATTAATTTAGCATTATTAATTTAGTCAAGTTTTAATACCTGTGATGAAGTTCTTTAAGTGTGACAAAAATATAAACTTTTTTTGAAAACTAGTTTATTGACTTAAAATTGAATTTCAATTTTCAGTTATGCCTTCAAAGAATGACAGTCTATCAAACCAAAATCCATTTAGAGTTCCAAATGACAAAGAAATGGTCAAGTTTCAAGAAGAAGAAAAAAAGAAAAAAAAACAGGTATATATTAGATGTGTAATATGGTTTATTTCATTGTAATTTATTTTTAATAGAAAATGTAGAAACATTTTTCATTTTTAAAATTTTTATGAGTTTAATTTTTCTGAGTTCCATATCCATGGTTTCCCTAATAGTACCTCTCTCAACTTGTTTCTTGACACAGCTTCTTGTTTGTCAATTGTGTTTTGGAGTTGAAAACTGCAAAACACAATTCACAAAAGTTTTAAATGTAATTAAAAAAAAAAAAAATGGATGTTCTCCTTAACTGTTGTAGTTCCATCTTGGGGAGTTAAATGCAGTAATAATTAAAAAATTTAAATGTATAATGGTAAGCTATGACTAGTATGGATGTCTAATACACATGTCTACACCCTTGCAAGTTGGTATATATTAAAGAAAATTGATGAGTAAACTTGCCATCGTAAGTTTAGTTGGACCTAAAGTAGGTTTAACTAATTTTACAATGCATTTTTGGACCTTGTTTAATAGGAAAAATGTATAGTTAGAAGAACCAACCCAGAAGGGAAACAGTATTTCATTTAAAGGTGGGTAAAAGATTTATAGAGGTATAGAATGAAATCAGGAGTAAGAATATTGCAAGTATGGTAGAGAAAAGGAACCTTAACAGATGCTAGCTTTGTAATCAATTAGATATATGTTTTTTATGAGAGATCAGTAGTGATAGATATTCCAAGAAAACATAAATTAGAGTATTCATTAAGAGTGTTCCCACTCACTAATAAAGAAAATATTATCATTATTCCAATAATGATAGCAGTAAATTTTTATATGATATCATCAGTGTATGATATCATCAATTGTATGAAATCATCAATTAAAACATTTAAGCAAGGTTTGCGCTTTTGTGGTTTTTAAAAAAACAATAGAATTTAATAATTTTAATATTTAATTATAATAGTTTTTACTTAAAAAGCTCCTGGAACAGTACACAGTACGTATATGATTTTACTCAAAGAGGTTCTAATTTTGTCAACTTTAAACACAAAATAATTTATAAGCAATTTTTTTTACAATATGTGGTAAATGTTAGTCTTTACTATATATACATACTTTTTGAGGGTTGTCTTTAATTATTAAAATCTCAAGATCAAGTTTTATTAAAAGATTTTAAAGTAGTTTATATTATTAAATGTTTAATTATATATTTAAAATAATTTTTAAATAAATATTTTCATAAAAAAAGCAAAATGCATTCTTGCACTATAAAAAGGTACCCAAACAATGTTCATATTTGTTCTGGACAGAGGCAATTCTTTAAAATATAGAATCCCCCCCCCCCCCAGCATATTTTATTCTCTTAAAAAAATGAGGGGAAGGGGGGTGATGAATCCTTAAAAAGTACCAACTGTTTCCATAAAAATTTTTTTGATGGAAGCAGTCTGATTAATCTTTTCAAAGCCCCCATCAACAGTGTCTATTCTACCTAAGTAATATTCATTCCCTTTATAAAAGTTAATCTAACCAATAGTTAAACAAACTATATTTAGTCAATTACAATTTGGGTTGGCATTGCTGACCCTAATTCCGAGGGATGAGTATATATATAGTCTTCTTTGTTAAAAATAAGATTGTGTGTGTGTATATATATATATATATATATATATATATATATATATATATATATATATATATATATATATATATATATATATATATATATATATATATATATATATATATATATATATGTATATATATATAGTACAGCATAGAGTAATTACATACTAAAACAAATAAGAATATTCTAATGTTTTATTATATTTTTTATATTTCTTGTTTATTCTCATATTCTCATAGAGCATGTGAAAATGAATGTCCCACACTAGTTCCATTCTTGTAAGGCATAAATAACATTCATAACACAAATAGCATTCACAACACAACATCATTGTCTTATGTTTGCTTTCTCAAAATTTAGTTGTTTTTAATTTAAATAAGGAGGCAATTGTTTATGGCTTGATTTATTAATGGTCAAAGAAAAATAAAACTACCAATCATTTTTTTTTTAATTTTGAGTTTAACAAAATAATTGCCTACTACTCATAAACTAGTTTATCATTTCTATAATCTTAGTGATTATGACTTTCATTCTATGATAATCTAAAACATTAATGATTAAATCAATTTCAAAACTAAAAAAAGTTGTCTTTTCATAAATTTGTTATGTAAAGTAATAATAAAAAATTTCCTTAAATAATTTTGCCTAAAGGCTTGTTTATGGTTTATCCGGCAATACATATATATTTAGTTATAAGTACTTTGTATGCAATTACAAGTTCGTTAGGCACTTCTGTATATTAGCACTTTTGTAACAAGATTAAAAAAAAAATTATTGATTTGAAACTATAAATAAACAAAATAGTTGAATGTAAAAAGAACATAAAAAAGTAACTTAAATTAAATTTGATAAAAGGAATATTCTTATTTTTAACATAGTTTGGAAAAGTTAAAAAAAAACAAATTGTAAAACGTTTTGAAGTTTTTTAAAAATTTAAGTTTAATAATAGTAAATTTAAATTTATTATTATTTAACTTTAAATTTAATTTAAATATAATAAAATAAATTTAAATTAAAAATTTTTCTGTTAATTTTTTTTTTTTTTTGATAAAAAAAATCTGAAAAAAAACAAAATTATTTCACGACTGCAGTGAAAATGTTTTATACAATAATTACTGCTTAATGTTTTCCTCATAAACTATTTCAAAAGAATTTTTTATTGGAATATTTAAATATTTTGTTAAAAAGTTTTGGCCCAACTTAAATGGCTTAACACATAGGTATCGTTAATGGATTAACGTAATGTATCGTAAACTCAACAAAACATATCTTAAATAAACTTAAACAACAAAACATATCTTAAATGAACTAATTAAAATTGAATAAAAACTTAATGCATAAGTATAGTAAATATCTTAATGCGTAGGTAATCACCATTTTGTACATAAAATGCTAACAGCGTAATGCTTCTTAACAAGGTTTGTATATATTTATATATGCAGGTCTTGAATATACAAAAATATGACAAGTGATTCTAAAAGAAATCAGTGAAAACAGGTTTTTTTTTAAAGATTTTGGCTTATTTTTTAATTTTAATATAGTTGCCGTGCAGAGAAAAGCATTTTGACATAAAAAACTTAGGTTCCCTTGATTCACTCAGATTTAGTTTAACATTTTTTTGAATAAACCCACAGAATCTAGATGCAGTAATAATTTACTTCTAATGTTTTTTTTTTTGTAGATGCAGGAACAATTTAATTCTAATGATTGTTGAAAAAATATTCACACTTAATTAAATTATAGTGTTTTTTTTTACTAAATTTAAAATATAGTTTAAAAATAAGTTATGCTAGTAAATAATTATGCATTAAAAAACCATTTCATATTTTGTTTTTACATTTGTACATTGTTTTTTTTTTTTTCTAAGAAAGTCATCGTTTATAAAACAAAATCATTTTTTTTTAGTAATGTTTGTTATTAAAAATGCATGCTTATATAATTTACATAATAAAAAGTTAAAAAATTATACACAACTGTCAATGGTACTTTAAACAAAATTAATCACAGTAAATTGTTGATTTATTTAAATGTGTTTCCTTAATATAAAAATATTAGTTTCAATGTAAATGGATATAAAAACATTCCTTAATATAAAAATATTAGTTTCAATGTAAATGGATATAAAACGTTAGAAGTTTCAATGTCATTTATTTCATATATTGTCATATAATTCAGAATTTTTTTCATTCAGCAAGTTTTTTAAATGTTTCTTGAAACGGCCACATTCAAATTGTTGAAGCAAAATATTATTTGCCTAAACATATAAGGTGTGCAATTGCACACTTTCCTGTGAAAGCCTGATATATGCATATATATCAGGCTGGCAATTTATGTACACATTGAGGTATTTAATGGGTAATTCTGTATCAAATCACCCAAAATTATGGAAATTTTGGCTGTTATATGTTAAAAAGAAAAGTTAACACATTAAAATTTCAGCTAAAAATGTTGATCGGTTGACAAGATACTGCAATTTTAATTTCGACCTGGTTTCCTAAATTGACCCGTATTTCATAACATTCTGAAAAAATAGTTTTTTTAAAAAAATAAAAAATAAAAAATGTAAAAATATGAAAATAAACATATATAATGTTTTTTTGATGCTGACTTTAATGAATGAACTTCAAATGCTGAATTAATAAAAGAACACACTTTAAAGTTAATAAAACTAGTTTCTATTAACCAACTTTGGGGCCCAATTTCTCAAAAAAACCCCGTCAATTTTTTTTTTTTTTTTGCTGTTAATATTTTCAGCTGCTTATAATCTTATTAGGCACAAAAAATCTAACTGGAAAAATAACTGAAACATTCTTTAAAAACTTTAATTTCAAAAACTTTAATTTCAAAGATATATATATATATATATATATATATATATATATGTATATATATATATATATATATATATATATATATATATATATATATATATATATATTTAAAAAAACTTGCAAATAGAAAAATATTTGTAAAATATTAAGTTTAGTTTATAGACTCCTTAGAAGAAAAAAACAAATCAGTTTTGTTATATTTAAGGAAGTCTTAATTAAATGATAACTTAGTTAAATTTTTTTTTTTTGAAAAAAAAAATCTGAAAAAAAAACAAAATTATTTCACGACTGCAGTGAAAATGTTTTATACAATAATTACTGCTTAATGTTTTCCACATAAACTATTTCAAAAGAATTTTTTATTGGAATATTTAAATATTTTGTTAAAAAGTTTTGGCCCAACTTAAATGGCTTATCACATAGGTATCGTTAATGGATTAATGTAATGTATCATAAACTCAACAAAACATATCTTAAATGAACTTAAACAACAAAACATATCTTAAATGAACTTAAACAACAAAACATATCTTAAATGAACTTAAACAACAAAACATATCTTAAATGAACTAATTAAAATTGAATAAAAACTTAATGCATAAGTATACTAAATATCTTAATGCATAGGTAATCACTATTTTGTACATAAAATGCTAACAGCATAATGCTTCTTAACAAGGTTTGCATATATGTATATATGCAGGTCTTATTAGGCACAAAAAATCTAACTGGAAAAATAACTGAAACATATTGAACTTTAATTTCAAAGATATATATATATATATATATATATATATATATATATATATATATATATATATATATATATATATATATATATATATATTTAAAAAAACTTGCAAATAGAAAAATATTTGTAAAATATTAAGTTTAGTTTATAAACTCCTTAGAAGAAAAAAACAAATCAGTTTTGTTATATTTAAGGAAGTCTTAATTAAATGATAACTTAGTTAAATTTTTTTTTTTTGAAAAAAAAATCTGAAAAAAAAACAAAATTATTTCACGACTGCAGTGAAAATGTTTTATACAATAATTACTGCTTAATGTTTTCCACATAAACTATTTCAAAAGAATTTTTTATTGGAATATTTAAATATTTTGTTAAAAAGTTTTGGCCCAACTTAAATGGCTTAACACATAGGTATCGTTAATGGATTAACGTAATGTTAATGGAATAACGTAATTATTTGATCTTAACAACTGAAAAAAAAACATCCTCTTTTGTTTTTATATAAAAACTGACTAAATGTGATATTGAAGTGCATTTGTTTTTAAATTTAAACAAATTAACAATTTGATACATTTAGTATATATATAAATATATCTATAAAGGAAATTAACAATATCTATCAGTGTAAAATATTATACAACAGAAGGATTCTGAAAAGGTTTTAATTATTTCTATATTAAAAACTTTTTTTTTCAACTGAAAAGTAAGTAGGAAAGAAGAATTCTCTTTTTTTATGAAATACATTCATACTAAGTAATTTATCTAAAGATGTGTTCTATTGGCTTAATGATGAAATGGTAAGTAACGCAATGATGAAATCGTAAGTTACTTAATGACGAAAGTAGCGTAAGTAATGAAATGGTAAGTTAATGACAATGACAATTAATGACACTTAGACCAAAGTGTTGCATTTTGACACACGTTCTGTTTGTGTTTGTTCTCATCACCAAAATGCCATATTTCTAGTGGATGCCTTAAATATTGGACTATAGTATAAGGGTTTACTTTCGAAAACTGTTTGCTCAGTAGAAAACAAAGTATGCATGCTTGCGCAGTATGATAATTGTCCTGGTAAAGAACCCTTCACTAAATATTTGCATGAAATATTTGGAGAATATGAAGATGATTTTGAGATACACTTTAAGTAATGGCAAACTACTGATTGTGCAATACTATTGAGTTTAACAGCAGATGTTCCGATGTTTGTTGAACTATTAGTATCTTGCTTTGTAAAGCTACAAGATCATTCACAATCACAATACCTTAACCAACTAAAAAAAAAAAATGGATAAATCAAACACCATTATTGGCAACTTTGTTGAAAATTATGCTTTTGCAGTCCAAGATGAAATACAAAGCTATCATTGGAACACCCAACAATGTTTTTTACATCCATTAGTGATATACTATAAAGATGATAAAGGTGTACTCAAACATATTTCTTACTGCTTTATATCTGACAACATTACACATGGTGTAACTTATGTGTACAAAATATTCCAACTAATCATACCAATATTAAAAGCAAGATTTTCCTATTTGTCTAAATTATATTTATTCACTGATGGTTGTGCAGGACAGTACAAAAATTGTAAAAGCTTTTACAATCTATGCTAACTAGATAGCGAATTTGCCCTTAATGTTAAATGGAACTTTATTGCTGCATCGCACGGAAAGTCACCATGCAATAGGATTGGCGGTATTGTAAAAAGGTTAACAGCGCAAGAAAGTTTAAAAAGACCATACAGATACCAAATTCTCACATCAGAAGCTATGTATGAGAAAATCAAGGTTGTTAACTTTATTTACATAAAGCGAATGGACTTACAATTGCAACATTAATAGCAAAAAGAAAGATACACTGGTGTAACAACTCTACCTGGTACTTGTAGCTTTCATCAGTTTATACATCTTGGAGATAACAGGGTTGGGGCAAAGAGGTAGAAGATATATTTCAACCTGATACTGTCACTTTAGGAGGTTATGTAGCTGTAGTCTATGATGATAAGTGGTGGATTGGGATTGTAACCAAAACCAACCTAGAAAAGGTTGATGCTAAACTTATTTTTTTCCACCCAGAAGGTCCATCAATCTATTTTAGTTGGTCTGAAAGAGACGGCTACTGTTTTATTCCCAACATCAACATATTGAAAAAGCTATCTGTTCCACAAGCTTGTACTAGTTCCGGTAGAAACTATGTGTTTGAAAATGCTGAAATAAAAGAAGTACAAGTAAAATAGCAATAATATTGTGAACTATTACAAACACAGTTAAAATAACCTACATCTTTCATACCTTTAAAAAAATCTTGTATATTTAAGTAACTTTTTAAATTACAATGAACTTGTTATTTTATTTACAAATTTGGGAATTTCTTAAAAAAGTGATATATCTTTGAAATTAAAGTTCTATATGTTTCAATTTTTTTTCCAATTAAATTTTTTGTGTCTAGTAAGATTATAAACAGCTGAAAATAATAACAGCAAAAAAAAAAAAAAAAAAAAAAGTTGGGGTTGATATTTTACCCCAAAGTTGGTAAGTCGGTTTATAGAAACTAGATGTTTTATTAACTTTTAAGCATGTTCCTTTAATATTTCAGCATTTTAAGTACATTTATTGAGTTCAGCATTAAATTTATATTTTGCCATTTTTATTTCTTATTTTTTGAAGGAAAACTCTTAGAATGTTATGAAAACCAGGTCATTTTGGGAAACCAGGTCAGTACTAAAATTGCAGTATCTTGTCAACTGCTCAACATTTTTAGCTGAAATTTTGCATGCAATATCTTTTTATAATTAGGAATAATGTGTCAAAATATAACACAAAAAGAAGACACATGGTTCAATGGACTGGGTGATTTTATGTGGAATTACCCTTATCTAGGCCTAAAACGATTTCTGTTAAGCAACTTTTAATCATTTTTTTACATTTAAATTATTCTATAAGTAGTAAAAAAATAAATATTATGTGAAAAAATTTTTTTTACAAAAGTTTAAATGTTATATTGGATATAAGCGCTATTTACAAATGAAATAAATTCAGATAAAATTAAAAACAAAAAAATCTTAAGCTTTTTATCGAAATATATAACAATAGAAAATAATTTTCAATTTTGTTTTGTGTACAAAGTTATTAAACAAAACCTATAAGAAACCCGCAAAAGAAACATTTCTAATAAAAAAATTTTATTTATCATCTCGCAAGTACGAGAATATTTATTTATACAAGTTTTGATAGCAAAACAAAAAACAACTTAAATTGCTATTTAATAATAAAAATAAGATAACAAAAGACGCTTTTTGTGAAATAATCATGTGATATATAAATATACATAAAATATATAAATATATATATATATATATATATATATATATATATATATATATATATATATATATGTATATATATATATATATATATATATATATATATATATATATATATATATATATATATATATATATATGAATATATATATATATATATATATATAAAAATTAGTAAAAAACACTTATCTAACGTTTATCTTCTACTTTAAGTTTCACCATTGCCGGATCATCAGGAAGAGTTCGTAAGTTAAAATACACTAACATAATTTACATATATATATATATATATATATATATATATATATATATATATATATATATATATATATATATATATATATATATATATATATATATATATTTATATATATATATATATATATATATATATATATATTTATATATATATATACAGGTCTTGCGATGAAGCAGGTGCGATCGCGCGACGCTCGTGAAGCACGCCCGTAAATGGTATTTTTAACCTTCTAAGCATGGTAAACAATGCTTGCTCAACTTATAACGAGAGTATAAAATCATGCTTGTTCAAAAGTTTGGGATGAAAAAAATAATAAGCTTTTGTATGGTTTTTACATAAAATAATTGTAATTAAGTTTTTTAGGTAATGATAAAACTTGTTAATTTAACAGTAAATCTCCATCTTCCTTATACTTATATCCTTATACGAAGTACTTATATAAAATATAAGCATTACGCCATTCATTTTCTGCACATTTTTGTTTTGCTGTTTTGTCAGCATTTTTCCATTTTGCACTAACATAATAAATGAACAGTTTGAAGTTGTTACAGCTAATTCCAATAATGGAATGTTTACTATTTTAACCAAACGCGTGTGGAAACAATGTGAATATAAAAATATGCAAATGAAATATGCAAATGAAAATTAGGAAATAACTATAAGAAAGTTGAAGCTTCTGAATATTTTTAATTTTGTAAAAATGCCAAGTAAGACTTATTTGATTTATTTTTAATAATATTCCACACATCGGTTATAATAAAAATAAATTTTCATAATGGAGATTTTTCATTCAGTTTCGAAAATGAAAAAGAGGAAAGACCGCTGACAACAGTTGAGGGGAAAATCTGTTATTTAACTTACAACTAATAGTTTTGAAGAAGAATTTCAAATTATTCCTGTGTTTCAATCTACTAATTTTTTGACGATAAAAAAAAGCGTTATTTAAATAAGAAATTATAGAAAAATATATTAAATAATTATTAATTAATTCACAAAAAAAATTATTAAAAAAAAATCAAGAAATAGTATAAAAGAGAAAGGGCATCATGAGAAGATCCGCCTCAGATATGGCAACAGTGTTCCATACAAGGCTGGATTTGCAGAACCTTAGCAGATGCTAATTTTGTAACAGATTTGATATATGGTTTCCAAGAAAGATCAGAAGTAAAAGTTAACCCAAGAAGATGAAGAATGGATGACTCATCGAGTACATTATTGTTCATAAATATAGGAAGATCTAAATTGTTACGATAACGATTGGCTGAAAAAAGTTGAGTTTTATCTGAATTAAAGTTCACCAGCCACTGTGAGCCTCATGCTGTAGCAGAAGTGAGATCCTTTTCAAGCTCAAATGCCCCCTCCAAGCAATCAGAGAGTGTTGACTTTTATCATGACAAGAATAAATAGTAGTATCATCAGCAAACAATGTCACCTTAGATGTGAGAATATCTGGAAGATCGTTAATGTAAATTAAAAAGAGTATAGGGCCAAAGATTGAACCTTGAGGAACCCCTGAAGTTACAGAATAAGAAGGGTGCTGTCCATCGAGGACAACATTTATACTTTATACTTTATACAATTGGAAAGAAAGGACTCAATAATCTTAAAGGTATTACCAGATATACCGTAAGAAGAAAGCTTATGGAGAAGACCAGCATGCCAAACTTTATCAAAAGCTTTAGAAATGTCAAGAGCAATGACCTTAACCTCTCCACCTTTATCTAATGTTCAATAAAGTTTATCGGTTATTATTGTTAGCAAATTAACTGTAGAACGAGAAGATCGAAATCCATATTGATGATCAGAAAGTAATTTATTAGATTCAAGATGAGAGAATAAGTGCTTGTTAATTAAAGATTCAAAAACCTTGCTTATGATAGGAAGAAGACTAATGGGACAGTACTTAGATGAATCAGATTTTTGAAAATAGGGATGACAGATGCCGCTTTCCAACAGACTGCAAAACAAGACTCTGATAAGCTTTTATTGAATAGTTTTAAAAGTATAGGCGACAGCTCCGGAGAACACTTCTGCAAGACTATAACAGGTATGTTTTCCAGGCCACAAGCTGTAGAAGAGTCTAAGCAGGAAATCATTTTAGATACAGAAGCGGGAGTGATACGAATGTCAAGCAATGGATCAACCTATTTAATGGCTATATCAGGTAAAACACAACTAGTGGTATCTAGAGATGATATTGATAAAAAGTTCTTAGCAAACAATTCAGCTTTGTCTTTAGGTGAGGTGACAAAGTCAGAACCATACAAGAGAGGTGGAATTACAGGTTTGCCCTTATTGTTGATACTACTAAAGATTCTTCAGAAGTCACGAGAGCCTAATTTTTTGAGATGAAATACGAGATTTCATAACCTGAGAATAGCAGGCTTTGGCATTAGGCAAAACTTTTTTACAATGGTTTCTAGCAATAATAAACAGATGTCTTTTTTCTGGAGAATTGTTTTGCTGATAGAAATGAAAGTAACGGTTTCGATTGGCAATCACAGCAGCATAATGTGAGGAAAACCATAAAGGAGAGTGAGGCTTGACCTTGAATTGTCAAGAGGGAATAAAAGATTCCATGCCAACCTGAATCCACATAGTTATATAAGAAGCACATTTGTCAACAGGAAGATGAAAGGTTTCTACCCAAGGGCCATCACAAAGAAAATTACAGAAAAAATCCCAGTTAGCTTTAAGGTAGTTGTAAGAGGTATGATGATAGGGGGATTCAAATGATGAAGAAAAATGAGATAATAGTTTTAGAGAGATCAAACTGTGATCAGAAGCACCTTAGTGTGAATGTGGAGAAACTGAGCACTGACTGATTCGGGTTGTCTGAAAAGCGAATTAGAAAATTGACCATTTGAGTTAGGATTTGAGAAAGGCAAAAGTTGTGGGTTTTAATACCTGCAGAGTCACTGACATTAGAGCCAAGCCATTCAGTGTGATGAGCATTAAAGTCACCGACAACAACAATATTGGCTGATGGATAAAGAGAGAGGGCATGGTCAATATGATCAGAAATAACATCAAAAAGAGTGCAGTCTTGAGATGAAGGAGAGCAATATAGAACAAAGACAAAAGCGATAGAGTGAAGTGGTGCTAAATGAAAGCACAAAAAAAAATAGTTTGTGGATTCAAACCTAGTTTCACGACAAATGGGTGAATTCTTATGAATATTAATCCCCAGGCCAAACATGTGACTATTAGAGTCTTTACAAATTAAAGGAAGATAACCATCAACACTAAGATCACAAGATGAGACAACTGCACTTAAATTAGTCTCACAAAGAGCAAGTAGGTCTGGTGAGCTTTGCAAGAGATGAGACTCAACAGAAGAAAAGTTACTTCGAAGACCACGAATATTAGTGAATGATAAGTTTAGAGAATTTGGTGATGACGATGGTTTTTTGCGTTTTAAAGTTTGTGGTACTTTATTCATTTTTAAATTTGATAAAAAACTTGACTCAAAGCATAGATAGTACTCAGTATTCTGTTTAATAGCCCAAGCAATTACTATTAATAAACCCTAAGCCGTAACAGAGGGCTCCAAATGTGGCCTTAGCAATGCACACCAAAAGTACAAACAGGGACACCATCCATGCTCAACATGGCACTGTTAATACTTTGATATTTTTCAGCTGTTGATGGAATCAGCCTCTCTAAGAGCTACCACAGAGTTCAGGAAACCTGACCTACCTAATATCTCCTAATGAGGGTACAGCTCTTAAACTGAGTTTTAGAGCTGTAACCTCATTAGGAAATAATAAAATGAGTTGCCTAGTCATAAAAACAGAAACACAAGAAAAACCCATGCATTGAGTCAAGAAGATCTAGCATACAACATCCTAAACTGGAAACAATGTATTATAAATATATCTGCGCCAGCCTAATAGATGAAGAAGGGGTGCGAGGCTGGTCAACAGACAGAATCTGTTTACTTTTTCTTGTAGGAGGCCTTCTACAAGACAGTAGCTGGATCATTTAACATCTGCCCAAGATAAGAATTTTTATCGAGACACTATCTCTAGCCTTTACTCAACCAAGAGCCCTAAGGCAGGGGGTGTTTTATGTCGGAGTTGGCATCTCCTAGTCTTTGCCTAAAACAAGGTAGCTTGACATGAAGCAGATTGTACTGGGTTACATGTTAAAGGTAACAGGATGACCTGACCTGACAATATTATTAGATTTTTTCGTTATGACCGTAACAGTTATGACAGTCAAGACAAAAAAAATGTAAAAATACTTGTTAAAGCTCTAGTAAAAACTATAAAACTCAGTATATAATATTGATATGTACTAAATACGCACACCAAATGATTTTTTCTTTATCATGCCATTCGCTGCATTAAGTCTGACAAAGTTATTTTGTTCAAAAGTGGTAAAAAGTAAACATTATGATCATCACGCTACATAGAGTTAATTTATAAAAAAAGTTTAAGACTTTAATGTTGTAACTTTTGCATACTAAATTATATGATTGTATTTTACATTTCTACAAAGTTTTAAGTCATTTTTATTTTCAGTTCATTTTTTATAGTCTAAAGAGTGTCAAATGTTAAAACGGTCACTTTTGCTGAATTGCCCATATACATATGTAGTCACACACAGAACAGAAAAAAGCAAAAAAAAAAAAAATAAATGAACCCTATTTTCTCTGAAAATAAATTAGTAACGGATGTTTTGTTTTTTTATAGGTAATTATACAAGCATTCTTAAAGATTATTACAAAGTTACAGCATTCTATGTATCTTTGCTCTACAACAGTAGTTTAAATTAACATCACACACAGACAAAAAACCAACAATACATGCAAACAGAACACCAACCAAACATGCAAATGGAACACCATTGAAACATACAAGCATTAATCATTTTTGGATTGTTTTTTCGGAAATAAATCGATTGTGATCATAAATAACATATACATCAATACTAATTGTATTAAACACGTTTAATTAAAACAATGTTTTAATGTATTATAGTAAAGATAAATAATGTATTATATAGTTAATATATTATATTAAAGATAAGAAAGTTATAATATCAAATTTTTAACAATAAGTTTAGTTGTAACACTTCCACTCGATAATAATGTGTCCACAGTTGTCAAAGTGTGGTTGCAGTACTAACAGTTTTCACTCACACAAGTCATGCCAGGAGAAGTCATCTATAGATGAACATATAAAAATGAGCTTGTTTTGCTCTTTTAGAAATTTATCATGTGCCATATTATCTACAATTTCTAATACTTCGGCAAGGTATGTCTTTACTCTACCAGCAGAACGCAATTATACAAAGACAAATATACCTGAGGAAATAGTATTTAATTTGTACCTTTCAAATGGAGATGATACCACTTTTACCAATAATGAAGATAATGATTTCTTAACAATTTTTACCATTTCTGATTGGTTACGAATTGCCATAAAAGCACTATCAATATTTAAAAAAATAGAGTGGTGGCGATGAATACCCTTGACTTTAAATTTATCTTTGAGAAGTGTCTCATCAATCTTATTTTGGATTGTGGTAATACATTCATTTGAAATAGAGATAATCTAAAAAAATGAAAATTTAATAAGCAAAAATTTCATATCTACAACTTTCATTTTTTGTTTTTTTTTTAAAATAATGACTTACATTAATTTTGGTATTTTTTTCACTTGCAATGCTCACAAAATCTTTCAAACTGCAACAATATCGTTTTCCAAATTTTACTGTTGTTTAAACTATTCTTTTTATTTCTCCATCTATGTCATCAACTGCCCCCTTTCTGTGTGATGTTGCAAAAAATGACTAACAAATCTCAACAAGAGCAGATAATAATTGGTACAAATTATTCATGGCTGTCATGACATGAAATTTGGTGTTGTGATTAAGGATCATCTGTGAAAAAGTGTAATTTACAAATTTTTGATAATGACTTAGTAATTGTTTGATAATGAACAATATGGCATGTTTATTATGAAGTAAACGATCGGATACAATTGCATAAGAATGTTTACTGCAAATTGCATAGAATGTCTTACTACAAATTGCAGCAGTAAATACTGTTAGTTGCTGATGAACCCAGTAAGCAGATTGAATTTCATTTTACTAAATTATGGTGTAATTTTCACTGAAATCCATCTGATTTTAAAAGAATTAAAAAATAAATTGATCAATAGTTAGTTTATAAATATAACAAACAAGTTAATACAAAATTAAATTTTTTATTGTACTACAAATGAAATTACAATTTTACTTACTTGTATAATCATTTCACTTTCTGATACATTTTGGTGACATAAACAAAAATATGCACTTTATTGTCGCTTTATATACACATGACCTATATAATCTGGCAATTGCTGACAGTAATATGCACCCCTCTAACAAAGATACTAGTGGTTGTTCAATTTTCTGCGCATTTTCTGAGGACCATTGGTTGAAAACAAAGAGCAGTTTATTTGAATCATCACCAAATTAGTCTATTACATTAGAAATATATTCATCAAACTTTGCCAACCCACAGTTTGCTTTACACACCATAATCATGCAAGATTGGTTGTTTTGATTACACACAGATCTGTTAACTATGTTTGACATAATCTTAATTTTTTTTTGAAGGGCATTTGTTAACAATCTGAAATTTTCATGGTATATGCAAAAGCAAATATTGTGGGGAAGATTGTTTACCAGCTTGACATAGAATGGCCGCAGATTGTAAAATTTAGATTCGCCCACTTTTAAATTAATATGCTCACTTTTAAAAAGTGAGTATGCTTCTCCTATGGTCATCAGCATGTGACAAATTTGTTTCTAAAAGAAAAAAAAATTGTTTACAGAAACTGAAAACCTTATTAAATAAAATGCGACTCCTACATATAAATGAGGTGTCATACCTTTTGTTTTCTTATTAATAGAAACATCTTTGCAACCTGGAGCATTGTCTAAACCGGCGTAGTCAGGGCCTGATTCTGAAATATAAGAAAGCAGTATATTTTTATGTTTACAAACTTCTTTCTAAAGGTATTTTCTTTTGTTTGACTTTACAGGTAATGCTTAATTAATTTTTTTAAGTGCCTTCCAAAACTCTAGGGAGATAAAAAGGACTGTTCAATATCAGATGTAGATTGGTTTACCTCTCGCTTTGGCCTTTTTTTTTTTGCGATCTTTTTGACATACTTCCTTCTTTTCCTTGTTGCTCATTTTAACTAATTTATTTTTCATTCTATTAGTTTCAGCAATCCTGGATGTTTCTTTCTAAATTTTTTATGAACTATTGAATGCTTTATATTGTTCATTTTAATTCTAAATTCTTTTAAGCAACTATTTTCAATCTAATTAAACTATACTCAAAACTATACTCAATTCAGCAAATATGTGATTCAAACATTATAAAGCTGAAAAAACTAATTATCATGTAAGGTATTTATCCGTGCATGATATGTCAGTGCGTGATGCAAAAAAATAATGCTAAAATGTCATAGAAGAAAAAAAATACATTTGCTTTTCAATTCAGTAACCTAAAAATACATTAAGTAAAAAGCACGGAAATTCAAAACGCTTACTTTGGCATAAAATTTACTTTGTGTTGTTTACTTTGGCTTAAACTGTTTACTTTGGCATGAAATTTAAGATAATTCCAAGATACTTGGTTGCAATTTTTGATAATGAAATATTAAAAGACATCATTATCTTTAAGAATTAAAAAATCTAGGCCATGAAATCAACTTAACACATCATAAGCAAAAGTAATAAAAATTTTTGTTTTTTGTCTTGAAAAATTTTTTTATTTATTGCAAAGTTTGAATAATTTAAACACAAAAAAAAACTTGTCTTCTATAATTTTTCTTTTGGATAATCAAAGTATTATGTATCTTATTTTGAATTTCATCTTCCAAATTAAAAAAATATTCGTATTTAAATTTCATTTTTTTGACTCACTGGAATGGAAATGCCCACATATATATATATATATATATATATATATATATATATATATATATATATATATATATATATATATATATATATATATATATATATATAATATTTAATTATTTTTTTATGTACAGAGTTAGAACAGAAGCTTTTAAAGATTTATGCAGCTATAGTGACATTAGTTATCATTAACTAATCTATCACTCTAAAACTAGATGTTTAAGTTTGTTTTGAGGTATTGAAAGGTTGCTGAGGTTATTTGATATTTTGAAAATATACTTTTTTTCTATAGATCAACCACTTCTTACTATATAATATATTTTTTTTAAATGATTTTTCAGAAGTTTATCTTTAGTTTTTACAATCCTTGATGTTTCGCTTTCAAGTAAATATTGCTGCAGTTGAAAGGGAAGAATTGTCAGTTTTAGAAGTTATGAGTCTTCTTCACTCTACCTTGGAAGTTTTAAAAATCGGTTAAATGAAAAATTCCTATCCCTAAAAGTCAGAGATATATTAAAAAAGCTTAAAGAGACGACAGAGAAGAATTATATTTGCTTTATGGCAGATGTTAAGCTAGTGTATGAAGCATGCATTTTTTATTTAGAAAAGTAGTTGAAACTTTTAGATGAATTTCAGTGCTTTGGTTGGATGTATTTAAATAAAGTAAAAGACAGCACATTTGATGACTTTTTGGTATGCATTTTATGCCTGAAAGAAAAAGGTATCATATTGGATGATGCACAATTGTTTTGACCAATACTGTAATCTTAAATCGTTTGTGCAAGGCAAAATGAGCATTTTTTTAAAATTCCCTTGCATGAACAGTGGGTTTTTTTATTTTTTTAAGTTGTCCAAATGTGAGCTGCTTTTCAGAGATGCTTAAAATATGTGAAGCATTATATTTTATCCCAGGACACAACAAAAATGTTGAAAGAGTTTTATCGTTGATTAATGCTCAATTGACAAAGAAAAGGAACAGACTTTTAGTTGACTCTGTAAAGGGAATCGTTCTCACAAAGTATAATCGAAAGAGTCTTACCTTTGAACAGTTTTATAAATATATGATTGCTAACAAAAATCTTCTAAAAAGTTGTCTGCTTCTAGAAATATGTTATTTGACAAACATGTTATTGTAAATAATTTAATATATTAAAACACTGCATATCTGGACGTTGCATTTTTTTTTTTTAGTTGAAAAATATTTATTGGTATTGTAATTTGGAGAAAATTACCAGAGTTTAAAAACCGTAAAAAGTCATTAGCTCCTAAAAATCTTAAAAACCTTCTGTTTACGTGAGAGAGAAAGATGTGTGTCATTTTTTTTTTTTTTTTTTTTTGTCAAAAAAAAGGACTTTTTGGCCAAAAAACCCAAAGGCTTAACTTTTTTTTTTTTTTTGAAATTACTCTATTTTGAACACTGAAATAACTAAAAAATTTGTTTTTAGATGATAATTATTGAAAGAATTGTTTTCATACTTCTATATAGTATACCATTTTACCAATATTGTCTCAAAAGATCTTAAACTGCTCATCAAATAATTTCAGTTTTTGGTCTTTAGTTAGTTACTTCATATTAAGTAAAAAACAAAAATATAGATCAAATGAAAAAAAAACTATTAAAGAGAAACATTTTTGTTATAAAATACAAAAACTATATAATACCTTACGCACAGCATACCTGCATTTAAATAAATTGAGTCTTAATCGTGTCTTATTAAAACAACATTGTGAGGTTGTTTTATTCAAATTACTTTTTACACTTATGCGTTAAATCAAAACTTTTGTTTATTTTTTCTTATGTAGAACTGTTTATTTAAATGAATTTAAAATTCAACTTCTTTAGCTCATTCAACTTATACTAATTTTTTCCCTATTTAATGTATTCTTTAATAGAATGAATAAAAATTATTTGATATTTTCTTTATGAATGAACTTTAGATTTGAATAAATAACTATGTAAATAATAAAATCTTGTATTTTACTTTTTTTTTGCCTAGTTTTAATTGTTTTATTCTTTTTTTTTTCAATTTACTTGCTATGTTTCTTTTTAATTTTTTTTTCTTAAGTTGGGAATAAATTTATCAACATCAGGTAGCAGAAATAATATTGAGTAATCATCTTATAATATAACATAAAAATAATATTACATTTCTGTATAACATATATAGTATATATACATATATATATAAATATATATATATAAATATATGCATATATATGCATATATATATATATATATGTATATATATATATATATATATATATATATATATATATATATATATATATATATATATATATATATATGCATGCAAATATAACATGGAAACAATATTGCATTTCTGTATTGGAGTAGACTTAAAAAGTTGCGACTAATGATTAACGCTAAAACTAATAGTTATACTATTTTATAAATAATTTTTATTGATTAAAATATATTATTTACAGTAATACTATTTTTATTGCTGCCAATGCATTTATAATATCTTTAATAGTTTAAACACATGTTAAAATTACTATATTATTGATTTTTTGCTTAAATGATTATATTTCTCTTTTTTTTTTCAAATTGCGCACAGCACTACTTTATCAACTTTTGTCAACTAAATTGATAACCTATTTACTAGTAAAACATGTTGATAATTTAAAAACTTTTTCTTGAAATTAAGTAGAGTATAAGACTTTTTTTATAAGGGCCTACTTGCAATACATCTTTTTTTCACAAATATAAAAAACAAACAATGTAAGACTTTTAAAAATTACTACTACAAATATGCAGATTGTTAATTTCATTGAGTATTTGAAATCTGATATTAAATTAGCATGATATTTTATACTAATATATTTACATTATCAAAATTATAATGTTGATTTTTCTTACAGAACAAATATATTTCCTCTATAAAAAATGACTGTTACACAATATTTAGAAAGTACAACATCATAATTAATTATTCTTATACAGTATACCTAAATTTATAACTAACTTAAAGCTAATTTAATTTTTTATTAAAAATATAAATTAAGTTGGTGATTAAATATATATTTGTGCTTATAATGATCACATACTAAAATCATACTAGAATAATATAAAAACTATTTTAAGATTTAAGCCAAAAATAAAGTGAAAAAATTGCTAAAAAGAAGACATAAAAATACCAAAAAAACCCCATAAGAAGTTTTTTTTACACAAAAAATGCAAGAAGAAAATAATGTGTTTTTTACAACTCTCTCTCTCTTTCCCTCACTCTCTCACTCTCTCTCA
This sequence comes from Hydra vulgaris, assembly GCF_038396675.1. Taxonomy (NCBI): domain Eukaryota; kingdom Metazoa; phylum Cnidaria; class Hydrozoa; order Anthoathecata; family Hydridae; genus Hydra; species Hydra vulgaris. The sequence goes on along the minus strand of NC_088926.1, from coordinate 6,124,963 downwards.
ATATATATATATATATATATATATATATATATATATATATATATATATATATATATATATATATATATATATATATATATATATATATATATATATATATGTTTGACATCATATATAGGTTCTTCAAGAGCAGTTACTTCTAAAGGTTCATGAAAAAACAACATACATAAGCCGCTTAAATGCCCGTACCAAGGCAATGATTCGCCCTGCTGGAGATACAGATGATGATCTAAGTGAAGATACTTGCAGTAATAAGGAAACATTGCTTTTGAAAGATGATTTTGTTTTATCAACAACAAAAGGATCAGGTTTTATTTTTTCATTTTTTAGTATAATACTTTCGCTTCACTTGTTTGTTTGTTTCAGTTGTAAAATCTTAATATAAAGTTTTATACAAACAATATACAATAAGTATTTTATGATTATGATCTCAGATCTGGTCTTCATTAGTTCTTTTAAATTCAAAAATAAATTTGGATTGTTGTAACTAGAAAATCATTCATGGTTACCATTAATATGGTACAATTTATATAAAAGATTCATAGGTTCTTAGTTTAATGATTTTGAGACCAGCTGGTAGTGAGGTTTTCAAAATTATCATAATGGTAGCTGGTAATGAGGTTTCATAAAAATAAAGTATTAGCACTGACATTTCTGTAGTATTATTACTGACATTAAGTATTATTACTGACATTAGTGTTGATGGATATAAATATATGATTAGTAAAGTCATTTACTTGCATTTGACTGGGGCAATAACCAATAATCAGCAATAATCAATCTCAGTGTTGATGGCTATTAGTTTATGATTTGTAAAGACTTCAGTAGTCACATACTTGCATATGATTGGGACAATAACTTGCATATGACTGGGGCAATAGCTTGCATATGACTGGGGCAATAACTTGCATTTGATTAGGGCAATAAGTTTTGAATCCCTTGACTATTTTTTATGTTTGTTTAGTACCCCTTTACTCAATCACTTTTTTATTTGTTTTTTTTGTTCTTATTCTTTCTAATACTACTCTCATTTTGTTGTTACTTCTAATAAAATTGAAAAAGTTTTTTCTCATTATAAAGCCTAAATTTTTTTCCATAGGCTTAATAGGATTATTAATCCAATATTCCATCTCTTATATATGTGTCTATTACCTAACCCTATTAATGTAACTATTTGCAAAGAATGTTTCTTCTAATTTTTATTTTATTTAATTGGGTTGTTTTAAAAACGAACGGGATTGTCTGCGATTGGATAAATGAAATTGTATAATTTATTTTTTCCAATCAGCTACATTTATGAATAGGGCTTGCTCACTTGTTTGTGCTTATATGGAAAAAAATGGTAAAACATGGTAAAATCTCATTTAATTAAGCCAGCCTGGCTAATCGAGCTAGCCTGTCTGGCTAACCGAGCTAATTTGCATCATATAAACAACCTCTTACTCTCTAAACTATTTAACAAGTGTTCAACTGAATCTTGTTTTCCATTCTGCTGGAAGTCTATGGTTCCATTTTTAAAAACTCTAGAGGTTGGTATGACTTCTCTAACTATGCTGGCTTTCTCCCTAAGCTCACTTTATATAGTGTATCTGGTAAAGTTTTTTAAATTGTCGAATCATCCCTTTATAACTGTAGTATTGAAGTTGTTTTTGATGGACAATTTTCTCCTTTATTTCTAATGACTTCTGACATACCACATTGTTCTGTTTTTAGTACTGTTCTAATTTTCTGACCCCTCAAACTATTACCCAATCAAATAACAACTGCTTGGGACTTGCAGTGGCTGGTGATTTTTATTCCAAACAAAACTCAGTTGTTTACTGCTAATAATAGTTGCAATTTTGTTCATAGTTCTTACTCCTGATTCCATTCTTTACCTCCATAAATATTTTATTTATTCTTATATGGAATACTGTTGTTATAGGCTAATTCTTCTACTAAAACTATTTCTCTTTTAGACAAGCTGATAAAATTGTTCATTTTGTTGGAGCTGCGAAGTATGAGTTCATGTTCCATAGTTGTCATAGTTGCATCTCTTTCTCTTTTCTGCCATGGTTGCTTATTCCAACAGCAATAAAGTGATTTTAAAAGGTGCAAGGGCTGCCAAAATGCTTCTCAGATATTTCACATTTAGTTATTTATTATTTTATTGCTAAAAAAATAATTCTCATATTTCGTTCAGTACTTTTTTTTTTTAATGACAAGTGAAGTGTAATGAGATTTTTACAAAACAAAAAAAATTGTGCTTCATGCAATTTTATAAATTATGATTTTAATGATATATGTCTGAAGAGTACAGCTATTATGACTGTTACTGATTGGTGATTAGCTGGTGTTTGTAAGGGTGATGGTCATTGCTATATTAATATTTTCAGTTTTTAGTGCCAGATAAAAAAGTCCATTCTTTTCCTACTAGTTAGTATTTTATTTGGGGGACTTGTATTTGTAAAAAATTAATAGTCTTAATTTTCACCTCATAAAGGTGGGTTGTAAGTAGGTCTACTTTAGGCACCAATATATTATTGCATGTCTCTGAGTATATTATAAATTTCATATATATATATATATATATATATATATATATATATATATATATATATATATATATATATATATATATATATATATATATATATATATATATATATATATATTTCCTAAATTTCTTTATTGCACAAAATAAATAAAGCAATTAAGAAATGAGAAAAAATTTTTCCACTTAATCAAAACCATTTTTTTTAACAATTACTTGATTTGACTATTTTATAGTCACCTTCAGTTAGGTTAAAAAAAAAAACTTACAAATATTCTACAGTAATAAAATATAAATTACAATTTTTTATTAATTACAACAAAGTAGGCAATAGCAAAAAATACAATAAAAAAGTTATTAAATTATTTAACAAAAGGTTAACGATTAATAAAATGGTAACTATTATGCGAAAGTGATATTTTATAATGGTTCAACTGTTTGTTCATATCTGGATTTTTCCATTCAATTTTTTCCATTCCAAGAAACTTTCCTTTATCTTAAGCTCGAATTTATTGGAGGCCTGGAATCCAATATCGAGAAACAGTCATTATTATAATTATTAAAACAATTATTGTTAGCATGGAGATGTTTGTATATGTGTGAGTTATTGTCTCTTTGGTAGTGTTCAATCATTTGTGTTTTGAGCTGGCAAGAAGTTTTGCCTATATAATGTAAATTACATCCTGCGCATACAAATTTATAAAAAATGGATGATTTAACTCTACACAAAGAGGATCATTTGGTGAAAACATATTAGAAATTTTAAAGGATGTAAAAACTAAATTAAAGTTTACATGTTTACAATTTTTTTAATGATGGAGTTTAAACTCTTTTTGGTTTGATCAGATATATTACCAATATAAGGAAGTGTGAAATAGTTTTTTAAAGTAGTTGTATATAAAATTAAATAAGTTTTTTTTTTAAAGATGACTATAAAATAGATGACTGAAGATGACTATAAAATAGTAAAAACATGTTTTGTTATTTTATTTGTTAAAAAAATGGTTTTTATTAGTAATTGGAAAAAGTTTGTCTTATTTCTTAATTGTTTAATATATTTATACATACATATATATATATATATATATATATATATATATATATATATATATATATATATATATATATATATATATATATATATATATATATATATATATATATATATATATATATGTATATATATATATATATATATATATATATATATATATATATATTTATATTTATATATTTATATATATATATATTATATATATATATATATATATATATATATAATAAATATATATATATATAATATATATATATATATATATATATATATATATAAATATATATATATATATATATATATACATACATAATAAATATATATATATATATAAATATAAACTTTAAACTGATATATTTACAATATTTAGAGGCCCCATTTAAATGATTTTTTTATAAGAGATGTTGTGAGAGCAGAGTTTTGCTAGCTCTTGGCTTAAATGCCAATAATATCTTGCCAACGTTTTCAAACATTCAGTCGGCAAATCAGGATAATCATATTATAAGAAGATTTTCTTTGAATGGTGCATCAATAACTATTCAACATGAGAACATGAAGATAGATGTTGGCTACAAGTCTATTGAGTTGTTGTATTTGTTACTGTTAAAGAGCAATTTGATCTTCATTGTATAGATTGCTTAGTCATCTAACATGCTCTGTGAAGGACACTAAGTTTTCAAAAAGATTGTTGAGCATTATTCAATCCAGTCTTAAATGTTGCGTGTTGAAGAAGTTCTTGATAATTATCTCGAGTATGGCCAAGTTAAAGTTGCTCAGCAATAAACTCTTTTAATTTGTCACATACTAAGATCAATAGTATCATTTGCTGATTAAGTTAATGGTGAACCAGGTTGGACCATTTCTCTTTAAATCTTTTAAATTTCAAAATCTCAGGTTCAGTGAATAGACCGCAACACACTTAGAATGCATCAGACAGCATCTCCGCAAACATGTGATTGCGACAGGCCATTTATAATAAATTACTGGTATTTTGTAGTATAAACGCTGTCCTCGATGAACAGTACTCTTCTTCATATCCTTTAACTTCAGGTTTCTCAAGGTTCTATCCTTGGCCCTATACTTATTTCAATATACATTAACGATCTCCCAGAAATTCTCACATCTAAAGTGGCATTGTTTGCTTATAATACTACCATTTATTCTTTTTTTGATAAGAACCGAACACACTCTGATTGCTTTGAGAAGGCATTTGAGTTTGCAAAGGATCTCACTTCAGCTACAGCATAGGGCTCACCGTGGCAGGTGAACTTTAATTCAGATAAAACCTTATTTTTTTCTACCAATCGTTATCACAATAATTTAAATCTTCCAATATTTATGAACAGTAATGTACTCGATGAGTCATCTGCCCTTCATCTTTTAGGGTTATTTCTTACTTTAGATCTTTCTTGGAAGCCATATATCAAATCTATTGCAAAATTAGCATCTGTTAAGTTGTATCTTTTTATCATACTTGACACTTTCTCACTCCAGATTCTATTCTTTATCTCTATAAATCTCAAATCCTTCCTTGCATGGAATACTGTTGCCATATCTGGGGCGAATCTTCTAATGATGCCCTTTCTCTTTCAGACAAGGTGCAAAAATACATCATAAACATAGTTGGACCTGCTCTTGCAGCCAACTTCCAATCATTATCACATCATTATAATGTTGCTTCTCTTTCTCTTTTTTTTGAGCACTATAATGGGCACTGCTCAAAAGAGCTTGCATCATTTGTGCCATCTACTACAGTTCATTCTCTTGTTACTCATCATTTAATTAAGTCTCATCTTTTTACCTGTTTTCTTTTCTCAATCCTTTTTGTCCTGTTCTTAAGTGCTCCTAAAATTCTCATTAGTCAAGTTTTTTTCCTCGAACATAAGTCCTTTGGAATTTGCCTCTCTGTACAAAACCCTTGATTATTATTTTTTTTATTTGCAGGTTGAGGTTGCATGTTGCCTTAACTTGAATGTTTGCAGTTGCATTTTTTCTGTGTATTTTAAATTCCTATTTATAATTTTTGTTGTTTATTATGCATATGTCTCAAAAATTTAGTGTTTTTTTTTATGATTTAAAAATTCGATAATATTGTTTGTTTTTTTAGATATTGTTGATTATGTATTGTTTTAAGCTGTTACAATTAAATTACATTTTACTGTTTTTAAATTGTTTATATCTATGTTTATACCAATGCTACTTTTTATGAAATAATGAAATAAGCACTTGAGAAATTCTGGCCTGATTGGTCTTTTATTTATGGTAATTTTAGTTGAATTTTCATCAACATCGTAACATCTTGTTGTATGAAAAACTGTACCGTATTGCAGCATAAAAAAAATTTTCTTGAGACTTAAGCTCTATGTCGAAAAACGCACCAAGGGACACTAAAAAAAAAACATTAAAAGAACTAACTGCGTATTATGATTTCAGATATATACATACACTTTTTTATAAAAAAAAGAAAAACAATAAAAAAAAAAATTTTTTTTTTTGGTGCGTGATATATATTATATAAATATTTCTTATTGGTTTAGATCGGCGTATTGAAAAAGATGACTTAAACAGTTTCATCGCTAAAAAACGAGAAATGTTTTTGGTTCAGGTTTGTTATTAATTTTTAAAAAAATGTTTTTCAACAGCTAAACAGTTATATTTTGCTTTATTTTTGATTACAGAAACTTTCCATAACTTTTCAGTGTTATACTCCCTATAATGAAACTTGAAGTTTATTTCTTGCTTCTTTTTTATTTCAAAAACAAATCATTTACTTTTTGTTAAAGATAAAAAAAAATTCCTTCAGACATTTTTTATAAAACTTTTGTGAACCGCTATTTGTTATGGTATCTGAACTATGTTTTTTATCATATGTTTTTGGATTTTTAAGATAAGTTTAGGATATGGATGTTGTTAATTTGGTTAGAATTTGATTGGTCAGCCTAATTCATATCTGGTATCTATGATACCAGATACCAAGCATCTATGATACCAGATACCAAGCATTTACTAATTATTATGGTTTGTTCGTGATTTTTATATTATTAGCCCGGTTAAGCATTCTAAATTTCAAATTTATTTTTTTCCACACAAAAAAAAGAAGTCTCTATAAAATAGATTTCCTCAAATAAAAGCTGGTATATTTTATTTCATGAGTTTTCTCCTAAAGTTAAAGTTTTTTTGTCATAAATCATAGTTTTAAAATCTGTCTCTTAAATAATTAAATGTTTTTTATGTAATATTATTTTCTTAAATGAACTTTTTCTTTCTTGACAACTAGTGTGGTTGAGATGTTTGATATCTAAGTTCGCATAATAAATGAATTTTTTTTGAAAAAAGTTCTTGGCTGAAAATGTTTTTTTCATCACGTTTAAATAAATGAAATAAGAAAGTTCATTAACTCTTTTGTTTTTAGTGAAACTCATTAATTCCCCTGCTCTTAAAAAAAATTATTTTTTCTTACTACGATTATTATTTAAAGTTAGTTTTTTTAGTATGCTCTCGGTGTAAAACGAGCAGAAATTCGAAAGCTTGAAGAAATGGCAAAGGTTTGAATTTTATTTTTAAATTTACAGTGTTTACATATAATTGTTTAATGTTAAGTAATGAATAAAAAAAAAATGTTGGCCCATTTTCTGACTGTGTTGCGTAGTCTTTTATGTTGTCTTTAATATCTAGTTTGGCAAAAGAATTTTAATGTTTGAAAACATTGATTTATAAAACGAATTTTTTTAACGAATTCAATAAGTTGTTAAAATTATCTGTAAAAGTTGTAGTTATAAATTGTTATTAAAATAATTGTTCAGATTTTTAATTGACAATAACAATGCAGTTTAAGGTTTCATTTTTAATTAGAAGTGATGTCAGTTCAATTAAAATTGTACACCCTCCCCTGTAACATTTTTAAGTTACATTATATATCAAATTGGTTCCAACAAGTAACAAATTTACATCTTTTTATTTTTAATTAAATAAACTTAAGTTAATGCAGTAAATCTTTGTTTATCATTGCTATTTAACATGTTTTATGTTATTTTTAATGTACAATAGTTATGTTCCAATTGGTTACTTTGTCACTAAAAAAATAAAGTTTTAATTCACAAATGTGACATATAACTTTACTATATAGCCTTTTTTTTAATGCTCTGTTATGTCTCAATAGTTACATTTTTAAAAGCTAAGATCTTCTACACATTTTTTTTTTACATTACACTAAGCCTCAATTAAGTCTAGGGATTTTTATCTTTAAGGCCAGCAAAGCCTAAGAGTTAAAAACTCTGCCAGAGTTGTTAAATAGGACAAATATAGCAAGTTTTTTTTATTGTATAGTAATTCAGCTTTTAAGGTGATTTATAAATTATTTGCTATTATAAAATAATAAGAAAGCAAAAATATATATATATATATATTAAAAAAAAAATTAGTAACTGATTGAGACAAAACTACTGTGCCACTCGCAATTGGTACAACGTTTAAAAAAGTTTAAATTGGTAGTTTGTTGTCAAAAAAATAAAACATAAGTTTTTACATAAATTTGTGAGTTTTTATATAAATTTGAGTTTTTTTATAAATTTTTGCCACAAGCAATAATGTATTATTACTATTTATTTATTTATAAAATACCACACGTTTTCACACTCTATTTCTTAACTATAATAATGAATTCTTTTTTTTCCAGTAAAAATTTTATTTTACCTCCTATAAACATTATATTATCTACAAATTTTCAAAGGAAATTTTTTGGTTTATGATTTTACATTATTATTCTGGTATAAGTGTAATGGTTCATTCTATGACAAATCAGCTGATAATCCAATTTTTCACCCCATTTTTGGATTTACTAAACTTAGAACTAATAAATTAATTAATTAAAGCTAATTATTTTGTATAGGACAAATATTACTTTTCTAAGTATAAAAAACTCATTACTATGTGTAGTTAAGGCGGTTTTAAAATATTATTGCATTTGTAAATTACTTTGCTGACCAAGGCATAGTTCTATCAAACAATCTGGTCTCTAAATTATGATAGAAATTAAAAGTTTTTGAAGGAGTTGATTTTTAATGAAAAACAATTATAAATACTTATTTTTTAAATTTTAAAGATAAAAACAAAATATCTCAACAAATTTGGTAATATTCTGCACATATTTGATGTTACATAATATAGATTTGTTTCTGACCTAAAAAACATAGACCAAAGATTAAATTTTTTTTTAAAATCTTTTAAAATCAAGATCACGTCTAAATTAGATTTAAGACTTTAAATAATTGAATTGATCATCATAGTTTAATGGTATGATTTGTTCTGCTGAATCAATGGCCGTTTTTCTTAATTATTTTTACTTCTTGATGATTACCCATAAGTTTTGTATGAATTTTGATGGAAATGTTGTATTTCGACAAATATATTTAGTTAATATGCAACAGAAAAGATCAGGACTAGGATCTAGAGTAAATTAGGTATTGCTAATGAAAAAAGTTACAGTGTAAAGCTTTTGTTTAGACATAACATGCTAATTAAATCATTTGAACTACAAATTCAGAATAATTTATGAATCACCTTAACTATATTGAGTAGACCTTAATCCAAATGCATTTATGATTTTTATCTTTATAAATTCTTTTTATTTTCTCACGATAATTTCATTGCTTCTATTTAGATTTTATAATGCTGTAAATATTAGTATCTTGTTACTTGTATATACTTACTCTATTAGTTAATTAATACTTACTAATTGATTACTAATTAATTACTATTGATTTGTAAATTAAGTTAAATTAACCTTCAATTATGTTTAAGAGGAAGTCATTTAATATGAAACATACATACAAATGAAGTGTGAAAATAATTTTTAATAAAAAGTGTGAATGTTTTTTTCTGAAAAACATAAATTTTATGTCTTTTAAAATAAATTTTTTTTTTAAAGTTTTAACAAAAAAGTTAAAAATATGGAAAAAATGGTTTTATTGGATTAAAATGTAATGTTGCCTACCGCAAGCAATGTTTAACAAGAAGACATGGTTCTTTTAAATATATTTTCAAGTTTTCAATTTTTTTAAAAACATGGGTTGTTATTGAGAGCTGGTTTATTTGATTATGGAGTTTTTTCTACAACGGTTTGCTTTTACCATAAAGAATATTTTAGTGTTACATTTTAAAGTAAATTTCAGAAAATGCTGTAATCTATTTAAAAAACATGAAAATTGAAAAAAAAGTGAAAGGCAATTATTTATCTTGCTTTACACTAGATCAGAAATGATTCAAGTTTTCCTCCTCTATTAAAATAAATTTACTTATGGTTTTTAATGAGAGGTCAGTAGTGAATGATAATCCAAGAAGACTTAAAGAAAAAGACTCAGTGAGATGATTACCATTCATTAATATAGGAATGTTGGCAGTATGTGAGTTGTTTGCAGAAAATAACTAAATTTTGTTAGAGTTAAAATTTACAAGCCACTACAAACCCCAATCTGTTATAAAAGTGAGATAAGATTCAAAATCGGCTGCCTATTCTAAGCAATCAAAAAGAGAAAACTTTTTGTCAAGACAGGAGTATAAAGTCGAGTCTTTAGCAAATAGAGCATTTTAGATGTAAGATTGTCAGGAAGTTTATTAATGTAAATAAGTAATAAAACAGGACCAAGGATAGAACTTTGAGGCACCACAGTAGTTACTGAAAATAAAAAAGGCTTTTTAGAATGACTTTATTAAAGGCTATTTTGGCTTTCTATGATGACTTTAATAAAGGCTATTTTGGCTTTCTAGGATGACTTTATTAAAGTCATCCTAGAAAGCCAAAATAGCCTTTATTAAAGTCATCATAGAAAGCCAAAATAGGATGACTTTATTAAAGTCATCCTAGAAAGCCTAGAGAGTATGCTGTTTAACTCATGACAGGATGTTAGAAATTTGCTGATCAAAGACTTAAAAACTTTACTAATATTAGAGAAAAGACTTATTTAGATAGTTAAAAGAGACAAAATGTTCTCTTAAGTTTTTAAAAATTGGAACCACAGATGCTATTTTCTAGCAGACAGGAAAACAAGATTGACTGAATCTTGTTTCCTGCACTTATTAAATAGTTTAGAGAGAATTCAAGTGAGTTCTGGAGAACACTTTTGCAAGACTAAGAAGAGTTTGATTAAAAAATGACTTGATCATCACTAGAGTGATATAAATGTGTAACAATAAGTTAACCTGTTTAACTGGAATGGCAGGAAGAGTATGGCCATAAGATTCAAGATTCAAATTAGAAAAAAAAATCTTTGTAAATAGCTCAGCCTTATCCTTAATAGAGATGGAATGTTTGACTTTACTTTGTTAATGACGCTGTTGAAGATTTTTCAAGTCTCTAGATTTTAACTTCTGAGATAAGAAATGAGATCCAGCGGATCTCATTTCTTATCGGAGCTTAGCATCAGACAGCAGATTTTTACATTACTCCCTTGCAGTAATAAAAAGACTTTTGTTCTCTAAAGAGTTGTTCTTTTGAAAAAGATGAAAATAATGATTACTAAATATAGTAGCTGCACAAAAAGGGCAAGATAGAATAAAAGCGTCCATACCTGCTTGGATCCAAGAAATTATGTAGGAGGTATTTTTATCAGCGGAGAGAGAAAAGACATCAGTCCAAGTACTGTCAGGAAAAAAATCACAAAAAGAATCAGTCGGTCAGAAAGAGTCAACTATAGGTTAGTAATAAGTAGTGCAATGATAGGGTGAGGTCAAAGAAGAAGAACAAGATAAAAGATTTATAAAGACCATTGCATCATCTGAACCACCTAAAGAAGAAAAAGTTGAGCACAAGCTAGGGTCAGAGACAAGACACAAACCAAGAAGTCAAGGTAAGTGATTAGGGTTGTTTGGAAAAAGTCACAAAATTAACTATTTGAGTAAGAGATTGAGAAATACAGAAGTTACAATGAGTTTTGGTGCCGGCAGGGTCAGTGGCGTCAGAACCATGCCATTCATTCATGTGTGATGAACATTAAAGTCACCAATAATAACAATATTGGCATAGGGGTAAAGAGAAAGGGCATGGTCAATTTGATCAGAGATTACGTCTATAAGAGTGTAGTCTTAAGAAGAAGGACAACAATAAAGTACAAAGAGAAAGTTGATTGAGTTAAGTGGTGCTAAGCAGAACCATATAAAAGAATGATTATATGGTCAATATGTTTGATGATTCAAAATTGCTTTGTTGACAAATAGGTGAATTAATGTGTTAGTATAAGCTAAAGCAAAGCATGTGACTATTAGAGTCTTTGTGAATCAAAGAGTAGTATCCATCAATGCTGAGATCTGAGGAAAGATCAGATGAATTTAAACTAGTTTCACAAAGAGCGAGAAAGTCTAATGAATTTTTGCAAGATTGTGTAGATTGAAAAAATTGGTAAGATTTAACTGATGGAATGTTACTTCAAAGACCTCAAATACTTGTAATGATAAGATATATTGAAACAGTCAGGTTTTGGTGATGGTGTTTTACGTTTAAGCATGGCATCCCAAGCAATGAGCTATAATAGATAAAAATAGTATTCTTTTAATGAAATAGTGATAGATTGCCTTCTTAAAAAAACAAAGTTTTTTAAGAAGGCAATATAAATTTTTTTATGAAATTAAAATGTAATTAATTTATAAAACAATAAATACACTCAGACATTCTTTGCAATGATACTAATTTGATTTTAGTTTTTTTTATTATATAAATATACTTATATTTATATATACATCAAGTAATATATTAATTTATAATAGTTTTTCTGCCTTTATTTAAAATTTATTGAAAAAAATAAGATTCTGTTCTTAATGTAGTTTCGCGATCAAATCTCCTTAAATATTAGGAAAATATCTCCTTAAATCTCCTTAAAATCCTTACTTTTAGCCTCAGTTTTAATAATGGAAACCCTGTTGAGTCCATAGGTGTTTCACAATATAAGCTAAACTCAGTGTCAAAAACACCTACGATTACCAAAAAGACTATATTATGACCTGGTGTTACTGTTTTAAAAGAATTTTTAACAGTTAAGTTTGACAATAGTGGTAACAAAATTTTGACCATCAAAGTACCCTAAAATATATGCCTTTTTTTTATTCAGTTTACATGTAGCTAAGGTGCTCTAAAAAAAAATAAATACATGAGTTCATGTAAAAAATTGTCTATGTACCAAATTTCAGTTCGATATCTCATTCTGTTCATTAAATATTGCTATTATATGAAAAAATAAGCATGTTGCAAAAATACTGAGTCAGCATAAATAATAAAATTGAAACCTGAATATCTCAAGAGCTGTAAGAAGTTGGAGGAGGAGTTGGTGGTTTCAACTTTCAGATTTTACTAGTTTTCATAAACCTTATAATCTATATAATAATTAGCAAAATCCAAAATATGGGATGACATAGTAAGCGACTGGAGATGATATTTGACTGGGGCCAGGGCTGGGTTTGATAAAATATAGCCGGGGCCAGGGCCAGATTTGTGACCAGGGCTGCATAAACATTTATGCATCCTAAAGTACAATTTTGTTTTACAATGCTCAAATAAGCTATCATCTCTATCACAATAAACCAAAACTCATTCTTGCTTGGCTTCGTATTCAACAAGTTGCATCTTTTTACTGTATCTATCCCTATTTATTAAATACTGGCATAAATGTATGCCAGAATTTAATAAATAGTAAATATAAGTATAAAGTTATAATATACAAAGAATTATAAATTTTTTTTTAAACCTGGGTATCAACCCCTGCTAAATCTTATAAAATTTCCGGATTTGCAAAAAGTCTCATTTTTAGCCTGGGCCGGAGCCCTGCTCACTTACTAGTACATATGTCTGCTGATTTGACATGGAATGACCCTAATGATTATAAAAATATCAAATGATTTCTCAAGCTTTTTTTATTTAGACTGAAGAAAAGAAGTTAGAGTTAGCAGAGCGCCATCTTGAAGAAGACGCAATGATGTTTGATGAGTTTTTAAAATCCAACGATAAAAATGCAGTAGAGGCTGTAAAAATGTAATTTAAAAAAATTATTATTTTAAAATAAATTTTAAACAGTTTTACAAATTTATAATTATTTATAAACTGATTTTTTTTTTAAAGTATTAAATTACAAACAAAAAAAGAACAAAACAAACTAAGGACAGAAAGTACAAAACAAACTATGAGCAGAAAGTACAAAACAAACTACGAACAGAAAGTACAAAACAAACTAAGAACAGAAAGTACAAAACAAACTATGAGCAGAAAGTACAAAACAAACTACGAACAGAAAGTACAAAACAAACTAAGAACAGAAAGTACAAAACAAACTACGAGCAGAAAGTACAAAACAAACTACGAGCAGAAAGTACAAAACAAACTACGAGCAGAAAGTACAAAACAAACTACGAGCAGAAAGTACAAAACAAACTATGAACAGAAGGTACAAAACAAACTAAGAACAGAAAGTACAAAACAAACTATGAGCAGAAAGTACAAAACAAACTATGAGCAGAAAGTACAAAACAAACTACGAGCAGAAAGTACAAAACAAACTACGAGCAGAAAGTACAAAACAAACGACGAGCAGAGAGTACAAAACAAACTACGAACAGAAAGTACAAAACAAACTAAGAACAGAAAGTACAAAACAAACTACGAGCAGAAAGTACAAAACAAACTACGAGCAGAAAGTACAAAACAAACTACGAACAGAAATTACAAAACAAACTAAGAACAGAAAGTACAAAACAAACTATGAGCAGAAAGTACAAAATAAACTACAAACAGAAAGTACAAAACAAACTAAGAACAGAAAGTACAAAACAAACTATGAACAGAAAGTACAAAACAAACTATGAACAGAAAGTATAACATAAACTACAAATAAAAAGTAAAAAACAAACTACAAACAGAAAGTGCAAAACTAACTATGAATAGAAAGTACAAAACTACAAACAAAAATTACAAAACAAACTACGAACTAAAGCTTTGTTACTTTGTTCTTTACTGTAGTTATAATCATTATCATCAATTGTGATTCACACTATTGTTATGTACCCACATTTATAAATTAATTTAAAAAAATTAATTAAATCTAAAAACTTGCAAATTGATATTAAAAAAACTATGCATACATATTAAAAGAAATTATCGATAAAATTACTGACACCAAAGATAAAAGTTAAATACATTTGCTGAAAAGCATTGAAAGATAGAAATCAAAATGCCAACATTTGCTGAACCAGAAAGATAAAAGAAAATATGCTAACTATGAGTGCTACACACAGAAAGATATATGCTAACTGTGGGTGACACAGATGGAAATGTAAAAAAAGTTTGCTAACTGTGGGTGACACATATTCTCAAGATTTTTTCATCCATTTAAAAAAGTCACGCACAAAATGAATTATAGTTCATAAGATTGCAAGTAAAAGTGACATTGGGTTTATTGGGCATTTGTTCTACTTAGTATAAATTTTAAACTTATATTTATGTTGATTAATGTGGCTGTAATAACTTTGACTGTAAGTGTTTTCAAAAAACATTGACTGTTTTATATATCTAATCAAATAATAAATTGTATACACTGCAAGTTTAGTTAGTACACAACATTTAAAATGATTCAAAAATTTTTTTTACTGCCACCAAAAAAACAAGAGATGCTTGGAAAAAAATTCAATTCACTTTGAGAAAAGTAAAAGATTACTTAAAAATGAATCTCAAGAATCATTAGCAAAAATATGTAAAATGATAACAAATTGGAAAATAATAAACAAATACACCAGCTTGGCATCAGACTTTAAAAATGTGAAAGGATCAATACAGAATTTCAGTTGGGTGTATAGAATTACAGGCTAATTTAAGTTTTTCAACAGTAAACATTAAACAAAAAATTAAAACAAGTATAATAGAAAAATTGATTAAAAAGAAACAAATACAATAATAGAAATCAAAAAACCAGGTATTTCTAGTTTTAATGGTTTATTAGATGTAAAGAAAGAGTATTGACTTTGGTTGCATTAAAAGATAAATTTATATAACACAATTAGTGACATCTGGTAAAGTGAGGTATACTACAATAAAGCCTGGTGATCCTTAAAAAATGCATCCTTCAAAGAAAATTAAAATTAGAAATGTTTCATCAATGCCATAAACTTCAATTTTGAATGAATTCAGAGAGGAACACAAAAGTAGCAATGATGAAGTGACAGTGGTAGTGATTATAAACCTTTTCAAGAAAATTTGAGTACACGAAAAGCTACCACAGTGTGACAGCAACTTCAGATGACTGGGGTTGATTTTCCTGCACCAACTCAACCATCACTCCATACGGCAATCATCCAAGAGAGTATAAAGTTACAAGATAAATTGAGAAATGAATTAAAGATGAAAATTGGAGATTTTCATCTTTGAGATTTGTATTTTGATTGAAAAAAATAGCTAGGGTGGAGCATTATGTAGTTGTGATAAGGAATGATAAAAGAGAGGTTAAAGCCAATGTTATTGAAGAAGGAAAAGTCAGAGCCAATTATTGAAAAACTTTTGTATGAATGTGATTTATGGAGATCTATAAAAATGATTGTTACAAAGACTTTTCCCAGCGTTAAGATTTGCATCTTAACGCTGGGAAAACAAGTGACGTGATAAAGAGATTAATGACACATTTTGATAGAGTTGGCTTTGAGAAACCTCCTATGTTGGTTTTCAGCACTGTATATGAGATTGCATATTAAAGTTATGCCTGAATTGCTTTTTTGGAGGTAATACAGGTTCACCTGATTTGTCATAATATTTTGTTAAAGCAATAGGTAGTAATTATGATTATTTAGCATCAAACTTTAGCAATAGCGATATACAACTGAACTGAAATGGAAAGATGACATGCAGTTTTTGAGGCATCTCATTAATGTAGTGAAATATTTTTGGAATGAAAATAAATTATCCGAGGTTAATTTTAAAAGTTTACCAAATATTAACCAAGCTAGATGGAACTTCCAGTCAATTGATTTATTACTAGCTTGATTCTAAATCCTTCAGACAGACAATGGCTTGAGATAGCAGTTAAGCTTGTTACTGGAAACTAATCAGATATCTGATTTTCTAACTAAGTGTTTATAAGCCTTTAAAAAAATCCAAATGCTCTGAGTTCATTCACAAAATTTTGGTGTGATTCCTTAGCCTATAAATACACAAAGATCCAACATTTGTGCTGAACAAGCAGTAAAAGTTTAAGAGGATTTCATAAGTCTTTGCAAATCTGGAGAAACTTTGTATATGAAATATTTATTAACAAATCATTATAACAGCAAGTGCAAACCTATTTAGTTTAATTTTTTTTTTAGTAATGTAGTTTTATCAATATAGTTTTTTAAACATTTTAATATTTCATTTATGTGGTATATATCTTTATTAATTATTTGAATATAACTTATTTTTTTAAAACAAAGCAGAAAACGTTTTACTTTAAATTGTCAGTAAAGAATCTCTAAGCTTATTTGTTATGTAAATAACAGCTTTTAGCTCGACTTTCTAGTGGGTCAGAGGATGAGTTTTTTTCTAGAAATATAATAATGAAACTGAGTTCTGATAATTATATACAAAAACTCATCAGAATATGACATGCTTATCAAGTTTGTAAAAATATTATACCTCTATTATACATGCTAATAATGACTTCGGTAAAATTTTTATATATTGTATTTTGGATAGTTGCTATGAAAATAAATGGATTTTTTTTTAAATTCTAGTTTCTTCTGGAAAGTTTATTAATGAACTTTATTCACATTTTATTATTATTGTTTTGTAATTTATAATTACGTTTATATTTATAATAGACTTAAAAGTAATAACAAATAAATAATATTAATAAATAAATATATATATATATACTAC